>NC_141875.1:366265504-366571239 GCF_056163025.1 Triticum urartu
GGAAAGAGCCTAAGCTTGGGGATTCCCATGGCACCCCAATGTAATATTCAAGGAGTACCAAGAAACTAAGCTTGGAGATACCCCGGAAGGCATCCCCTCCTTCTTCTAACGACCATCGGTAGTTTTACTAGGAGCTATATTTTTATTCATCACATATCATTAGTTTTGCTTGGAGCGTCTTGTATTATATGAGTCTTTTCTTGTTTTTTAGTTTGTCACAATTATCCTTGTTGGACATAGCTATTTGAGAGAGCCATAATGATGCTATGATTTTTTAGAATTGCTCTATGTGCTTCACTTAAATTTTTTGAGCTAGGAATTGCTCTAGTACTTCACTTATATCTTTTTGAGCACGATGGTAGTTTAATTTTTGAAGAAATCCTCTCATGGTTCGCTTATATTAATTTTGGAGTTAGTAAATTTTGATGAAATCTTCTCATGCTTCACTTATATTAATTTGAGAGTTAGTAAATTTTGAAGAAATCCTCTCATGCTTCACTTATATTATTTTGAGAGTTGAACATTTTGAAGAAATGTTTATGCTCTCGTGCTTCACTTAAATTTATTTGAGAGGTCGAAAAGTAGCAATGGTAATATATGAATTTAGTCCCAAAGTGATAGATATTCAAGGGGGATATAATAAAAACTTTCATGGAGATGATTGGATATTACAAACTTGATTCCTTGTAATACTTTTGAGATATGGAGATAGTAATATGTGAGTCATGTTGGTGAGTAATTATGCTTAGTAAGAACATTGGTGTTAAGGTTTGTGATTCCCTATGTAGGCACAAAAGTCAATAGTTATGCAATGAAGTTATATCCTACCTATGGTGCATTATTCAGTGTTAATTATGTTTAATGCTTGTTTACGGTCATTTTTGTTTCTTGGTTGGTTGCTTCTCAATCTATTTGCTAGCCTTCATTTGTACTAAGCAGGAATACTTCTTGTGCATCCAACTCCTTAAACCCAAAGTTGTGCCAAATGAGTCCACCATACCTACCTATATGCGGTATTTCCATGCCATTCCAAGTAAATTTCGATGTGCCAACTCTAATTTTCAAAATGAATTTCCTTTTTGTGTGCCTATACCGCTCATGAAGCGGCAGGGGGTGGTCAATATTTTCCATGCTAGATATGTTATTCTCAAGATGAGTGTTTATTCACTTGTCATTGCACGAGAGTGTGGAAAGTAATAGGGATGCCCAGTCCCAAAATAAAAAATATATTTATATGTTGTCAATAATAAATTCCTTGGTAAGTGTTGGTATGGAAGACACCCGCGGATACAACTAGCCATGGATTGTGAAAGAATGGTGAAAAAAGGAATAAACTTTATTTTATGTTTGGGAACCGCCTATGATTTAACTAGCATGGAAAGTATTGGGAATTCTCGGTCGTTTTCGTTGATAGGAAAAGCATGCCTCCCAAAACAATTTATCTCTCAATTTAAGCTATGAGCTCTGGCACCTCTGCAAATCTCTGCTTCCCTCTACGAAGGGCCTATCTATTTACTTTATGCAATTTTTTTATTGAGTCTCCATCTTCTCTTATAAAGCACCAACTAGGGAACACTATTATCATACTTGTGCATTAGACATAGCTAATATTCGAGTGTGTTTCATGAATGGATCAATGATTGAGCATAATGGTCTAGGGATAGCTTTCTTTAGTGTTGATATTTTGAAAAAATGGTTGCTTGTTGATATGCTTGAATATTGATGTCTTCATGTCAAATTATAGACTATTGCTTTGAACCATCTAAAAGTCCAAATGTCCATGCTACAAAAGAACATAATATGTGATGAACATGTTAGGCAACATTCCACATCAAAAATTCTGTATTTATCGTTTACCTACTCGAGGATGAGCATGAATTAAGCTTGGGGATGCTGATACGTATGCTGATACGTCTCCAACATATCTATAGTTTTTGATTGTTCCATGCTGTTATATTATCAATCTTGGATGTTTTATATTAATTAACTAGCAACTTTATATCATTTTTGGGACTAACCTATTGACATAGTGCCCACCGCCAGTTGCTGTGTTTTGCTTGTTTTTTACTTTGTAGAATATCAATACCAAATGAAGTCCAAATGCCATGAAACTTTTTGGAGATTTTTTCTGCCCAGAAGACACCCAGTGAGCCAAAGGAGCACATGGGAGGAGGCCCATGGGGTCCACTAGGCACCAGGGCACGCCAGAGGCCCCTAGCGTGCCCTGGTGGGTGGCGGAGCCCACAGGAAGCTTCCTGACCTACCTCCACCTCTATAAATACTCTAAAATCCCAAAACCCTAGGGGAGTTGAGGAAATACAGTTTCTGCCGCCGCAAGTTCCAGAACCACGAGATCCAATCTAGAGGCCTTTTCTAGCACTCTGTCGGAGGGGGCAACGATCATAGAGGGGTTCTTCATCATCCTTGTTGCCCCTCCGATGATGCGTGAGTAATTTACCACACACCTACGGGTCCGTAGCTAGTAGCTAGATGGCTTCTTCTCTCTTTTTGATCTTCAATACAATGTTCTCCTTGATGTTCTTGGAGATCTATTCGATGTAACTCTTTTTATGCGGTGTGTTTGTTGGGATCCGATGAATTGTGAGTTTATGATTAGTTCTATCCATGAATATTATTTGAATCTTTGCTGAACTCTTATATGCATGATTGTTATAGCCTTGTATTTTTTCTCTGAATTTTGGTTTGGTTTGGCCAACTAGATTGCTTTTTCTTGCCATCAGAAGAGGTGCTTTGTGATGGGTTCAATCTTTCGGTGCTCAATCTCAGTGACAGAAAGAGACATGACACACATGTATCATTGCTATTAAGTCTAGCAAGATGGGGTTTATTCCTACATGAATATATCTTGTCTACATCATCTCATCGTTCTTATTGCATTACTCCATTTTCCATGAACTTAATACTCTAGTTGAATGCTGGATAGAGGTCGATGTGTGGAGTAATAGTAGTAGATGCATAATCATTTCAGTCCACTAATCTTGGAAGTGATTCCTATATACATGATCATTGCCTTGGATATCATCATGCTTATTCGCTTTTCTATCAATTGCCCGACAGTAATTTGTTTACCAACCGTATGCCATTTTCTTGAGAAGCTTCTAGTGAAAACTATGGCCCCCGGGTCTATTTTCCTATCATATTAAACCAAAAATACCTTTATGCGATTTTTCTTTCTTTATTTTATTTTGTATTCTTGCTAGATCAATTTACCAAAACCTATACAATTTCATCTATCTCAGTACCATGGAGGGATTGACAACCCCTCTTATGCATTAGGTTGCAAGTTTTTGTTGTTTGTGTGCAAGTGTTGTTTACACACTATTGCTTGGTTCTCCTACTAGATTGATAACCTTGGTTTCATAACTGAGGGAAATACTTACCTTTGCTATGCTGCATCATCCTCTCCTCTTCGGGGAAATACCAACACAGATACATGCTACCTCTTGAGCACTTGCGTTGATTTTCCCTTGAAGAGGAAAGGGTGATGCAGCAAAGTAGCGTAAGTATTTCCCTCAGTTTTTGAGAACCAAGGTATCAATCTAGTAGGAGGCCACGCACGAGTCCCTCGCACCTACACAAACAAATAAATCCTCGCAACCAACGCGATAAGGGGTTGTCAATCCCTACACGGTCACTTACGAGATTGAGATCTGATAGATATGATAAGATAATATTTTTGGTATTTTTATGATAAAGATGCAAAGTAAAATAAATGGCAAAGGAAATAACTAAGTATTGGAAGATTAATATGATGGAAAATAGACCCGGGGGCCATAGGTTTCACTAGTGGCTTCTCTCAAGAGCATAAGTATTCACGGTGGGTAAACAAATTACTGTTGAGCAATTGGCAGAATTGAGCATAGTTATGAGAATATCTAGGTATGATCATGTATATAGGCATCACGTCCGAGAAAAGTAGACCGACTCCTGCCTGCATCTACTACTATTACTCCACACATCAACCGCTATCCAGCATGCATCTAGAGTATTAAGTTCAAGAGAACAGAGTAACGATTTAAGCAAGATGACATGATGTAGAGGGATAAACTCATGCAATATGATATAAACCCCATCTTGTTATCCTCGATGGCAACAATACAATACGTGCCTTGCTTCCCCTACTGTCACTGGGAAAGGACACCGCAAGATTGAACCCAAAGCTAAGCACTTCTCCCATTGCAAGAAATATCAATCTAGTAGGCCAAACCAAATTGATAATTCGAAGAGACTTGCAAAGATAACCAATCATACATAAAATAATTCAGAGAAGATTCAAATATTGTTCATAGATAAACTTGATCATAAACCCACAATTCATCGGTCTCAACAAACACACCGCAAAAGAAGATTATATCGAATAGATCTCCACAAGAGAGGGGGAGAACTTTGTGTTGAGATCCAAAAAGAGAGAAGAAGCCATCTAGCTAATAACTATGGACCCGTAGGTCTGAAGTAAACTACTCACACTTCATCGGAGGGGCTATGGTGTTGATGTAGAAGCCCTCCATGATCGATGCCCCCTCCGGCGGAGCTCCGGAAAAGGCCCCAAGATGGGATCTCATGGATACAGAAAGTTACGGCGGTGGAATTAAGGTTTTGGCTCCGTATCTGGTAGTTTGGGGGTACGTAGGTATATATAGGAGGAAGGAGTACATCGGTGGAGCAACAGGGGGCCCACGAGGGTGGAGGGCGTGCCTAGGGGGGGTGGGGGTAGGCGCGCCCCCTACCTCGTGCCTTCCTCGTTGATTGCTTGACGTAGGGTCCAAGTCCTCTGGATCACGTTCGTTCCGAAAATCACGTTCCCGAAGGTTTCATTCCGTTTGATATTCTTTTTCTGCGAAACCCTAAAATAGGCAAAAACATCAATTCTGGGCTGGGCCTCCGGTTAATAGGTTAGTCCCAAAAATAATATAAAAGTGTATAATAAAGCCCAATAATGTCCAAAATAGAATATAATATAGCATGGAACAAGAAAAAATTATAGATACGTTGGAGACGTATCAAGCACCCCCAAGCTTAATTCCTGCTCGTCCTCGAGTAAGTAGGTAAATGATAAAAACAGAATTTTTGATGTGGAATGCTACTTGGCATAATTTCAATGTAATTCTTCTTAATTGTGGTATGAATATTCAGATCCGAAAGATTCAAGATAAAAGTTCAATATTGACATAGAAATAATAATACTTCAAGCATACTAACTAAGCAATTATGTCTCTTCAAAATAACACGGCCAAAGAAAGTTATCCCTACAAAATCATATAGTGTGGATATGCTCTATCTTCACCACACAAAGTATTTAAATCATGCACAACCCCGATGACAAGCCAAGCAATTGTTTCATACTTTTGATGTTCTCAAACTTTTTCAATCTTCACGCAATACATGAGCGTGAGCCATGGACATAGCACTTTAGGTGGAATAGAATTGTGGTTGTGGAGGAGACAAAAAAGGGGGTAGATAGTCTCACATCAACTAGGCGTATCAACGGGCTATGGAGATGCCCATCAATAGATATCAATGTGAGTGAGTAGGGATTGCCATGCAACGGATGCACTAGAGCTATAAGTATATGAAAGCTCAACAAAAGGAACTAAGTGGGTGTGTATCCAACATGCTTGCTCGCGAAGACCTAGGGCATTTTGAGGAAGCCCATCATTGGAATATACAAGCCAAGTTCTATAATGAAAAATTCCCACTAGTATATGAAAGTGATAACATAGGAGACTCTCTATTATGAAGATCATGGTGCTACTTTGAAGCACAAGTGTGGTAAAATGATAGTAGCATTGTCCCTTCTCTCTTTTTCTCTCATATTTTTTTATTTGGGCCTTTTCTTTTTTTATGGCCTCTTTTTTTATTTTTTATTTTTCGTCCGGAGTCTCATCCCGACTTGTGTGGGAATCATAGTCTCCATCATCCTTTCCTCACTTGGACAATGCTCTAAAAATGATGATCATCACACTTTTATTTACTTACAACTCAACAATTACAACTCAATACTTAGAACAAAATATGACTCTATGTGAATGCCTCCGGCGGTGTACCGGGATATGCAATGAATCAAGAGTGACATGTATGAAAGAATTATGAACGGTGGCTTTGCCACAAATACAATTTCAACTACATGATCATGCAAAGCAATATGACAATGATGGAGCGTGTCATATTAAACGGAACGGTGGAAAGTTGCATGGCAATATATCTCGGAATGGCTATGGAAATGCCATGATAGGTAAGTATGGTGGCTGTTTTGAGGAAGGTATATGGTGGGTGTATGATACCAGCGAAAGGTGCGCGGTATTAGAGAGGCTAGCAATGGTGGAAGGAAGAAAAGTGCGTATGATCCATGGACTCAACCTTAGTCATAAACAACTCATATACTTCTTGCAAAAATCTACAAGTTATCAAAGCAAAGTATTACGCGCATGCTCCTAGGGGGATAGATTGGTAGGAAAAGACCATCGCTCGTCCCCAACCGCCACTCATAAGGAAGACAATAAATAAATAAATCATGCTCCGACTTCATCACATAACGGTTCACCATATGTGCATGATATGGGAATCACAAACTTTAACACAAGTATTTCTCAAATTCACAACTACTCAACTAGCATGACTCTAATATCACCATCTCCATATCCCAAAACAATTATCAAGTATCAAACTTCTCATAGTATTCAACACACTCATAAGAAAAAAAATTATTAATCTTGAATGCCTAACATAATTAAAGAAAATTACCATGCTGTTTTGTAGGACTCTCAAAATAATCTAAGTGAAGCATGAGAGAACAATAGTTTCTATAAAACAAATCCACTGACGTGCTCTAAAAGATATAAGTGAAGCACTAGAGCAAAAACTATATAACTCAAAAGATATAAGTGAAGCACATAGAGTATTCTAACAATTTCCGAATCATGTGTCTCTGTCTCAAAAGGTGTGTACAGCAAGGATGATTGTGGAAAACAAACAAATAAAGACTCAAATCATACAAGACGCTCCAAGCAAAACAAAAAAATATAGCTCCAAGTAAACTTACTGATGGAAGTAGACAAAAGAGGGGATGCCTTCCGGGGCATCCCCAAGCTTTGGCATTTAGGTGTCCTTAGATTATCTTGGGGTTCCATGGTCATCCCCAAGCTTAGGATCTTTCCACTCCTTGTTCCATAATCCATCAAATCTTTTACCAAAACTTGAAAACTTCACAACACAAAACTTAAAGTAGAAAATCTCGTGAGCTCTGTTAGCAAAAGAAAACAAAACACCACTTCAAGGTACTGTAATGAACTCATTCTTTATTTATATTGGTGTTAAGCCTACTGTATTCCAACTTCTCTATGGTTTATAAACTATTTTACTAGCCATAGATTCATCAAAATAAGCAAACAACACACGAAAAACAGAATCTGTCAAAAACAGAATAGTCTGTAGTAATATGTAGCTAACGCAAGATCTGGAACCCCAAAAATTATAAAATAAATTGCTGTACGTGAGTAATTTATCTGCTAATCATCTGCAAAAATAATTAACTAAATATCACTTTCCAAATAAAAATGGCAGCAATTCTCGTGAGCGCTAAAGTTTCTGTTTTTACAGCAAGAATAAAAAGACTTTCCCCAAGTCTTCCCAACGGTTCTACTTGGCACAAACACTAATTAAACACAAAAAACACAACCAAAACAGAGCCTAGATAAATTATTTATTACTAAATAGGATAAAAAAGCAAGGAATGAAAATAAAATTGGGTTGCCTCCCAACAAGCGCTATCGTTTAACGCCCCTAGCTAGGCATAAAAGCAAGGATAGATCTAGGTATTGCCATCTTTGGTAGGCAATCCATAAGTGGCTCTCATAATAGATTCATAAGGTAATTTAATTTTATTTCTAGGGAAGTGTTCCATGCCTTTCCTTAACGGAAATTGGAATCTAATATTCCCTTCCTTCATATCAATAATTGCACCAATCGTTCTAAGGAAAGGTCTACCAAGAATAATAGGACATGAAGGATTGCAATCTATGTCAAGAACAATAAAATCTACGGGCACATAATTCCTATTTGCAACAATAAGAACATCATTAATTCTTCCCATAGGTTTCTTAATAGTGGAATCCCCAAGGTGCAAGTTTAAAGAGCAATCATCAAAATCACGAAAACCTAGCAAATCACACAAAGTCTTTGGAATCGTGGAAACACTAGCACCCAAATCACACAAAGCATAGCATTCATGATCTTTAATTTTAATTTTAATAGTAGGTTCCCACTCATCATAAAGTTTTCTAGGGATAGAAACTTCCAACTCAAGTTTTTCTTCATAAGATTGCATCAAAGCATCAACGATATGTTTAGTAAAATCTTTATTTTGACTATAAGCATGAGGAGAATTTAGCACGGATTGCAACAAGGAAATAAAATCTATCAAAGAGCAATTATCATAATTAAATTCCTTGAAATCCAAAATAGTGGGTTCATTAATATTTAAAGTTTTGACTTCTTCAATCCCACTTTTAACAATTTTAGCATCAAGATCTAAAGACTCCAAATTTTTGGAACGCCGTCTAGGTAAAGGTGGATCATATTCAGTCCCATCATTATCAAGATTCATATTGCAAAACAAAGATTTAATAGGGTACACATCAATAACTTTTAGATCTTCATCTTTATTATCATGGAAACTAGAAGAACACACTTTTATAAAGCAATCTTTCTTAGGACGCATCCTAGCGGTTCTTTCTTTGCACTCATCAATGGAAATTCTCATGGCTTTGAGAGACTCATTGATATCATGATTAGGTGGATTATATCTAAGTTTCAAATAATCAACATCAAGAGAAATTTTATCAACGTTCCTAGCCAACTCATCAATCTTAAGCAAATTTTCTTCAATCAAAGCATTGAAATTCTTTTGCGAAGTAATAAATTCTTTAATATTAGATTCAAAATCAGAGGGCATCTTATTATAATTTCCATAATAATTGTTGTAGGAATTACCATAATTATTAGAGGAATTACTAGGATACGGCCTAGGATTAAAGTTTCCTCTATACGCGTTGTTACCAAAATTATTCCTACCAACAAAATTCACATCCATAGATTCATTATTATTCTCAATCAAAGTAGACAAAGGCATATCATTAGGATCAGAAGAAACACTTTTATTAGCAAATAATTTCATAAGTTCATCCATCTTTCCACTCAAAACATTAATTTCTTCTATTGCATGCACTTTCTTATTAGTAGATCTTTTAGTGTGCCATTGAGAATAATTAACCATAATATTATCTAGGAGTTTAGTAGCTTCTCCTAAAGTGATTTCCATAAAAGTGCCTCCCGCGGCCGAATCTAAAAGATTTCTAGAAGCAAAATTCAATCCGGCATAAATTTTTTGTATAATCATCCACAAATTCAAACCATGCGTAGGGCAATTGCATATCATTAATTTCATCCTCTCCCAAACTTGTGCAACATGTTCATGATCAAGTTGCTTAAAATTCATAATATCGTTTCTAAGAGAGATGATCTTAGCGGGAGGAAAATACTTAGAGATAAAAGCATCTTCGCACTTATTCCACGAATCAATACTATTTTTAGGCAAAGACGAAAACCAAGCTTTAGCACGATCTCTAAGTGAAAAAGGAAATAGCTTCAATTTAACAATATCATTATCCACATCTTTCTTCTTTTGCATATCACATAAATCAATGAAGCTATTCAGATGGGTAGCGGCATCTTCACTAGGAAGGCCGGCGAATTGATCTTTCATGACAAGATTCAACAAAGCAGCATTGATTTCACAAGATTCAGTATCGGTAAGAGGAGCAATCGGAGTGCTAAGGAAATCATTGTTGTTGGTATTGGTGAAGTCACACAATTTAGTATTATCTTGAGCCATTGTGACAAGCAAGCAATCCAAAACACAAGCAAACTAGAAATGGGCAAAAAGAGGCAAATAGAGAAAGAGAGGTAGACGGAGAGAGAGAGAGAGAGAGAGAGAGAGAGGGCGAATAAAATGGCAAGGGTGAAGTGGGGGAGAGGAAAACGAGAGGAAAATGGCAAATAATGTAATGTGGGAGATAAGGGTTTGTGATGGGTACTTGGTGTGTTGACTTTTGCGTAGACCTCCTCGGCAACGGCGCCAGAAATCCTTCTTGCTACCTCTTGAGCACTTGCGTTGGTTTTCCCTTGAAGAGGAAAGGGTGATGCAGCAAAGTAGCGTAAGTATTTCCCTCAGTTTTTGAGAACCAAGGTATCAGTCCAGTAGGTGGCCACGCACGAGTCCCTCGCACCTATACAAACAAATAAATCCTCGCAACCAACGCGATAAGGGGTTGTCAATCCCTACACGGTCACTTAGGAGAGTGAGATCTGATAGATATGATAAGATAATATTTTTGGTATTTTTATGATAAAGATGCAAAGTAAAATAAATGGCAAAGGAAATAACTAAGTATTGGAAGATTAATATGATGGAAAATAGACCCGGGGGCCATAGGTTTCACTAGTGGCTTCTCTCAAGAGCATAAGTATTCACGGTGGGTAAACAAATTACTGTTGAGCAATTGGCAGAATTGAGCATAGTTATGAGAATATCTAGGTATGATCATGTATATAGGCATCACGTCCGAGAAAAGTAGACCGACTCCTGCCTGCATCTACTACTATTACTCCACACATCAACCGCTATCCAGCATGCATCTAGAGTATTAAGTTCAAGAGAACAGAGTAACGATTTAAGCAAGATGACATGATGTAGAGGGATAAACTCATGCAATATGATATAAACCCCATCTTGTTATCCTCGATGGCAACAATACAATACGTGCCTTGCTTCCCCTACTGTCACTGGGAAAGGACACCGCAAGATTGAACCCAAAGCTAAGCACTTCTCCCATTGCAAGAAATATCAATCTAGTAGGCCAAACCAAATTGATAATTCGAAGAGACTTGCAAAGATAACCAATCATACATAAAATAATTCAGAGAAGATTCAAATATTGTTCATAGATAAACTTGATCATAAACCCACAATTCATCGGTCTCAACAAACACACCGCAAAAGAAGATTATATCGAATAGATCTCCACAAGAGAGGGGGAGAACTTTGTGTTGAGATCCAAAAAGAGAGAAGAAGCCATCTAGCTAATAACTATGGACCCGTAGGTCTGAAGTAAACTACTCACACTTCATCGGAGGGGCTATGGTGTTGATGTAGAAGCCCTCCATGATCGATGCCCCCTCCGGCGGAGCTCTGGAAAAGGCCCCAAGATGGGATCTCGTGGATACAGAAAGTTACGACGATGGAATTAGGGTTTTGGCTCCGTATCTGGTAGTTTGGGGGTACGTAGGTATATATAGGAGGAATGAGTACGTCGATGGAGCAACAGGGGGCCCACGAGGGTGGAGGGCACACCTAGGGGGGGGGGTAGGCGCACCCCCTACCTCGTGCCTTCCTCGTTGATTGCTTGACGTAGGGTCCAAGTCCTCTGGATCATGTTCGTTCCAAAAATCACGTTCCCGAAGGTTTCATTCCGTTTGGACTCTATTTGATATTCTTTTTCTGCAAAACCCTAAAATAGGCAAAAAACAACAATTCTGGGCTAGGCCTCTGGTTAATAGGTTAGTCCCAAAAATAACATAAAAGTGTATAATAAAGCCCAATAATATCCAAAACAGAATATAATATAGCATGGGACAATAAAAAATTATAGATACGTTGGAGACGTATCAATACACGCAACCATTATACCGCACACCTCTCCTAATCAGTTACCAGGTTGTTGGACGATCGTTGCTTTCTGGATCCGGGTTCTGAATGGTTTTTTGTGTTATCAGGTCTGGTTAGGTAGCATTTCAAGGCTGGTTCTTGGTTTATTCGATTTAGAACCCCATTGCTCGATTCATCCATTTTGGTGTTGCCTTCAACGACATGCGGTCATGTGATGCTCCTTAACGTACTTCCCTAGCAAAGGATGGATTTGAAATGGCACAACATGATCATTGTTATTGCCATCATATTATGCTGACAATTCCAACCTCAGTCTCTTGCAGGTCACTTCATTCGTAAATATATTGTTCATAAGTCGTTTCACTTGTTGGCTCTAGTTGGGCTTTGCACTAATGACGCAACGGGTCATCTAGTTGCAATAATTAAAGCAACCAATGCAATGGCATGGGGCAAGAAGACACTCGCGTCTATCTTCCTAGGTTGGCCATTTCATTAAAAGGGACATGGGCATGCACGACGCCGAAGTTTCCCGATGTTGTCCGCAATCTCTGAGTTGAGGCGAGTCGTATGCTGTGTCTCGTCTGCTTCCTCCTGCATCAAGGCATCTGAGGCCTGGCCTATGCGAGGCCAGAACGGTATTGGGCGCGGGCTAGGGAAGATACCTTCTCACGGGCGGGGCGGTGATCACAGAGTTAAGCACTAGAGCGGAAGACTCCATGTCAACAACCTCCTTCTATTTAGCCTCCTTCTTCGCTGCTTCTTGGGAGAGTTGCAGGTTGTGTAGCTCCGGCTGGTGATACGTCCATTTTGCATCATGCTTTTATATTGATATTTATTTCATTATGGGCTGTTATTACACATTATGTCACAATACTTATGCCTATTCTCTCTTATTTTACAAGGTTTGCATGAAGAGGGAGAATGCCGGCAGCTAGAATTCTCGGCTGGAAAAGGAGCAAATATTAGAGACCTATTCTGCACAACTCCAAAAGTCCTAAAACTCCACGGAACTCAGTTTTGGAATATATAAAAATATTGGGCAAAGAAAGCACTAGTGGGGGGCCACCCACCATCCACGAGGGTGGGGGGCGCGCCCTACCCCCCTGGGCGCACCCCCTGTCTCGTGGCCTCCCCTGGCAGGCCTCCGGTGCCCATCTTCTACTATGTGAAGTCTTTCGCCCTGGAAAAAATCAGAAGGAAGCTTTCGGGACGAAGCGCCACCGTCTCGAGGCGGAACCTTGGCGGAACCAATCTAGGGCTCCGACGGAGTTGTTCTACCGGGGAAACATCCCTTCGGGAGGGGGAAATCATCACCATCGTCATCACCATCGATCCTCTCATTGGGAGAGGGTCAATCTCCATCAACATCTTCACCAGCACCATCTCATCTCAAACCCTAGTTCATCTCTTGTATCCAATCTTTGTCTCAAAACATCAGATTGGTACCTGTGGGTTGCTAGTAGTGTTGATTACTCCTTGTAGTTGATGCTAGTTGGTTTATTTGGTGGAAGATCATATGTTCAGATCCTTTATGCATATTAATACCCCTTTGATTATGAACATGAATATGATTTTTGAGTAGTTATGTTTGTTCCTGAGGACATGGGAGAAGTCTTGCTATAAGTAGTCATGTGAATTTGGTATTCGTTCGATATTTTGATGAGATGTATGTTGTCTCTCCTCTAGTGGTGTCATGTGAACGTCGACTACATGACACTTCACCATTATTTGGGCCTAGGGGAAGGCATTGGGAAGTATTAAGTAGATGATGGGTTGCTAGAGTGGCAGAAGCTTAAACCCTAGTTTATGCGTTGCTTCGTAAGGGGCTGATTTGGATCCATATGTTTCATGCTATGGTTAGGTTTACCTTAATACATCTTTTTTAGTTGTGGATGCTTGCAAGAGGGGTTAATCATAAGTGGGATGCTTGTCCAAGTAAGGGCAGTACCCAAGCAACGGTCCGCCCACATATCAAATTATCAAAGTAACAAACGCGGATCATATGAGCATGATGAAAACTAGCTTGACGATAATTCCCATGTGTCCTCGGGAGCGTTTTCCTTTATATAAGAGTTTGACCAGGCTTGTCCTTTGCTACAAAAAGGATTGGGCCACCTTTCTGCACCTTGTTTACTTTTGTTACTAGTTACCCGTAACAAATTACCCTATCACAAAACTATCTGTTACCGATAATTTCAGTGCTTGTAGAGAATACCTTACTGAAAACCACTTGTCATTTCCTTCTGCTCCTCATTGGGTTCGACACTCTTACTTATCGAAAGGACTATGATAGATCCCCTATACTTGTGGGTCATGAAGACTCTTTTCTAGCGCCATTGTCAGGGAGTGAAGTGCCTTTGGTAGGTGGAATTTGGTAAGGAAAAATTTATATAGTGTGTTGAAAATTATTTTCACTTGTTACTATGGAAATTAATCCTTTGAGGGGCTTGTTCGGGGTATCTTCACCCCGACCAGTAGAGCAAAGAGTTGCTCCTCAACCTACTGAACCTACTGAAATTTTTTACTTTGAAATTTCTTCGGGTATGGTAGAGAAACTGCTAGCTAATCCTTTTACAGGAGATGGAACATTGCATCCTGATTTCCACCTAATCTATGTGGATGAAATTTGTGGATTATTTAAGCTTGCAGGTATGCCCGAGGATGCTATAAAGAAGAAGGTCTTCCCTTTATCTTTGAAGGGAAAGGCATTGACATGGTTTAGGCTATGCGATGATATTGGATATTGGAACTACAACCGATTGAAATTGGAATTTCATCAGAAGTTTTATCCTATGCATCTGGTTCATCGTGATCATAATTATATATATAATTTTCGGCCTCGCGAATGAGAAAGCATCACTCAAGCTTGGGGGAGGCTTAAGTCAATGTTATATTCATGCCCAAATCATGAGCTCTCAAGAGAAATTATTATTCAAAATTTTTATGCTCGGCTTTCTCTCAATAATCGCTCTATGCTCGATACTTCTTGTACCCGTTCTTTTATGATGAAGACTATTGAATTCAGATGAGATTTATTGGAAAGAATTAAACACAACTATGAAGATTGGGAACTCTACGAAGGTAAGGAGTCAGGTATAATACCTAAGTTTGATCGTGTTAAATCTTTTATGGATACCGATGCTTTTCGTGAATTTAGCACTAAATATGGACTTGACTCTAAGATAGTAGCTTCTTTCTGTGAATCCTTTGCTACTCATGTTGATCTCCCTAAGGAGAAGTGGCTTAAATATCATCCTCCCATTGAAGTAAAAGTAGTTGAACCTATTGAAGTTGAAGAAAAGACTATCACTTATAATGTTGATCCTATTGTTCCTACCGCTTATATTGAGAAACCACCTTTCCCTGTTAGAATAAAGGATCACGCTAAAGCTTCAACTGTGGTCAACAAAAGTAATATTAGAACACCCGAACCCTTTGAGCAAATTAAAGTTGAACCTAGTATTGCTATGGTTAAAGATCTCTTGGTTGATAATATTGATGGGCATGTTATTTACTTCTGTGATGAGGCTGCTAGAATTGCTAAACCCGATACTAAAGATAAACATAGACCTGTTGTTGGCATGCCTGTTGTTTCTATTAAAATAGGATATCATTGCTATCATGGTTTATGTGACATGGGTGCTAGTGCGAGTGCAATACCTCATTCTTTATACGTAGAAATTATGCATGATATTGCACATGCGGAGATAGAAGGTATTGATGTCACAATTAAGCTTGCCAATAGAGATACTATTTCACCAGTTGGGATTGTTAGAGATGTTGAAGTATTGTGTGGGAAAGTTAAATATCCTACTGATTTTTTGTTCTTGGTTCCCCACAAGATTAATTTTGTCCCATTATATTTGGTAGACCCTTCTTGAATACTATCAATGCTAACATAGACTGCAAAAAGGATATTGTTTCTGTTGGATTAGGGGATATGTCTCATGATTTTAATTTTGCTAAATTTCGTAGACAAACCCATGATAAAGAATTGCCTAGTAAAGATGAAATTATTGGTCTTGCTTCTATTGCTGTGCCGCCTAATGATCCTTTAGAACAATATTTACTAGACCATGAAAATGATATGTTTATGAATGAAACAAGGGAAATAGATGAAGTATTCTTTAAACAAGGACCTATTTAGAAACACAACTTGCCTGTCGGAATTCTTGGGGTCCTCCTCCATCCAGGGTGATCCCATGTTTGCGCTTAAACCATTGTCTGATACTCTTAAATATGCTTATCTTGATGAAAAGAATATATATCCTGTTATTATTAGTGCTAACCTTTCATAGCAAGAAGAAGAGAAATTATTGAAAACTCTGAAGAAGCACCGTGCTGCTATTGGATATACTCTTGATGATCTTAAGGGCATTAGTCCCACTCTATGCCAGCACAAAATAAAATTGGAGAAAGATGCTAAACCGGTTGTTGATCACCAACGACGGTTAAATCCTAAGATGAAAGAAGTGGTCAGAAAAGAAATACTAAAGCTTCTGGAGGCAGGTATAATTTATCCTGTTGCTGATAGTCAATGGGTAAGTCCTGTCCACTGTGTCCCTAAGAAAGGAGGTATTGCTGTTGTTCCTAATGATAAAGATGAATTGATCCCACAAAGAATTGTTACATGTTATAGAATGGTAATTGATTTCCACAAACTAAATAAAGCTACTAAAAAGGATCATTACCCTTTACCTTTTATTGATAAAATGCTAGAAAGATTATACGAACGTACACATTTTTGCTTTCTAGACGGTTATTCTGGTTTCTCTCAAATACTTGTGTCAAAAGAGGATCAAGAAAAGACCACCTTTACTTGCCCTTTTGGTACCTTTGCTTATAGACATATGCATTTTGGTTTATGTAATGCACGTGCTACCTTTCAAAGATGTGTGACTGCTATATTCTCTGACTTTTGTGAAAAGATTGTTGAGGTTTTCATGGATGATTTCTCCATGTATGGAACTTCTTTTGATGATTGCTTAAGCAACCTTGATTGAGTTTTGCAGAGATGTGAGGAAACTAATCTTGTCTTGAATTGGGAGAAGTACCACTTTATGGTTAATGGAGGTATTGTCTTGGGTCATAAAGTTTCTGAAAGAGGTATTGAAGTTGATAAAGCTAAAGTTGATGCTATTGAAAAGATGACGTGTCCTAAGGACATTAAAGGTATACGAAGTTTCCTTCGTCATGCCGGTTTTTATAG
Organism: Triticum urartu; assembly: GCF_056163025.1. Classification (NCBI taxonomy): domain Eukaryota; kingdom Viridiplantae; phylum Streptophyta; class Magnoliopsida; order Poales; family Poaceae; genus Triticum; species Triticum urartu. The sequence continues at coordinate 366,282,457 of NC_141875.1, forward strand.
GAGGTTCATTAAAGACTTCTCAAAAATTTCTAGGCCTCTAACTAATCTCTTACAAAAAGATGTTCCTTTTGTCTTTGATGATGATTGTGTAGAAGCATTTGAAATACTTAAGAAAGCCTTGATTTTTGCACCTATTGTTCAGCCACCTGATTAGAATTTACCCTTTGAAATTATGTGTGATGCTAGTGATTATGCTATAGGTGCTGTTCTAGGACAAAGAGTTGATAAGAAATTAAATGTTATCCAATATGCTAGTAAAACTCTAGATAGTGCCCAGAGAAATTATGCCACTACTGAAAAGAAATTTTTAGCAGTTGTATTTGCTTGTGATAAGTTCAGACCTTACATTGTTGATTCTAAAGTAATTGTTCACACCGATCATGCTGCTATTAAATATCTTATGGAAAAGAAAGATGCTAAACCTAGACTTATTAGATGGGTTCTCCTACTACAAGAATTTGATTTGCATATTGTTGATATAAAGGGAGCTGAGAACCCCATTGCAGACAACTTATCTAGGTTAGAGAATGTTCTTGATGACCCACTACCAATTGATGATAGCTTTCCTGATGAACAATTGGCTGTCATAAATGCCTCTCTTACTGCTCCATGGTATGCTGATTATGCTAATTACATTGTTTCTAAATTTATACCACCTAGTTTCACCTATCAGCAAAAGAAAAAGGTTTTCTATTATTTAAGACATTACTTCTGGGATGACCCACACCTTTATAAAGAAGGAGTAGATGGTGTTATTAGACGTTGTGTACCTGAGCATGAACGGGAATAGATCCTACACAAGTGTCACTCCGAGGCTTATGGTGGACACCATGCTGGAGATAGAACTGCACATAACGTATTGCAATCCGGCTTTTATTGGCCTACTCTCTTCAAGGATGCCCGTAAGTTTGTCTTGTCTTGTGATGAATGTCAAAGAATTGGTAATATTAGTAGACATCAGGAAATTCCTATGAATTATTCACTTGTTATTGAACCATTTGATGTTTGGGGCTTTGATTATATGGTACCGTTTCCTTCCTCTAATGGGTATACACATATTTTAGTTGTTGTTGATTACGTTACTAAGTGGGTAGAAGCTATTCCAACTAGTAGTGCTGATCATAACACCTCTATTAAGATGCTTACAGAAGTTATTTTTCCGAGGTTTGGAGTCCCTAGATACTTAATGACTGATGGTGGTTCACATTTCATTCATGGTGCTTTTCATAAAATGCTTGCTAAGTATGATGTTAATCATAGAATTGCATCCCCATATCACCCACAGTCTAGTGGTCAAGTAGAACTGAGCAATAGAGAGCTTAAATTAATTTTGCAAAAGATTGTTAATAGATCTAGAAGGAATTGGTCCAATAAACTTTATGATGCATTATGGGCCTATGGAACTACATATAAAAATCCTATGGGCATGTCTCCATATAAAATGGTTTATGGAAAAACATGCCACTTACCTCTCGAACTAGAACATAAGGCATATTGGGCCATTAAAGAGCTTAATTATGATTTCAAACTTGCCGGTGAGAAGAGACTATTTGACATTAGCTCACTTGATGAGTGGAGAACCCAGGCCTATGAGAAAGCCAAACTATTTAAAGAAAAAGTTAAAAGATGGCATGACAAAAGGATACAAAAATGTGAGTTTAATGTAGGTGATTATGTATTGTTATACAACTGTTGTTCAAGATTTTTTTGCAGGAAAACTCCTCTCTAAATGGGAAGGTCCATACGTTATGAAGCAGGTCTATCATTTTGGTGCCATAAAAATCAACAACTTCAAAGGCACAAATCCGAGGGTGGTGAACGGTCAAAGAATCAAACATTATATCTCAGGTAATCCTATAAATGTTGAAACTAATGTTATTGAAACCGTAACCTTGGAGGAGTATATAAGGGACACCTTCTAGAACGTTTCAGCCTCCGAAAAGGAAGAGGTATGTGGTACGGTAAGTAAACCAACTCCAAAACAGTTCTAATAGCAATTTTTCTCCATTTTGGAATATTTATGAAAATAGGAAAATAAGAAGCAGTCCGGAAAGGACACGAGGCGTCCATGAGGGTGGAGGGCGCGCCTACCCCCTGGGCACGCCCCCTACCTCGTGGGCACCTCGTGTGTCCTCCAGACTCTGTTTTCTTGCAAGATACTTCTTTTGGTCGGTAAAAATTCATTATATAATCTCCCGAAGGTTTTGACCACCGTACCACGCAAATGTCTCCTGTTTTTGTTTCGAGCTGTTTCTGCAGTAGATCTGGAGCAAGTTGTCTTCTCAAGAGTTAGTCGGGGAGAGTCGGGTGTCTCACCCAACACCGGGACCAGGAGCAAACAATGATGCTGACTACTTTGGGCCATCAACGTAGGAAGAGATGGAGGCCGACTTGAAAAGGATAGATGCCCTAGAAGAGGATCAAGAAGTTACTTCTTGTTTCCAAGCCGGATTCACGATGGGGGAACTACAGAGCTCAGCTATTCCAAACTCGGTCATCCCTTCCAATGTTTGATTTCTTTCTTATGAAAATATGAAAAAGAGTGTTACTTGTTCTCCCACAGCTATGCAACATCAATGGGTGAAAGGAGCTTTAGCCGTCACGGGCAAGCTCCGTAAGGAAATAATGGACCTCGGGCAGCAAGTCAATAAGCTCGAGGATGAGAATCATATCCTGAGGGGCATCATCGCCAAGAATATCACATCACCACCTCCGAAGAAAGAGACATAAATACATGGGTATGGGCACTCCCCTTGGCAACTGCCAAGCTTGGGGGAGTGCACCGGTATCGTATCACCATCACACTTCTATGTTTACCGTTTTTCTTAGTTCGATCCTTTTGGTAATATCTTGATCTAGTAGAATAAAGTTTTAGTATGATCTAGTTTTGAGTTTTGCTTTATGATCCTTCTATGTAATCGAGTCCGTGATCTATATATAATAAAGATTAGTTTTGAGTCAAGGGCTTGGTTATCTTGTTATGATCTCGAGGGAATAAAGAAAGAGGAGAAAGAATAAAAAGAAATAAAGAGATCATATTGATCTTATGCAGAATAATGACTTCACATATAAAGAGTATGATCAATAAAAGTTGTTGAAAGTTGACAAACATAGTTTTAGTCATCGTTGCAATTAATAGGAAGTAATAAAGAAAGAGAGGTTTTCACATATAAATATACTATCTTGGACATCTTTTATGATTGTGAGCACTCATTAAAATTTGACATGCTAAAAGGTTGATGTTGGACAAGGAAGACAACGTAATGGGTTATGTTTTCTTACATCCGAAATAAATTATATTGTCATGGATCATCTAACATGTTGAGCTTGCCTTTCCCCCTCATGCTAGCCAAATCCTTTGCACCAAGTAGAGATACTACTTGTGCTTCCAAATATCCTTAAACCCAGTTTTGCCATGAGAGTACACCATATCTACCTATGGATTGAGTAAGATCCTTAAAGTAAGCTGTCATTGTTGCAAGCAATAAAAATTTCTCTCTAAATAAGTATGATCTATTAGTGTGGAGAAAACAAGCTTTATATGATCTTGTGATGTGGAAGAAATAAAAGCGACGGACTTCATAGTAAAGGTCCATATCACAAGTGGCAATATAAAGTGACGTTCTTTTGCATTAAGATTTCATGCATCCAACCATAAAAACACATGACAACCTCTACTTCCCTCTGCGAAGGGCCTATCTTTTATTTTTGTCTTATGCCTTATGCAAAAGTCGCGGTGATCTTCACCTCTCCTTTTTATACTTTATCCTTTGGCAAGCACTGTGTGTTGGAAGATCCTGTTATATATAGCTAATTGGATGTGGGTTTTCATAAACTATTATTTTTGACATTACCCTTGAGGTAAAAGGTTGGGAGGCAAAACTATAAGCCCCTATCTTTTTCTGTGTCCGATTAAAGCTTCATACCCATAAGTATTGCATGAGTGTTAGCAATTGTGAAAGACTAAAAGATAGTTGAGTATTTGGACTTGCTGAAAAGCTCTTATATTGACTGTTTCTGATTTTATGATAAATTGCAATTGCTTCAATGACTGAGATTATAGTTTGTTAGTTTTCAACGAAGTTTCTGATTCATACTTTACATTGTGAATAAGATTATTACTTTAGCATAAGAAATCATATGACAATATATATATATATATGTTGTTCTAAGAATGATCATGATGCCTTCATGTCCGTATTTTATTTTATCGACACCTCTATCTCTAAACACGTGGACATATTTTTCGATATTGACTTCCGCTTGAGGACAAGCGAGGTCTAAGCTTGGGGGAGTTGATACATCCATTTTGCATCATGCTTTTATATCGATATTTATTGCATTATGGGATGTTATTACACATTAGGTCACAATACTTATGCCTATTCTCTCTTATATTACAAGGTTTGCACGAAGAGGGAGAATGTCGGCAACTGGAATTCTGGGCTGGAAAAGGAGCAAATATTTGAGACGTATTCTGCACAACTCCAAAAGTCCTGAAACTCCACGGAAGTCAGTTTTGGAATATATAAAAAATATTGGGCGAAGAAAGCACCAGAGGGGGGCCACCCACCATCCACGAGGGTGGGGGCACGCCCTACCCCCATGGGCGCGCTCCCTGTCTCATGGGCCCCCTGGCAGGCCTCCGGTGCCCATATTTTTCTATATGAAGTATTTCGCCCTGGAAAAAATCATAAGGAAGCTTTCGGGACGAAGTGCCTCCGTCTCGAGGCGGAACCTTGGCGAAACCAACCTAGGGCTCCGGCGGAGCTGTTCTGCGGGGGAAACATCCCTCCGGGAGTGGGAAATCATCACCATCGATCCTCTCATCGGGAGGGGATCAATCTCCATCAGCATCTTCACCAGCACCATCTCATCTCAAACCCTAGTTCATCTCTTGTATCCAATCTTTGTCTCAAAACCTTAGATTGGTACCTGTGGGTTGCTAGTAGTGTTGATTACTCCTTGTAGTTGATGCTAGTTGGTTTATTTGGTGGAAGATCATATGTTCAAATACTTTATGCATATTAATACCCCTCTGATTATGAACATGAATATGCTTTGTGAGTAGTTACTTTTGTTCCTGAGGACATGGGAGAAGTCTTGCTATAAGTAGTCATGTGAATTTGGTATTCGTTCGGTATTTTGCTGAGATGTATGTTGTCTCTCCTCTAGTGGTGTCATGTGAACGTCGACTACATGACACTTCACCATTATTTGGGCCTAGGGGAAGGCATTGGGAAGTACTAAGTAGATGATGGGTTGCTAGAGTGACAGAAGCTTAAACCCTAGTTTATGTGTTGCTTCATAAGGGGCTGATTTGGATCCATATGTTTCATGCTATGGTTAGGTTTATCTTAATACTTCTTTTTTAGTTGTGGATGCTTGCAAGAGGGGTTAATCGTAAGTGGGATGCTTGTAAAAGTAAGGGCAGTACCCAAGCACCGGTCCACCCACATATCAAATTATCAAAGTAACGAATATGAATCAGATGAGCATGATGAAAACTAGCTTGACGATAGTTCCCATGTGTCCTCGGGAGCGTTTTCCTTTATATAAGAGTTTGTCCAGGATTTTCCTTTGCTACAAAAAGGATTGGGCTAGCTTGACGCACCTTGTTTACTTTTTTTACTTGTTACCCGTTACAAATTACCCTATCACAAAACTATCTGTTACCGATAATTTCAGTGCTTGCAGAGAATACCTTACTGAAAACTGCTTGTCATTTCCTTCTGCTCCTCGTTGGGTTCGACACTCTTACTTATCGAATGGACTACGATAGATCCCCTATACCTGGGGGTCATCAGCTGGGTAACGATCTCTGCCTTGCTCACAAAGGTTGGGACCCCCACGGTCTCTGCCGAGCCATCGTCAATGGCGGTGGGACGGGGTAGTGGGCATAGACATGTAGGAATGTGATACGTATCCAACGTATCTATAATTTTTGATTGTTCCATGCTATTATATTATCTGTTTTGGATGTTTAATGGGCTTTAATATGCACTTTTATATTATTTTTGGGACTAACCTATTAACCGAAGGCCCAGTGCAAATTGCTGTTTTTTTGCCTATTTGAGTGTTTCACAGAAAATGAATATCAAACGGAATCCAAATGGAACGAAACCTTCCCGAGGATCTTTCTTGGAACAAACGCAACCCAGGAGACTTGGAGTACAAGTCTGGAAGTCCGTGAAGCTTCCACGAGGCAGGGGGCGCGCCCAGGGGTAGGCGCGCCCCCACCCTCGTGGGCCCCTCGGAGCTCCAGTGACCTACTTCTTTCTCCTATGTATACCCTTATACCCTGAAAACATCCAGGGGAGCCACGAAACCACTTTTCCACTACCGCAACCTTCTGTACCCGTGAGATCCCATCTGGGGCCTTTTCTGGCGATCTGCTGGAGGGGGATTCGATCACGGAGGGCTTCTACATCAGCACCATAGCCTCTCCGATGATGTGTGATTAGTTTACCACAGACCTTCAGGTCCATAGTTATTCGCTAGATGGCTTCTTCTCTCTCTTTGGTTCTCAATACAAAGTTATCCTCGATGTTCTTGGAGATCTATTCGATGTAATACTCTTTTGTAGTGTGTTTGCCGAGATCCGATGAATTGTGGGTTTATGAATTTGATTATCTATGAATATTATTTGGTTCTTCTCTGAATTCTTATATGCATGATTTGATATCTTTGAAAGTCTCTTCGAATTATCAGTTTAATTTGGCCTACGAGATTGATCTTTCTTGCAATGGGAGAAGTGCTTAGCTTTGGGTTCAATCTTGTAGTGTCCTTTCCTAGTGACAGCAGGGGCAGCAAGGCACGTATTGTATTGTTGCCATCAAGGATAAAAAGATGGGGTTTATATCATATTGCTTGAGTTTATCCCTCTACATCATGTCATCTTGCCTAATGCGTTACTCCATTCTTATGAACTTAATACTCTAGATGCATGCTGGATAGCGGTCGATGTGTGGAGTAATAGTAGTAGATGAAAAAATCGTTTCAGTCTACTTGACACGGACGTGATGCCTATATTCATGATCATTGCCTTAGATATCATCATAACTATGCGCTTTTCTATCAATTGCTCGCAGTAATTTGTTCACCCACCATAATATATGCTATCATGAGAGAAGCCACCAGTGAAACCTATGGCCCCGGGTCTACTTTACATCATATAAGTTTCTGATCTATAGTTGTACTTTACTATTTATTTTGCAATCTTTACTTTCCAATCTATACAAAAAAATACCAAAAATATTTATCTTATTATCTTTATCCGATCTCACTTTTGCAAGTGGCCTGAAGGGATTAACAACCCCTTTATTGTGTTGGTTGCAAGGTTCTTGATTGTTTGTGCAGGTGCTAGGTGACTTGCGTGTAGTCTCCTACTGGATTGATACCTTGGTTCTCAAAAACTGAGGGAAATACTTACGCTACTTTGCTGCATCACCCTTTCCTCTTCAAGGGAAAACCAACGCATGCTCAAGAGGTAGCAAGAAGGATTTCTGGCACCGATGCCGGGGAGATCTACGCTCAAGTCCAGACATACCAAGTACCCATCACAAACTCTTATCCCTCGCATTACATTATTTGCCATTTGCCTGTCGTTTTCCTCTCCCCCACTTCACCTTTGCCGTTTTATTTGCCACTTTTCGTTCGCCACTTTTCGCTTGCTTCTTGTTTGCTTGTGTGTTGGATTGATTGCTTGTCGTGGTGGCTCAAGATAGTACTAAATTATGTGACATTTCCAATACCAACAACAATGATTTTATTTGCACTCCGATTGCTCCTATTACCGATGCTGAATCTTGTGAAACTAATGCTACTTTGTTGAATCTTGTCATGAAAGATCAATTTTCCGGCCTTCCTAGTGAAGATGCTGCTACCCATCTAAACAACTTTGTTGGTTTGTGCATTATGCAAAAGAAGAAAGATGCAGATCTAAAAGAGATTGATGTATCTCCTATTAAATCTTTGTTTTCCATTATGAATCTTGATAAAGATGGGACTGGAGATGAGTCAACTTTATTTAAAAGGCGTCCGAATGATTCGGAGTTTTTAGATCTTGATGCTAAAATTAATAAAAGTGGGATTGAAGAGGTCAAAACTTTACATAGCAAGGAACCAACTATTTTGGATTTCAAGGAATTTAATTATGATAATTTCTCTTTGATAGATTGTATTTCCTTGTTGCAATCCGTGTTAAATTCACCTCATGCTTATGATCAAAATAAGGCTTTTACTAAACATATCATTGATGCTTTAATGAAATCTTATGAAGAAAAGCTTGAACTAGAAGTTTCTATCCCTAGAAAACTTTATGATGACTGGGAACCTACCATTAAAATTAAGATCAAAGATCATGAATGCTATGCTTTATGTGATTTGGGTGCTAGTGTTTCCACGATTCCAAAAACTTTGTGTGATGTGTTAGGTTTTCGTGAATTTGATGATTGTTCTTTAAATTTGCACCTTGCGGATTCCACCATTAAGAAACCTATGGGAAGAATTAATGATGTTCTTATTGTTGCAAATAGGAATTATGTGCCCGTAGATTTTATTGTTCTTGATATAGATTGCAATCCTACATGTCCTATTATTCTTGGTAGACCTTTCCTTAGAACGATTGGTGCAATTATTCACATGAAAGAAGGAAATATTAGATTCCAATTTCCGTTAAGGAAAGGCATGGAACACTTTCCTAGAAATAAAATTAAATTACCTTATGAATCTATTATGAGAGCCACTTACGGATTGCATACCAAAGATGACAATACCTAGATCTATTCTTGCTTTTATGCCTAGCTAGGGGCGTTAAACGATAGCGCTTGTTAGGAGGCAACTAAAATTTATTTTTGTTCCTTGCTTTTTGTTCCTGTTTAGTAATAAAAAAATCATCTAGCCCTTTTATGATTGTGTTTTTTTATGTTTTAATTAGTGTTTGTGCCAAGTAAAGCCTTTAGGATCTTCTTGGATGATTGTTGTTTGATCTTGCTGAAAAAAACAGAAAGCATGCGCTCACGAGAATAATTTTCATTTTTTACCTGAGAGCGATAAAATACCAATTCCAACTGAAGTAGTTCAATATACAAATTATTTAGGTATTCCTAATTGTTCAGAATTTTTGGAGTTACATAAGTATTCGAAACCTCCAGATTGCTACAAACTGTTCTGTTTTTCGTGTGTTGTTTGCTTATTTTGATGAATCTATGGCTAGTATCGGGGGTATGAACCATAGAGAAGTTGGAATACAGTAGGCTTAACACCAATATAAATAAATAATGAGTTCATTATAGTACCTTGAAGTGGTGGTTTATTTTCTTATACTAACGGAGCTCATGAGATTTTCTGTTGAGTTTTGTGTTGTGAAGTTTTCAAGTTTTGGGGTAAAGATTTGATGGATTTTGGAATAAGGAGTGGCAAGAGCCTAAGCTTGGGGATTCCCAAGGCACCCCAAGGTAAAATTTAAGGACAACCAAAAGCCTAAGCTTGGGGATGCCCCGGAAGGCATCCCCTCTTTTGTCTTCGTCTATCGGTAACTTTACTTGACGCTATATTTTTATTCACCACATGATATGTGTTTTGCTTGGAGCGTCTTGTATGATTTGAGTTTTTGCTTTTAGTTTACCACAATCATACTTGCCGTACACACCTTTTGGGAGAGACACACATGAATCGGAATTTATTAGAATACTCTATGTGCTTCACTTATATCTTTTGAGGTAGATAATTTTGCTCTAGTGCTTCACTTATATGTTTTTAGAGCACAGTGGTGGTTTTATTTTATAGAAATTATTGATCTCTGATGCTTCACTTATATTATTTTGAGATTCTTTTAGAACAGCATGATAATTTGCTTTGGCCATAAAATTAGTCCTAATATGATAGGCATCCAAGATGGGTATAATAAAAACTTCCATATAGAGTGCATTGAATACTGTGAGAAGTTTGATACTTGATGATTGTTTTGAGATATGAAGATGGTGATATTAGAGTCATGCTAGTTATGTAATTGTGAAATTGAGAAATACTTGTGTTGAGATTTGCAAGTCCCGTACACTACAAAAAAAAGATACATCTGTGACATTTTGGGCCGAATGATTTTTTTTCTGTCATACTTATGACACTTCTATGACAATAATTGTGACAAAACCCGGTATCATCATAGATGTGGTGGGGTCCTACTTCTATGAAAAAAAATCATGACAAAAAATGGGCTTTTTGTCCTGGGCGGGCCGGAGACGTAGCTGCATGACATTCTTTGGGCCATCCATGACGGAAAAAACCATGGTAGAAGCGAGGGTGAGGAAAATATCGGGGAGTTCCCGGTTACAGTTGGTGGTCGGGGGCTGAGCGATGCGCGTTTCTCTCGTACGTACGCGCGTGTGTGCGAGGCGTTGGGCTCTAACTGAACCCGAGCGAGGCGTTGGGCTCTAACTGAACCCGAGCGATTGCACTGCAGGCTACACATTACTAAACCCGAGCGATCGATCGATCCCTTGCTGTTAACTGAACCCGAGTGTGATTCCTTCGCTACTGCTGCTAACTGAAGCCGATCGATGCTGCATCTGGATGAACAGTGAGCGTTGTTGAGGGGGTTTGGATGAACAGTTCCCGGTGGGGGGTTGGATGAACAGGACCCCGTGGTAGTAGAGGCCGTTGCCGCTGGATGAACAATACCCCGATCGATCGAGCCGGTGGATGAACAGGACCCCGTGGAGGGCTGGATGAACAGGACCCCGTGGAGGGCTGGTTGAATAGTAGCCGGTGGAGGGCTAGATGAACAGTAGCCCATGGAGGGGTGGTTGAACAGGACCCTGTGGAGAGGGCTGGTTGAATAGTAGCCGGTGGAGGAGCGCGCGGCGGAGGCTGGATGAACAGGATCCCGTGGATGAATAGTCGCAGGTGGAGGCTGGAGGAGGTCGACGGTGGATGAACAGTAGCCCATGGAGGCTGGAGGAGGTCGACGGTGGAGATGAACAGTATCCCATGGAGTCCCGTTTTGCAGTACGCCACACCCCTCCCAATGAACAGGACCCCCGTTTCGAACGTAGCACTCCAACACACGTCTGTGTCCTCTGTTTGTGGTAGGCCACACCCCTCCCGATCAACAGGACCCTGTTTCCACCATAGGAGGTCCGTTTCCTCCGTTTTGCGGTACGCCAGACCCCTCCCGATGAACAAGATCCCGTTTCCACCATGGCCGGTCGAACACAAGGCCGTTTCCTCCGTTTTGCGGTACGCCAGGCCTCGTTTCCATTGCCTGTTCCGTCCAATCCGGTTGGCTCCCGATGAACATGACGACAATGCAGTTTCTCCATTCCGACCCAGCCATGTGCACAAGCCCTGGCCGTACGTATGTGCGAGTAGGTGTTCGAGACCCCGCCCGTATGTACGTACATGGCCGTATTTTCTTTCTTGCACCCTGGCCGCTGTACGTACGTGTACATGATGCTACATGCGTGCCTGTACTATGACACGTGCCATTCCTTGCATGGCCACGGTTCATTGCTGCAGCCTGCAGACAGACTGATCATATGTACGTACATGTTCGCGACCAGAATGACAACGCTACGTACGCTTCGACCAGGTGGGTCCCGACTATCAGGCACTTCCTTGTGTGCGCAGATGTAGCTGGTGGGTCCTAGCAGTCAGGGGGGAAACGTTTTTTTGTGAAATACGGTGGGCCGTCCAATGGGTCCTTGCTATCAAGTAGAGGAATCATTATTTTGCGCGTAATAAGGAGGCACTTCCTTGCTGCGGCCGTCGACCCAGCTGTCAGCCTCTCCACGTACAGTACTCTTCCAACGGAAGTCGTTCCTTGACCACGTTGACCATGCTGCGCCAAGAGCACCAGGGCGGTGGACGACGGCGAGTCCTAGGAAGGGGACGATGCAGAGCCGGGGACAATGCAGAGCCGGGGAAGATGCGGGAGTGGAAGCCCACGCGGAGAGGAGTACGAGGGTTCACTGGTTTGGCTACGGTGTGAGGCTGCCGTCGCCGCAGGGCCTGGCCAGCGATGGGAGTAGTAGGGGGCGGTGAGGCCTCCGACAGCATAGCCGACCACGGGAGACAGGAGCAGGCGGCAAGACCGTCGCTGCTCTGGGCGGCTGGAGCAAGAAGACCAGAGTCTGAAGAAGCACTACGGCCGTTGGATGGACATCGTACAATCACTGGAGCTAGAATCGTTCATATTGACTAAGTTGACCAAGCCCTCCATCCCCATCAACTTAGTAGGCCCACAAGTCAGCCTCCCACTATGCTGGGTCCCAGCTAGCAGGGGGAGTATTCATTTTTTTGTGCGCAATAAGGAGGCACTTCCTTGCGTGCGAAGATATAGCTGGTGGGTCCGAGCTATCAGCGGGGGGAACATATTTTTCGCAAAATACAGAGGCCCTTCCGGTGGGTCCCAGATGTCAGGTGGAGGAATCATTATTTTGCGCGTAATAAGGAGGCCGTGGACCCATCTGTCAGCCTCTCCACGTATAGTCCACTTCCGATGGATGTCGTTCGTTCACCATGTTGACCACGCCGCGCCGAGAGCACTAGGGCGGTGGACAACGACGAGGCCTACGAAGGGAATGACACGGAGCCGGGGAAGACACGGCAGTGGCTGCCCATGCGGTGGGGAGTACGAGGGTTTACTGGTTCGGCTTCTGTCGCTGGAGAATAACAACAGGTGTGGGTGAGTAGAGGGATGGTTAGGCAAAGTGATGGGAGTACGGTAGGGCGGTGAGGCCTAGGCGGCAGCACAGCCGGCCGCGGGGGGAGGGAGCAGGCAGTCCTGCCGGTGCTTGTTTGAGCGGCTGGAGCAGGAAGAGCAGAGATTGAAGAAGCACGATGGCCGTTGGATGGACATCCAATAGTCACTGCTTGTGTGTCAACCTTTTTTTAGGAAAGCCTCAAATCTGTGGGAAACAACATACAATCTGCCATTATTTCTAATAATTTACAGGCCATTTGCTAATTCTTAAGGTTTTTTTGGAGCCCATATTCTTTTTGTTACAATTACAGCCCATATGGTGGCCACGGTTAAAAAATTATATGAAATTTTGCATATTTCGGTGCGGTCCAAACTGTTTTTAATCCTAAAATTTCGAGTCGCATTCAAACTGATTTTAAAAATAAATGTATATCAATATAAAATCCAACAAATTGTCCACGCATAAAAATCAATGCAATTTAAAATCTCGAAATGAAAAAAAGAAATTTAAAACTAATTGCCGGTTTGATGTGTTTTATAAATGTCCAACCCATTTCTCATTACTGATAGGCCATTTTCTCGGCCAGCCGAAGGAAGCTCTCCTCATCTTGAAAGTTTGTAGCCCAACAGGCCTGACAACGCGACTTACTTGAAAAATCACAAAAGAAATTGGGCTAGCCATATTCAGAATGAACAAAAGTACTACTGGGCTGGTCTGTGGTAAACATAAAAGAAAAGGTTGTCTAGACAGGCCAGAATGCCCCGCACAGCCTAGTTGATACCATGCTTCCGTCTCAAAAATAAATTAGATAAATGCCACTCCAATTATCGTGATTCATAAAAATGCCACTGCAATTTTCAAACTTTGAAAAATGCCACTGCAATTTTTGCAAACTTTAAAAAATGCCACTGCAATTTGCAAACTTTGAAAAATGCCACTCCAGACTTCAAAAAATGCTACTCGAAATGGCATGAAATGGCATTTTTTCAAAGTTTGGAAATTGCAGTGGCATTTCTCGGAATCACCAGATTTGGAGTGGCATTTATCAAATTAACCCAAAACAAGAAGAACTGGGCGAGCTGCTGGGTCCTTGGTGTCAGCCGCTCGTTGTGCAATTCTCTTGTTTATTGACTACATTGACAATGGCATGGGACCCAAATGTCAGAAATCCATTAGGAGGAGCCATTTTTTTATTGGCTTGAAATAAGGAGGCACTTGCTTGCGTACTGCCATGACCTTGGTGGGTCCCCGCTGTCATCCTCTCCACGTACAATCATCTCCTGATTGTGTACGTGTCAACCTGGTAGGCCCACAAGTCAGCCTCTAAACCCGTGGCAGAGAAATACAACCCATTTAAAAAAATAACAGCCCATTCCATACGTTCAAACGGAAAGTTCAACATTCAGAGCAAAGTAATAGGTCTGATCCAGATATAGAGTACTGAACTTCCACGTTGACAACCATCATAGCCAAGTTAACTCTCTACTCCCACTAATACTCTAGTAGTGTACAAGTACTAACTTACTCTTAGCTAACTAAACGATGCTGGCCACCATCTGCGGCACACGCTAAATGCCGGCACCGGCGTCCTCTGCCTCGCCTCGGACTTGCCAGAGGTGCGATAGGGAGCGTTGCTCGCGTGCGTTGGCCCTTTCCATGCCAGCGTGGTCCACCAAAGCTTCGCTTCTAAGCGGGAAACCCACTTGACGAGATTGTAGTAAAATTCGGCGTCGCGAATGCGTGCGTGCCCGATAGCCTCCAAGGCTATTTGCCGGGCGTTGACCTACACGTAGTCGGCTCAGTTGCAGGCGCTCTGCTTGCGACTCAGAGCGTCGGTGCACTGCTGCTCTATGTCCCGCTGGCGGTGCAAATCGGTGATACACTGCTCCTCCGCAAGGCGGTCGCGCTCCAACAAGTACTCATACTCCGCATTGCCATCTAAAGACCAATAGAATGCCTGGTCCCTCCGTCTGCCTTCCGGTGAAAAACCGAACACTAGTTCCGGCAGTGACCGCCTCCGGCATCGCCTCTCATGGACGGGCGGGGGCATGGCGGACGTGGCGAGAGCAAGGATAAGTGGCGAGTAACGTTGGGCCGGTGGGGGCTTATGAGGATAGCGAGAGTTGGGTGATGGTGCCACCAGAGAAGCCCGAGAAACAGTAATTATAGGCGGAAGGTAGGCGAACCAGCGTGTCGCGGGAAATGCGACGGTCATCGCGGTCATCGGAATTCAATGCATAAGCATGCATGGCTTAGCGCACCAGCTTGCCGTGGAAACTAAAAAAACATAAATTATGACTATGCCATCCCATCCCGCAGGGTGCGTCCCATCCATGCTGGGTCGCACGCCGGCATGTACGGTCAAATGAGTGCACTCGAATCATCCAGATGAGGTACTCCCTCCTTGTCAAAAATGATTCCACGACTCATCATCTACCTTGGTTGGTGAGATTTTTTAATTAAGCCCTGCAAACCGGAAAGGAGGTAGTACGTGCATGATCTGCTATTTATTCGTGTAGGATCGAGTAGGTCGTTTTTTTGAATTGAGCCCTGCAAACAGGAAAGGAGGTAGTACGTGCGTGATCTGCTATTTATCCGTGTAGGATTGAGTAAGTCGGATAGTGTACGTGTAGGATCAAGTAGGTCAAATGGTGTACGTGTAGGATCGCATTAGTTGATGAACGTTCACTAGGAGAGAAGGCATTTGCGAACATTTTTGCTGGCAGTTTCTTCAGATTCGCATGGCATTTTCTTCAGAGCAGCTTGTCAGTTTCTTCAGAGGTAGGAATTTTTGTTCAAAAAACTGCCACTTCGGATCTTGCGTCGCAACTAAAACTGCCAGGAGTGCATTAGTAGGCGCTAGTGATCGATCAGTAACTTGTAAACACTGAGTGAACAGAAATAAGGAACTGTTAGTAACTTGTAAACACTGAGAACACAGAAATAAGGATCATGCTGTGCACAACAGTAAGAGCCAATCCGTTCGAAATGTTCATACGAGACTCACAGGCCTGGCATTGTAATATGTTCACATTAGTAGCCCAAATTCAAAACCAACTAGTACGATTCCCATACATAACATCAACATGTTAATGCATCTCAATGATTCACAGATCATATACAAATGTGTAGCTCCAAAAGCAAAGATCTAGAAAAACATATGTTCTTCCTACTAACATGGATGCTTCTCTTGGCCAACATTCAGTACAGACTGAAAGACAAATTTGTTTGTGAAGTCTACAATTCCTCTTGCAAACGTAAATGGTTTCACCAACAGCTGGAACCATGAGAATGAGCCACACATGATGGAGGAACATCCACTGCAATATGATTTGGTCTTCTCTCGATCACACGGCGAGACTATTTTCGGAATACAAACTTTAACTTAGGCAAAATGATGCCCATTGTATAATCATACCAAAGAAATGAAGCACCTAGTGTTGGCCAATAAATAGTACAGTACTACTTTTCTGCAGTCCATGAAGTGACTATCCAATCTTTCTGTGTCTATTTCAAATGGCACTGCATGCAGTGACTATACTATTCTCTCATGCAGTTCAACCAAAATTGCGGTCACTTTGTTTGTTTGCCAAATAGCAACGGGAAAACTTCTCTGTCTGCACAAATATCAAGCAGCTAGTAAACATACACCCCACCTTGTATTTTTGGTCTAAACACATCTCTTCCGCTTAGCATCTATCATGTTTTGCACTGGACAATTTGATACAGTCATGTTTTGCCCTGGACAATTTCATACTGAATTGATTTGCTGGTTCAGAGCAGAAATATAGCGCCTATTCTTCATCATACCAAGGATATCCATGTTCGCAGTGATGGAAGAGGTGAAATCAATACAACCGGAATTGAGCATCCAATCATTGAATCCTATCCTGCACCTCCAATGTAGGTCCACCCTGCCAATAAATTCACATGCAAACCACTAGTATTACTATCTAATGACAGTACAAAAAGAGTAGCAATATAGTAGCAAACCATGTACCTTCGTAATGAATAGCTCATAGTGCCACCAATTGGATATAAAGGTTTGGAAGAAAACATGCTCCTAATGTTGAACCATTTGGACTTTTTGTGCAATTCCACTAAAATCGAGCATCCCTGCTTGCATAGATATTGAAAGTGTGATTACTATAAAAGTGGCACTAGTTGAAGCATAGACTCACAAATATAAGCATTCCAATTTCTTAATGGGAAAAGGTAGCAAGACTGTTTCTAACCACATGTTTGATGGAATAAATAAGGCAACAACGGTTGATGTCTGGAAGGCATATATAGTTCTTTCTGAAAGAATCATCGACTGCTGACGATTCCTCTTCTTTTAAGCATATTTTGTGCAGTTCAACTAAAATAAAATGCCATCACCGCCTTGGCAATTCAGTGACACTGTACAAAAGGAAATGACTTAACATTACATCATGATGTCAGGTATGTAGTCGACATGCATTAGAGATAAACATACAGACCTCCTCCGATAACATAATGAACATTAATTTTAACAAAGGTGTGACTAGCCTTACCGGGATAATTTGAGTGAACTCTACACCCTCTGTTCCTTAATATAAGACGTTTTCGCAGTTCAATTTAAAGTACCCAAACTTCTAGTATTTAGAAAAATAGGTAGTAGTTTTCTTGAGCACATATCTGGGAAAGCTTGCCACACTTTATTTATGTCCATACGCTGATGCAACACCATTCGAATAGTACAAATATACAGTAATCCAGTGGCTAGTGCAATAGTAGAGTAGTTATTTTATTACATGGTACAGTACAATGGTTTTACTGAACAGATTCAATAAACTCTAGCACTGGAAGATTTCTATAAGAATTAACAATACAAAATGTAAAGGTAACAAGTTTTAGCATTGGTATACTAGTTGTGCATGAGCATTAAACCAAATACAAAAGTCTGAAGGTAACTAGCATTATTAACTAATGACAGTATAAAAAAATTGCAAACCATGTACCTTCAAGGTAAATATCATTTCGAACTCGAGGGGGCCTAAAAATTGCTATCCCAATCTTGATAATCGGTCAAACATAAAAACTTCATCGAACGAATCAAGAGAACAGTCGGAGGAGGAGGTGCCCACTCTTGACCTTTCCTCTTGACACTGTACAAAAAATGGACTTATCTCATGAAAGTGAGGTATGTAATCTATAAGCATTAACAGTGCAAAAATCTGAAGGTAGTAACAAGATTCATCGTTGGTATACTGGCTGTGCAACAGCATTAGAATGCCTTAGCTAAAAAATCTTTAATACATCCACAATCAACAGCTAACCCTGAAATAGTCCAGTGACATTAAATGGCATTGCCTAAATTTATCGGTGGCATTAGACTGAGTGTGGGATTAGTTAAATGTGGCATCACTTTAGCAGTAGCATTGCTTGACTTGACTGCTGGCGTTATACTAACAGCAAAAAAGTGGCAATAAGAGCATGGGAGGCCCATTCAGAAAGTGGGAGCACTAGTATGATGTACCTCCACGGACGCATAGAGTGGTGAGGGAGGTATGGTTGCCCAGAGCAACAAATATCCAGGCAGCATATGTGGATTACGTCCCATTTTTGTTCTCTTTAGCCACCTTTTTCCTATGTGAGAACAACAAACCGATCGACCTGGTCATTCCCTATTGTGTTGTCATGCCTTTCTACCCTTCTTCAACAAAGAGACACGAGACTCATTCCTTAGCTACTGATTTTCCCCTTTTCAACCTAGATGCAGGTTCGATGCCTGCTCTCTTGGTAAATACAGTCTCCCTTCCTTTCCTTATTCAACCCCAGACATGGATTAGTCTGCATGCAGTAGGGTTTCCTTTAATAGTGAAAATTAAGGTTTTTGTCTGCGTGACCAACAGAGCAAAGGATAGCAAATTGGGAAGATGGTGGAGTGGAAAAAGATCCACATGCAGCGACGTGGCAGATGGGGCAATAGAACAAGGGTATGGTTTGAAAAGAGGTAGCATACCTGAGGGTCGGCGGGAAGTGGCTTCGCTCGTGGTCGTCGTCCTCCGCACACACTACGGCAGTGACCTTGGGGATGGAGGTCATCCCGCGCGGGCGCTAGGTCTGAGAGGACGGCCTTGTCGTCGGTGCGTGACCTCGCTCGCCGACGAGGAGTGCGTCAACGATGCATCCATTTCTTCCCCGACCGATCTGTGACCACCGGTGAGGAGGGAGAGAGAAGCCGTGTTTTTAGATCTGGAGAGAGGGTGATAGTGTGAGAAGCAAGTGGGCAACCCTTAGCAACAAAGCACTGAAGCTCCAGCCCATATGTCTTTTTTATACTACTAGTACTAGAGATGGAGTAGTGGTAGAGTAGTTTATATTTTATCTGCACACAGTACCAGTTAGTCGTGCTTCAAAACTGAACGTCACGCCATTAAAAAAATAAAGTCAAGAAATAATGCGGCACTTCGGGCCAACGCGGCCAGATCGTATTTTGCACGAGAAATGATACACCTTGTTTCGTTGACATGTGGTCCCATTCCAACATGTCAGTGAGACGACGGTGAGTCCTTTTGTACAATTTCTGAACGGACATCTATGTAGGTCGGGGCGCCTCTTCGTGTACCGTGGCAACCGTCCACCGCCTCTTCGCCTTCCCCTCTCGATTTGGAACTACTGTCGCACGCTCTTCCTCCCTCCTCCATTTGTCTTCACCATTCCTTCTGCCATTGTTCAATCGTCTTCTCCATGGAGGGAACAAGCCAGAAACGACCTCATTATTCTTGCCCCGATCTGAAAGATGACATGGTGGAGGAACTCATTGATCAGTGCGACGTCATCACCTCGGCTAGCATGGCAGGTTCGTTCAAGACCATTCTCGACTCAACTAATAACATCATTACAAGGAACCCAAGGGTCCAGGAGCGGTTTGATCTCCCCTATCTTCTTTGTCGTGACCCTGCTGACTGGCGCGGGGACGAGGGAAGCCTCGCCTTGTGCAAGTTGATGCTGATTGATAATGATACGTATGATGTTAAGATGCCATCGCTTGAGGGCAAGGCTTGGGCAAGCGCAAATGGAGATTGGGTTGTTTATATTGGGTACAACTGTGAGTGGGAACTTGTGAATGTGTACACTCATCACCAGGTTCCACTTCCAAAAATCTGACACTTCCCAGAGGTTGAGCACACCGGTATTCTATGCACGTTCAAATACGACCATGGTGACTGTCTTCTATGGAAGATAGCAATTTGTCGAGTTCCCAACCGCTCTTGGCATTACAGGAACTATGGAGTTGTTGCTATCTTCGACAAGCTTGTTGCCATCCTTCGTGGTTCGACTGGATGGATATTGCTCAAAAATCAGTTTCTATACACGGATGTGTGTTGTGATGCAATTCAATACGAGGGTCTTGTGTTTGCTGCCACCACTCGTGGCATTGTTTTTGCATGGGATCCTCGTAGTTTCGGTACGTTTGTCTTCCACCGTAATTATAATTGTCTCATCCACATGCATGCGGGTTAGCAAGTTTCCCTTTACTAATTAACCTTCTTCTTGTGTTTCCAAGGTCCTGTGAACATTCCACCACCTATACTTGAAAATTTTTATAACCAAGGGGGAGATGACGATGGTGATGATCATGAGCATGAGGACCCATATACTCAGTGGCGCTTGGCAACTTATTCCGATGGATCACCTCTTCTTGTCTATATACAGGGCACCGCTGATGTGACTAAGGAAGCAGGTGTTGTCTCCCATGGTCACACTCTCCAGACCTATTCCAACATCCGTTGCAGGGCATTTGGGATGGATACTATTGTGCTGGCGCCAACACCTTCTGCAACTGTTGACTCCTCCTCATTGATCAACTTAGCCCATTCTGCAATTGTTGACTGGTACCTTGTACCTTCAGACATCCAGACAATCCTTCCATCTGGGTAGAAGTGAGCTGTGGAGTAGAACTGCATGATAAGCTCATCATTCCATTTTGTGAGCTTCTGAGACGCAAACTCATCAACTCCACAAGCCTTGAAACTGTCATACACACCTGGATAATGTTCATCATTCTCTTTGATGTAGTCCTAGTCGACCCATCTCATGTCACACACTATTGGTTTCTTGTCAAGCAACACTATCTCATAGAAATCCTGCTGTTCCTTTGTATGGAACCTATAGTCCACAGTAGTCCTTCTCCTGGTGGCATATGGATCAGACTCTATCCATAGCCTCAATCCTGAGTCCTTCCTGATCTTCATGTTCTCAGCTACTGGATGAGCATCATTGTGATCTGGAATTTTTGGCTTCAACTTCCTCAAGACATGTGACTCATCATCTTCTTCTTCCATTTCAGCTTCAGGCACTGGGGCCTTGTTCTTCTCCTTAGCAGGGATGTTCCTTGTGCTCCTCTTTGGTTTTGGGTTTGGAGCTGGAGCAGCAGCCTTTGGAGCAGTCTTAGGCTTAGATGGAACAGCCCCTGCCCTGATGGCATCACCCATAAGCTTCTGAGCTTTGGGTGCTGGTGCAGCATCTTCTTCCTCTTCCTCTTCAGAATCTCTCATGATTGAGGATCTCCCAATCACTCTGGCAGTGGTCTTCTTGACCCTCTCTTTCCTCTTCTTCTCTACCACAACCTGCTCTTTGGGTGCAGATCTCAAAGTCTCTTGAGTGGATGCTCTGGCCTTAGACATTGGAATTCTCTTGGCAGGAACCTTTTGCTTCATGCCTGGCTTGGTGGCAGCAGCTGTGCCATATTCCTTCTTCAGGACTTTTCTCTTTGAGGTGGTTTCTTCTTCATCAGCCACATAGTCCTCATCCTCTATCTCTGAAGTTCTTTTCTTGCTGGCCCTGGTGGCAGCCTTTGGCAGATTGCTTGGTGTGCTCTTGCTGCCATCATCTGAGCTGCTAGAGGGACTAGTGCCCTCACTCAAGTGAACCTGCTCCTCTGACTTGTTTTGGCTGTCACTCTGATCAAACATATTGCAAACACTGACAACAGAACCTGTTAATAGATATAGATGAGATAGAGTGGATGAGCATCACAAAATGCAGAGGTTTTTGCAAAAGAATGAGTCAAAAATTTAGTTTTAGTTTTCCATAGAAAGCATTTTGGATCAACCGATTTGTAAACTCGGTGATACCGAAGCAGCTGTTGGAACCTAAACTAGTGAACTCGGTCAGACGGAGTCACAGTTCGGTGGCACCGAGACTGCTAGGGTTTCACAAAGTCCTGAACTCGGTCACACCGATTTGCAATTCTCGTTCAGACCGAGAATCACATGTGCAATGGCCTTAGCTGAATTGGTGATACCGAGTGAGGGAGTCCTGGATTAGGGGGTGTCCGGACGGCCGAACTATACCTTCAGCCGGACTCCTGGACTATGAAGATACAAGATTGAAGACTTCGTCCCGTGTCTGGAAGGGACTTTCGTTGGCATGGAAGGCATGCTGGGCGATACGGATATGTAGATCTCCTACCATTGTAACCGACTTTGTGTAACCCTAACCCTCTCCGGTGTCTATATAAACCGAAGGGTTTCAGTCCGTAGGACAACATACAGAACAACAATCATACCATAGGCTAGCTTCTAGGGTTTAGCCTCTCCGATCTCGTGGTAGATCTACTCTTGTACTACCCATATCATCAATATTAATCAAGAAAGACGTAGGGTTTTACCTCCATCAAGAGGGCCCGAACCTGGGTAAAACTTCGTGTTCCTTGCCTCTTGTTACCATCCGGCCTAGACGCACAGTTCGGGACCCCCTACCCGAGATCCGCCGGTTTTGACACCGACATTGGTGCTTTCATTGAGAGTTCCTCTGTGTCGTCACCGTTAGACTTGATGGCTCCTACGATCATCAATAGCGATGCAGTTCAGGGTGAGACCTTCCTCCCGGGACAGATCTTCGTCTTCGGCAGCTTCGCACTGCAGGCCAATTCACTTGGCCATCTGGAGAAGATCGAAAGCTATGCCCCTGGCCGTCAGGTCAGATTTGGAAGTTTAAACTATACGGCTGACATTCGCGGGGACTTGATCCTCGACGGATTCGAGCCACTGCCGAGCGCGCCGCACTATCACGACGAGCATGATCTAGCTCTGCCGCCGAACAGTGCCCTCGAGGCCGCACCCGCATCGGCTTCGACCCTTAATTCGGAGCCAACTGCACCGATCGAGGATGAGTGGTTGGACGCCTCGTCGGGGCTGCGATCCCAACGGCAATCGAGCCAAACACCAGCCCCGCACTCCGTGAGGCTAGTGACTCCAAGGAGCCGGACTCCTCTCCGGACTCCGAACCCTCCGCGCCCCTGCCGATCGAATCCGATTGGGCGCCGATCATGGAGTTTACTGCCACGGACATCTTTCAGCACTCGCCTTTCGGCGATATTCTGAAGACACTAAAGTCTCTCTCTTTATCAGGAGAGCCTTGGCCGGACTACGGTCAGCAAGGCTGGGATACGGACGATGAAGAAATTCAAAGCCCACCCACCACCCACTTGGTAGCCACTCTGGATGATTTAACCGACATGCTCGACTTCGACTCCGAAGACATCGACGGTATGGACACCGATGCAGGAGACGATGAAGAACCAGCGCTTATTGGGCCCTGGAAAGCCACCTCGTCGTATGACATATACATGGTGGACACCCCAAAAGAAGGAGATGGCGATGGAACAACGGAGGATGACCCCTCCAAGAAACAGCCTAAGCGTCGGCGTCAGCGGCGCCGCTCAAATCCCGCCAAAGCAAATACGGTGATTCCAGCACGGGAGATAATAATACTCCGGAGAGTGCCGAAGAAAACCCCCTCCAGCAAGATTCAGCACACGAGGATGGAGAAGCCAGCCCTCATGAGAGAGCGGCAGACAGAGAGGTCGAGGACGATAACTATACGCCTCCCTCCGAAGACGAGGCAAGCCTTGACGACGACGAATTCGTCGTGCCAGAGGATCCCGTCGAGCAAGAGTGTTTTCAACGCAGGCTTATGGCCACGGCAAGAAGCCTCAAGAAAAAACAACAACAGCTTAGAGCTGATCAAGATTTGCTAGTCGACAGATGAACTGAAGTCCTTGCGGCCGAAGAGCATAAACTCAAACGCCCCTCCAAGAACTACCCAAAGCGCAGGTTGCTACCCTGATTAGAGGAGGAAGCACTTAAACCTACATCACCAGCACTTGATACGGCCAACCGGCCACCTCGTGGCCACAACAGAGAGGCCTCTCGGCCCTCCACTCAAGCCGCACCCCGTACCAAGGCACGGGAAAATGCGCCAGACCTGCGAGATATGTTGGAGGACAAGGCAAGGCAAACAAGATCGATCTACGGATCGCATGGGCGCCCCATGACTCGAGACGGTAACCGTCACGCCGGACACAAATCCGGTAGGGCCGAACACAGTAGACAAAGCTCATTGGAGCTACGTCGTGATATAGCCTAGTACAGAGGCGCCACACACCCACTATGCTTCACAGATGAAGTAATGGATCATCAAATCCCCGAGGGTTTCAAACCCGTAAACATCGAATCATATGATGGCACAACAGATCCTGCGGTATGGATCGAGGATTATCTCCTTCATATCCACATGGCCCACGGCGATGATCTCCACGCCATCAAAAACCTCCCACTCAATCTTAAATGACTAGCTCGGCATTGGCTTAACAGCTTGCCAGCAGGATCAATCGGTTGTTGGGAGGACCTGGAAGCCGCATTCCTCAACAATTTCCAAGGCACTTATGTGCGACCACCAGACGCCGATGACCTAAGCCACGTAATTCAGCAGCCAGAGGAATCGGCCAGGCAATTCTGGACACAGTTCCTAACAAAGAAAAATCAAATAGTCGACTGTCCGGACACAGAGGCCCTAGCAGCCTTCAAGCACAATATCCGTGACGAGTGGCTCGCCCAGCACCTTGGACAGGAAAAGCCGAAATCTATGGCAGCACTCACGACACTCATGACCCGCTTTTGCGCGGGAGAAGACAGCTGGCTTGCTCATAGCAACAACATGACCAAGAACCCTGGTAATTCGGATACCAGGGACAGTAGTGGCAGGTCGCGTCGCAACAAGCAAAAGCGCCACATTAACGGCGACAACGCTAAGGATATGGCAGTTAATGCCGGATTCAGAGGCTATAAATCCGGTCAGCGGAAAAAGCCATTCAAAAGAAATCCTAGGGGCCCGTCCAGTTTGAACCAAATACTCGACCGCTTGTGCCAGATACATGGCACCCCCGAAAAGCCGGCCAATCACACCAACAGGGATTGTTGGGTGTTCAAGCAGGCAGGCAAGTTAAATGCCAAAAATACAGACAAGGGGCTGCATAGAGATGACGACGAAGAGCCCCGGCCTCCGAACAATAGTGGACAGAAGGGTTTTCCCCCACAAGTGCGGACGGTGAACATGATATACGCAACCCACATCCCCAAGAGGGAGCGGAAGCGTGCGTTAAGGGACGTATACGCAGTAGAGCCAGTCGCCCCAAAGTTCAACCCATGGTCCTCCTGCCCGATCACCTTCGATCGAAGGGACCATCCCACTAGCACCCGTCATGGCGGATTCGCCGCATTGGTCCCAGATCTAATCATTGAAGGATTTCATCTCACTAGAGTCCTTATGGATGGCAACAACAACTTGAACCTGCTTTACCAGGATACAGTGTGGAAAATGGGCATAGATCCCTCGAGGATTAAGCCCACCAAAATGACCTTTAAAGGCGTAATACCAGGTGTAGAGGCCAACTGTACAGGCTCAGTCACACTTGAAGTGGTCTTCGGATCTCCGGATAATTTCCGAAGCGAGGAGTTAATCTTCGACATAGTCCCATTTCGCAGTGGCTATCACACACTGCTCGGGCGAACCGCATTCGCCAAGTTCAATGCGGTACCACACTACGCATACCTTAAGCTCAAGATGCCAGGCCCTCGAGGAGTAATTACGGTCAATGGAAACACCGAACGCTCTCTCCGAACGGAGGAGCACACGACGGCCCTTGCAGCGGAAGTACAAAGCAGCCTCTCCAGGCATTTCTCCAGTCCGGCCATTAAACGTCCGGACACCGTCAAGCGCGCCCAGAGTAACCTACAACAAGACCGCTTGGCACGTTCCGAGAAGGTGTAGCAAGGCGGCCCCAACCCCAGCCCTCGTAAAAATGCGACACCAGTACTTCGCGTACATAACTACGCTCTAGAAATACCATGGGTACAGGGGAAGGGGCACCATCACGGCACGCCCGAAACACGGCTTAAACCGCACCAGGGGCTCCTGATTTTTTAATTTTCTCTTACTTTCAGGACTCCATTCTTCGGAAGGCCTGTTCGGCAGTTCAATTGCCGCACAAACGATGCAAGAACCAGGGAAGAAGACAAGCCGTGCCGCATTATGGAACTCCCAGGTGGTCTCTATCATGAGCAGTATACCTGTTTCGCATACCATTCCGCAACCTGCCCCTGGAACGGACATGTTAAATAGTCCAACCTTTTGCTTATCGCATTATTTGTATCGTTCTGCTTTGATCGCAGCCCTTTTCATTAAACAATGCATAGCTTTTGTCTATTTTTGCATTACTCTTTTTTTACAAATATATGTTCCTTAACGACATGTCGCACCCGTACACTTTGGTACGGCCAAAATACGCCAGGGGCTCTAGCACCCCTCAATATGGTGTGAGAAGTTCGAACACTTTAACATGTGCGGCACCCCGAACTTATAGCATTATATGCATCGGCTCCGAATCATGTCTTGGGTCAATAGTTGGGTTTGCCCGGCTCCTACGTTTTGGTGCCTTACGTTCCGCTATGTCGGCTAAGGTAGCACTAGGAGAACTACTGCGATTGTGCCCCAGTTGAGCTGGGTCGAGCACCTCAGTAGAGAAAGCTAAAACTGACTGTCATGATGAAGCGAGAGCTGGTCGCTGTTCGAGAGGTTTTTCGAGTCCCTAAAGACTTATGCCGCTTAGAGCGAGGAGTCGGCTCTGTCCGGCCAAGGCGTGGATAGCGCCCCGAACTCAGCCTTCCGAATACCAGGGGCTTCGCCGAAATTTAAAATTATAGAATTCTATGGCTAAGTGAGAGTGTTCAAGCATTATAGTCCGATTGCCTTGTTCGTTGTGCTGAGCGCCTCCCTCGAAGGACCCAAACATGGGAAAAAGAGCGCTCAGGTTTATCCCCGAACACCCCAGCACTAGCGGCACGGGGGCAGAAGCCGACGACTCACCATCTCTCAGAATTGATAAACAGCCGCACAGAAGGTAATATTTTAAATTCCAACAGCATTGCTTAAGCGCATATGAACAAGTTTTCAGCGCACAGGACAAAACGAGCGAGTTTTACTCAAAAATTACATCCCTGGAACATTCATCCGCCATAAGGCGGCACCCTTCAGAACATCCTTATAATAATTATTGGGCTTGCGATGCTCTTTCCCCGACGGTGGCCCGTCCTTCACAAGCTTCTCAGCATCCAGCTTGCCCCAGTGCACCTTAGCACATGCAAGGGCCCTACGGGCACCTTCAATGCAGACGGAGCGCTTGATGACTTCAAGCCTTGGACAGGCCCCCACCATCTGCCGCACCAGCCCGAAATAGCTCCCAGGCAGAGCCTCTCCAGGTCACAGCCGAACTATGAGGCCCTTCATGGCCTGTTCGGCTGCCTTGTGGAGCTCGACCAGCTGCTTCAGCTGGTCGCTCAGGGGCACGGGGTGTCCGGCCTCAGCATACTGAGACAAGAACACCTTCTTTGTCGAGCTGCTCTCCTCGGCTCGCTAGAATGCGGCGGCATCAGACACGCTATGGGGAAGATCGGCGAATGCTCCTGGAGAGCTCCGGATTTGGGTAAGTAACAAGTAACTCACGTTTATGTGTTTGCTTTTCATAAAGAATGGCTTACCCGCCGCTATCTCTTTCACCTCATCCAACTCCTGGAGGGTCTTCTGGGATTCGGCCTTGGCAGACTTGGCATTTTTAATAGCCACCGCGAGCTCGGATGCTCGTGTCTTTGAGTCAAGCTCCAAACTCTCATGTTTTTCCATGAGAGCCTGGAGCTCTTGCCGCACCTTGCTAACCTCGGCCTCATACTTCTCCCGCTCGGTGCGCTCCGTGGCCGCCCTCTTCTCGGCCTCGAGCAGCGCTTGCTTAAGGGTCGCCACCTCAGACGTGGCCCCTACAATAGCCACGATAATCCTGCCATTTTTTGCAATTGCACCTTATATATATATTTAAACAAGGTATTTCTTACCTTCCTTGTCCTCGAGCTGCTTCTTGGCACGCCCGAGCTCTTGCTCGGACTGCTCGAGGTTCTGCTTTAGCGTGTCCACTTCCGCAGTCAGTGCGGCGGACGCCAGGAGAGAAGCCTGCATACGCATATTGACTCCTTTTTGTTAGACTCCTGCGATTTTATTTGATCCTCTATTTGGATTTTCTTCCCGAACGCCAAACAGAGCACCAGGGGCTACTGTCTATGCGGTAATATTATTTACACATTCTTTACTTACCTCAAAGCCTGTTAAAAGGCTAGCACAAGCTTCAGTCAGCCCGTTCTTGGCGGACTGAACCTTCTGGACCACCGCACTCATAATGGTGCGGTGCTCCTCGTCGATGGAGGCGCCTTTGAGCGCCTCCAACAGATTGTCCGGCACCTCCGGTTGGACGGGGGTCACCGGCACGGAGGGCCTGCTCCTCTTGGAAGGAGGTCGCCCGCCGGACTCTGTGAAAGTGCAACTATCCCTAGTTGGTTTTGGTAATTCATAACAACATATAGCTCCTTGAGCTAATGCTATTCCAAGATGATTATTTCAGGAAAGCTCAATGATTGGCATGGCATGGATATGAAAGTGGAACCCTCAAAATGCTAAGGACAATGGATTGGCTCAAGCTCAAAAGCTCAAGACTCTTCATTTTACATTTTAGTGATCCAAGATCACATTGAGTCCATAGGAAAAGCCAATACTATCAAGGAGGGATGAGGTGTTGCTTAATGAGCCTCTTGCTTCATGTGCTTAATGATATGCTCCAAAACCCTCAACTACTTTCCCATATCCACATATGACCTAAACTCTAAGCCAAACTCGGTCCTACCGATTTTTCCTATCCGGCGCCACCGAGTTTCACTTGTCATTAGCCACTGCCAAACCCTAGCAATTCGGTCCTACCGATAAGGATCTCGGTCCCACTGAGATGGGGTTGCAAACTCTCTGTTTCCATTTCGTAACTTTTGTCCCAACGAAAGAGCGAATCGGTCCCACCGAGATTGCAATGTAAACTCAGTGTTTCCCCTTTGTAACTTTTCGGTCTCACCGAGTTCCACTCGGTCCCACCGAAAGAGCAAATCGGTCCCACCGAGTTTGCCTGACCAACTCTCTGGTAAGCTAATTATCAAACTCGGTCTCACTGAGTTTGTGTAATCGGTCTCACCGAGATTACGTTATGCCCAAACCCTAACCGAATCGGTCCCACCGAGTTGCATGTCAGTCCCACCGAAATTCCTAACGGTCACTAGGTTTACATTTTCGGTCCGACCGAGTTTATTGATTCGGTCCCACCGAGATTGGAAAATTGTGTAACGGTTGGATTTTGTGTGGAGGCTATATATACCTCTCCACCTCTTTCTCACTGAGTGAGAGAGCCATCAGAACACACACATCATTCCAACTCATTTGTTCTGAGAGAGAACCACCTACTCATGTGTTGAGATCAAGACATTCCATTCCTACCATATGAATCTTGATCTCTAGCCTTCCCAAGTTGCTTTCCACTCAAATCTTCTTTCCACCAAATCCAAATCCTATGAGAGAGAGTTGAGTTTTGGGGAGACTATCATTTGAAGCACAAGAGCAAGGAGTTCATTACCTACACACCATTTGTTACTTCTTGGAGAGTGGTGTCTCCTAGATTGGCTAGGTGTCACTTGGGAGCCTCTGACAAGATTGTGGAGTGAACCAAGGAGTTTGTAAGGGCAAGGAGATCGCCTACTTCGTGAAGATCTACCGCTAGTGAGGCAAGTCCTTCGTGGGCGATGGCCATGGTGGGATAGACAAGGTTGCTTCTTCGTGGACCCTTTGTGGGTGGTTGCTTCTTCGTGGACCCTTCATGGGTGGAGCCCTCCGTGGACTCGCGCAACCATTGCCCTTGGGTGGAGCCCTGTGTGGACTCGCGCAACCGTTACCCTTCGTGGGTTGAAGTCTCCATCAACGTGGATGTAGGATAGCACCACCTATCCGAACCACGGGAAAAACATCCGTGTCTCCAATAGCGTTTAAAACCTCCAAACCCTTCCCTTTATATTCTTGCAAGTTGCATGCTTTATTTTCCGCTACCAATATACTCTTTGCAGGCTTGCTTGAATTGTGTGATGATTGCTTGACTTGTTCTAAAATAGCTAAAATCTGCCAAGAACTAAAATTGGGAAAAGGTTAAGTTTTTATTTGGTCAAGTAGTCTAATCACCCCCCCCCTCTAGACATACTTTCGATCCTACAAGTGGTATCAGAGCTTTTGTCTCCATTTGCTTGATGTCCATAGCTTTTGGTGGTCATAGCCTTGGTTTCACAACCTAGGAGAGTATGGCGTCTAGCGAGGGAAATTATCACCGTAGAGGTCCTTACTTTGATGGTACTAATTTTGCTAGTTGGAAGCATAAAATGAAAATGCATATTCTTGGACATAACCCCGCCGTTTGGGCTATTGTGTGTGTTGGTTTGCAAGGTGACTTCTTTGAAGGGAGAGAATCAAACCGTGAAGCTATCGCGGAAGAGTTGAAGATGTTGCAATACAATGCTCAAGCTTGTGATATTCTCTTCAACGGACTGTGCCCCGAAGAATTCAACAAAAATCAGCCGCCTTGAGAATGCAAAGGAAATTTGGGACACTTTGATTGATATGCACGAGGGTACCGACTCCGTCAAGGAATCCAAGTTGGATGTGCTTCAAAGCCAACTTGACAAGTTCAAGATGAAGGATGGTGAAGGTGTCGCTGAAATGTACTCTAGGCTTGCTCTCATCACAAATGAGATTGCCGGCATAGGAAGTGAAGAGATGACCGATAAATTCATCATCAAGAAGATCCTTAGAGCCTTGGATGGAAAATATGATACCGTGTGCACATTGATCCAAATGATGCCCAATTACAAAGATCTCAAGCCAACGGAAGTGATTGGAAGAATTGTTGCTCATGAGATGTCACTTAAGGATAAAGAGGAACTTCACAATGAATCAAGTGGTGCCTATAAAGCCTCATGTGAAGCCCCTACATCATCAAGTGAGAAACAAGACTTCAATGAAGAATTGAGCTTAATGGTGAAGAACTTCAACAAGTTCTACAAGAATAGAAGGAAAGATAGAAGCTCCAAATCAAGGTCCTACAATGACAAAAGATCTTCTAGTCGAGAGCGAAACTGTTACAATTGTGGAAGACCCGGACACTATTCCAACGAGTGTACGGCTCCCTACAAGAGAAGAGAATATTCTCCAAAAAGAAGAAGCAAAGGATCACCACCAAGAGAGAGAAGGAGTAGAGATGATCGTTATGAACAAAGATACTCACGGAGAAGCAAGGATTCGGAAAGGAAGGAAAAATCATCAAGGAGCTACACAAGACGAAGACATCAAGCTCATGTTGGTGAATGGGTATCCGGCTCCGACTCCGACAGCCACTCCGAGAGAAGTTATCACTCCGACTCCGAAGATACTCAAGATGAAGGTGTTGCCGGTCTAGCACTTGTGTCAACCAACTCCTACAACATATTTGACTCACCAAATGAAGGAATTGGAAGATGCTTCATGGCCAAAGGTCCTAAGGTAACACACCCCGAGTATGTTGATTTCAATAGTGATGAAGATGACTTGTTAGGTGATGATTTGATTGGTGACAACTCTAGTGATGAATACTATTATGAAAGACCAATTAATCATGCTAATCAAGATAAAACGAGTGACAATGATAAGGAGAAGATTGAGGCCCTAACTAAAGAACTAAAAACTCTTAAGTTAGCTCATGACACTATCTTCGAAGATCATCGAGAACTTTTAAGAGCTCATGAGAAGCTATGCTTTGAAAAGCTCAATCTTGAGCAAGAGCATGAGTTCTTAAAGGCAATCAATGATGATCTCCGCAAGAAAAGTTCTTCTTACATTGCCAAGCGTTTACTCTTATCCACTTACATGCCTCAAGTCAAGTCTAACAAGAAAGATTCTTCCTCTAGTAGTAACAATGATCATGCTAAACCCAATATTGTTGCTTCTAGTAGTTCTCTTGATTCCACTAATGATTCTCTTAGCCAAGTTACACTTGAGCAAGAAAATAGCTTATTGAAGGGAATTATAGAGAAAGGAGTGTACAAAAGCCTTGCCGGGAGTAAGCAAGTCGAGGAAATTGTGCGCAAGCAAGGAATGCACCGGAAGAATCAAGGTGTTGGTTTTGAACGAAAGTTCAATGCCAATGGAGTTGAATGGGAAGAAGATCAATACCCCAAGACGAAGTTTGTCCCTCAACAAGAGAAGTTTTTCAAAGGGACACAAGCTCAAGATGATCTTCCACCACAAGACTACGAGCAAAAAGGCAAGGACAAGCTTCAAGAGGAAATTGATGCATTTGAAGAAGCTCCTAAGACCTTAGTCAAGTGGATTCCCAAGACTACTTCAAGTTCCACTTCATCAAGTACGACTACAACTCCAAGGATTCCCATCAAGATGATGTGGATCCAAAAGAAGAAGAACTAGAGAGTTCTTGAGGGTGACTCCGCCAACATACTTCACTCTTATCATTTTGGCAAGAACAAGTGCAATCAACTTCCACATCTTGCACTAGTTCAAGGAGTCACAAACCCTCTTGTTGGTAAGACAAGGGACAAGGTAACCTAAAGTTTTCATGGACATCATCTTTTGTGTGCATCACTCTATGTCTATGGATATCCTTGTTTGTTCCTTGTGGGACTAACCCATGTAGGTATTGAAAGTGCAATTCACTCAAAAGGATAGCTCCAAGAGATCTACATCAACATCGAGCATCCACATCTTCAATATCTACATGAAGTCATCATCGACAAAACCCAAGGTTAGTTCATCCCTCTTAGGGGGGATATCACATCTAGGGGGAGCTTTACTCTAAGACTTGAGCTAAAGCAACTCTAAAGATGTGAACAAAACAATGCTTTATGTAAAAGTGGTAACCCCACTTGAGCTTAAACGATGAGTATGACCTACGATCAAGTGTTCTCACTTGACTCCTAAGTCAATATACTCATATATAGATGACCTAGTCATCGCAAATTGCTTGATAGATGCTAGAATTGGTTGTGCATGCTTTGCCACATATTTCATTTGCTATCTTATTGTGTGAGCATGCTGATTGCATATTTTACTCATTCGAGGACATCCACTTGTTGCTTTCATTGTTTGGCTTTATCTTCTTTTGCCAAGTGGATGGAC
This sequence comes from Triticum urartu, assembly GCF_056163025.1. NCBI lineage: Eukaryota > Viridiplantae > Streptophyta > Magnoliopsida > Poales > Poaceae > Triticum > Triticum urartu. The sequence goes on from NC_141875.1 coordinate 366,315,543, forward strand.
AAGAATGCCTAAGAACCTTCTCTAGCTATCTATGCTTTTCTCGTCTCAAACTCTATTCATGCTGCATCACAAAAATTGATCAAGTCAGATTCGAACCACTCTGTGTGAGGAGCGCTCGGAGTCCCCGATTCGTCATAGACTTAAACTTCCAAAACCTCTTTATGAATCTCGGTCTGACCGATACTCCATTTTCGGTCCTACTGAGTTCATTAAGTTGATCTAGGTTTTCGATCTCGGTGCAACCGATTTGAACTTTTCGGTCACACCGAGTTGCAAAAACTGCACACAGTTTTGCATCTCGGTGCCACCGAGTCGTTCCACTCGGTCACACCGATAGGTTCGGGCTATATATAGTGACGGGCAGAATTTTGGAAATTTCTCCGAAACCTCCTCGCCCGCGCGATAGCCTGCTCTGCCCCCGAGGTCTCCGGATCGTCTCCTCGCCGCCAGCAGCCTCCAGTCGCTGGTCTTCGCCGCCGTCAACGGATTTCTGCCCCGCCGTTGCCGCCGTAGCAAGTCCACGCCGAACTAGGGTATGGACTTGATCTTTGTGCTATTCCTCAATCTGTTTCCTAGCACATTGTGATCATCATGATTCTTGCCACGTTTGATAAACTTCCATCCAGTCAAAACGCTCGTAGATTAGGTTTAATTCGAAAATTCTAGGTTTAGGTTTCCGCCAAAACCATCTCGGACCCACCGAGTTGAAAAACTCGGTCCCACCGATCTGGCTCTTGCCATTGCACAAGTTAAACTGGGTCTGACCGAGAATAACTTATCGGTGCGACCGATTTTGGAATTCTGTGAAACCCTAGCAGTCTCGGTGCCACCGAACTGTGACTCGGTCTGACCGAGTTCACCAGTTCTGGTGCCAAAACTGCTTCGGTGTCACCGAGTTTGAAAATCGGTAGATCCGAGATGCTTTGTGTGGAAAACTAAAACTAAGTTTTTGGATTAATCTTTTGCAAAAATCTCTGTCTTTTGTGATGCTCATCCACTCTATCTTATCCATAATCTATTCACAGGGTCAGCAGTCAGTTTGCAACATGTCTGATCAAAGTGACAGCCAAAACCTCTCAGAGCAGCAAGTTGTGATGAGTGAGGGCACTAGCCCCTCAAGTTCTTCTGATGATGGCAGCAGGAGCACACCCAGCAATCTGCCTAAGGCTGCCACACGACAAAGAAAGAAGAGAACATCTGATTCTGAGGATGAAGACTATGTGGCAGAGGAAGAGGCCACTTCCAAAAGGGTTGAGCTAGCTCAAGGCTCAAAGCCAGGCCTGAAAGTCAAGAGGCCAGCAGGGAGGCAGCCAATGTCAAAGGCTAGAGCCTCAACCGAAAAGCCTGCACCTGCTCCCATTGAGCCCATTGGTGCTGAGGGCAAAAAGAGGAAGGAAAGAGTGAAGAAGACAGTAGCCAAAGTGCTTGGGAGAGCCTCCATCATGGTAGAGGAGGAGGAGGAAGAAGAGGCAGCTGCACCAGCGCCCAAGGCACCCAAACTCATGGGAGATGCCATAAGATCAGGAACAGCTGCATCCAAGCCCAAGGAAGCTCCTAAGGCTGCATCTAAGCCTAAGACAGCTCCAAAGAGAAACACAAGGAGTATACCTACTGCAGAAAAGAACAAGGCCCCAGTGCCTGAAGCTATTAAAGAAGAGGAAGAGAGTGTCCTTCGGAAGCTCAAGCCCAAGATCCCAGACCACAACGATGCTCATCCTGTGGCTGAGGACATGAAGCTCAGGAGAGACTCAGGGCTGAGAAAATGGAGAGAAGCAGACCCGTATGCTTCTAGGAGAAGGACTGCCGTGGACTACAGATTTCACACAAAGGAGCAACAAGATTTTCATGAGACTGTTTTGCTTGACAAGAAGCCAATCGTTTGTGACATGAGATGGGTCGACTGGACCTACATCAAAGAGCATGAGGAGTACTTCCCAGGAGTTTAGGACAGCTTCAGAGCGTGTGGAGTAGAGGACTTTGTTGGGCAGAAGCTCACAAAGTGGAACGAGGAACTCATCATGCAGTTCTACTCCACAGCTCACTTTTATCCAGATGGGAGGATTACATGGATGTCAGAGGGTACAAGGTACCAATCTACAGTGGCTGAGTGGGCACAGATCATCAATGCCCCAGAAGAGCAAGATGAGGACTTGGACATCTATGCCAAGAAGAAGATGGACCACAACTCCATGTCCAACATGTACAAGGAAATTCCCAATGAAGCTCTTGACACATTCAAGTTTGGCTCAGTGCACTATCTGCTCTCAGGATTGCCTACTATCAATTGGATACTAAGGCACACTCTGTTGCCTAAGTCTGGAGATCACAAGATGATCAGAGGTCACGCGATCAACCTACTTCATGTCTTTGACGTGCCTCAGAAATTCAAGGTCATGAGTCTCATTGTGGAAACCATTAAGAGGACAGCTGCAGATCAGAAGAGGAGCTGTGGATATGCCCCTCAGATTCAGGAGCTCATCAACTCCAAGATGGGCATGGGCATATATTTGTTGGATAAGGAACACCTGCCCATCCGTCCAGAATTTGAGAACAATGAAGTTGTGATGACAGAGAATGAGCCTTCGTCTGCACAAGCATTTGCAAAGAAGGAGAAGGCGAAGAAGGAAAAAGCTGCCAGGATGCCTACTCAAGAGGAGGCATCTGAGTACTTCTTGAAGACCAAACAAGAGCAGCTCAGTTACCTGATTGCATCCTCGCTGAGAACTGAGCAAAGTCTGGCCAACCTCACTAAAAATCAGCAGAGCCTAGAGAGGATCATGGAACAGAAGTTCTATGACTTGGATGTTAAGGTAACAGAAGTTCAGTCTGTAGTGGAGCAGCTCCAGGAGGACATGAATGAGAGGAGAGGCAGGACCACGACTCATGCTTTTTCTAGAGTGCCACGAGGCCCGAGGTCGTCTGCACTGCCAGTTGCTGACACCAGAGCTACAACGTCTGCACCAGCCACAGCCTCAGCTCCAGCGTCTACCTCAGCTCCAACTCCAGCGACTACTTCAACATCTACAGAAGCCTTCGTCCTTGGAGTGATTCGGACTCCACCACCACCTGAAGATCAAGCCTGAGCGTCGATCTAGTGCTATGCATTTTCTAGGAACTTTTTGGTAACTTGTTGCCAAAGGGGGAGAAGATGTATAGATCATAGGCTTCGAGAGAGAGAGTGTTGCTTTTCTCTCTTGTTTTATTTGGTGGTTTCTTCGAACTTTTTCTGCTTTTGTGTGAGATACTTCGTCCTTATGTTTGTGAGACATCGATGATCATGTGTTTGATCATAAGCTACACTTAATGTTTGCTTGATCCTTGTTTAAATATTATCATTATATCTATCATTTGTGATCATTCACTATTCTTGGTGATGAGTGCATGTATTTCATTCCTATCATTTTGAGCGCTCCACCAAGATGTATGTGACATGGAAGAGTAACCCATGACTCTAACTCATTGTGCATTTGCAGTCCAAAGCAAATCTTAAATATGCACAAATTTAGGGGGAGCTCTTACTTATCACATACTTCTCAAAGCGACGATATATTTCATGCTTATTATCACTTGTCGAAGCTTTGATCTATATGTTGTCATCAATTACCAAAAAGGGGGAGATTGAAAGTGCAACTATCCCTAGGTGGTTTTGGTAATTCATAACAACATATAGCTCATTGAGCTAATGCTATTCCAAGATGATTATTTCAGGAAAGCTCAATGATTGGCATGGCATGGATATGAAAGTGGAACCTTGGCTCAAGCTCAAAAGCTCAAGACTCTTCATTTTACATTTTAGTGATCCAAGATCACATTGAGTCCATAGGAAAATCCTATACTATCAAGGAGGGATGAGGTGTTGCTTAATGAGCCTCTTGCTTCATGTGCTTAATGATATGCTCCAAAACCCTCAACTACTTTCCCATATCCACATATGACCTAAACTCTAAGCCAAACTTGGTCCTACCAATTTTTCCTATCCGGCGCCACCGAGTTTCACTTGTCATTAGCCACTGCCAAACCCTAGCAATTCGGTCCTACCGATAAGGATCTCGGTCCCACCGAGATGGGGTTGCAAACTCTCTGTTTCCCTTTCGTAACTTTTCGGTCCCACCGAAAGAGCGAATCGGTCCCACCGAGATTGCAATGTAAACTCAGTGTTTCCCCTTTGTAACTTTTTGGTCTCACCGAGTTCCACTCGGTCCCACCGAAAGAGCAAATCGGTCCCACCGAGTTTGCCTGACCAACTCTCTGGTAAGCTAATTACCAAACTCGGTCTCACCGAGCACCGAGTTTGTGTAATCGGTCTCACCGAGATTACGTTATGCCCAAACCCTAACCGAATCGGTCCCACCGAGTTGCATGTCAGTCCCATCGAAATTCCTAACGGTCACTAGTTTTACATTTTCGGTCCGACCGAGTTTATTGATTCGGTCCCACCGAGATTGGAAAACTGTGTAACGGTTGGATTTTGTGTGGAGGCTATATATACCCCTCCACCTCTTTCTCACTGAGTGAGAGAGCCATCAGAACACACACATCATTCCAACTCATTTGTTCTGAGAGAGAACCACCTACTCATGTGTTGAGATCAAGACATTCCATTCCTACCATATGAATCTTGATCGCTAGCCTTCCCAAGTTGCTTTCCACTCAAATCTTCTTTCCACCAAATCCAAATCCTATGAGAGAGAGTTGAGTGTTGGGGAGACTATCATTTGAAGCACAAGAGCAAGGAGTTCATTACCTACACACCATTTGTTACTTCTTGGAGAGTGGTGTCTCCTAGATTGGCTGGGTGTCACTTGGGAGCCTCCGACAAGATTGTGGAGTGAACCAAGGAGTTTGTAAGGGCAAGGAGATCGCCTACTTCGTGAAGATCTACCGCTAGTGAGGCAAGTCCTTCGTGGGCGATGGCCATGGTGGGATAGACAAGGTTGCTTCTTCGTGGACCCTTTGTGGGTGGTTGCTTCTTCGTGGACCCTTCGTGGGTGGAGCCCTCCGTGGACTCGCGCAACCGTTGCCCTTTGGTGGAGCCCTGTGTGGACTCGCGCAACCGTTACCCTTCGTGGGTTGAAGTCTCCATCAACGTGGATGTAGGATAGCACCACCTATCCGAACCACGGGAAAAACATCCGTGTCTCCAATAGCGTTTGAAATCTCCAAACCCTTCCCTTTATATTCTTGCAAGTTGCATGCTTTATTTTCCGCTACCAATATACTCTTTGCATGCTTGCTTGAATTGTGTGATGATTGCTTGACTTGTTCTAAAATAGCTAAAATCTGCCAAGAACTAAAATTGGGAAAAGGTTAAGTTTTTATTTGGTCAAGTAGTCTAATCACCCCCCCTCTAGACATACTTTCGATCCTACACTCTAGAACCTTTGAAGGTTCTGGAGCGGTGTCCGGCCTAGAGCCGATCTTGGAGCCCTGGGGGTTTTTTTCCCCTTCACTCCTGGAGGCCGGGAGGTCGCCTTGCGGCGCCTCCAGGACCACCTCCTCCTGGCTTGGAACCTGTTGGGACAACACTTCGGCGTTGTCCGTAGGGCGGGGGGAGGAAGCCGTCGGAAGCGAATTCACATCCGACGAGTCCAGTGAACCGCTCGACGACGCGTCGAGCCGGTCTTTGGGTGGGCTGCATAATCATATTCGACATAAGGGAAAGCTGTGCAATAAAGGAATACTATGAATTACTCTAGTATCCGGATACCTACGATTTCACCAGGGGCTTGGCCCTGAGCGGCCACTCCTCTTCGCCATCGTCGGCGTTGGTGGATTAGTCCGAAGGAAGGGTTTTCCCCTTCTTGGACCCTTCGGCCTCCCCAGTTGGGGCGGCCTTCCTTTTCTTCCCTTCCCCCGCTGGAGGGGGAGAGGTCTCTTCTTCCTCCTCCTCGTCTTCATGGGAGGAGTGCGTCTTGGAGTCGTCGGATGATGGATCCGACACCTCCTGGCGCCGGGCACTCTTTCGAGTCCCCGTGGCCTTCTTCTTGGCCTTCTTCTCCGACACCACATAGGGTGCCGGAACCAGCAGCTTCGCCAAACGAGCGTCCGCTGGGCCTTCGGGCAAAGGAGCCGGACAGTTGATCTGTCCGGACGTCTCCTGCCAATCCTGTCAAAGGTAAGGGAGCTTAGATCCCGCATGGAGTCAAACTATGAAAAACTGATACCCTGTAAAAGGTAAAAATAGCTTACCGCATGAGCGTGACGCTGCGCGTTGAATCCGCGATCCTCGGTAGCAGATGCGGGGGCCTCGGTGCCCTTGAAAAGCACCTTCCAGGCATCTTCGTACGTCGTGTTGAAGAGCCTGCTCAGAGTTCGGTGCCGCGCCGGGTCACTCCCATAGGTTGAAAGCCCGTTGCTGACACGGGAGGATCCGGCGGATGAGAATAACCTGGACTACGTTGACAAGTTTGAGCTTCTTGTCCACCAGGGTTTGGACGCATGTTTGGAGTCCGGTCAGCTCTCCTTTTTTACCCCACGACAGGCCCGTCTCTTTCCAGGAGGTGAGCCGCGTAGGGGGTCCGGATCGGAACTCGGGGGCTGCGACCCATTCAGGGTCGCGCGGCTCGGTGATGTAAAACCACCCTGATTGCCACCCCTTTAGGGTCTCCACAAAGGAGCCCTCGAGCCATAAGACGTTGGGCATCTTGCCCACCATGGCTCCTCCGCACTCCGCCTGGTTGCCGCGCACCACCTTCGGCTTGACATTGAAAGTCTTGAGCCATAGGCCGAAATGGGGGCGGATGCGGAGGAAAGCCTCGCACACGACGATGAACGCCGAGATGTTGAGGATGAAATTCGGGGCCAGATCATGGAAATCCAGGCCGTAGTAGAACATGAGCCCCCGGACAAATGGGTGGAGAGGGAAGCCCAGTCCGTGGAGGAAATGGGGGAGGAACACCACCCTCTCATGGGGCCTAGGGGTGGGGATGAGTTGCCCCTCTTCGGGAAGCCGGTGCGCAATGTCGTTAGACAAGTATCCGGCCTTCCTTAGTTTTTTGATGTGTCCCTCCGTAACGGAGGAGATCATCCACTTGCCTCCCGCTCCGGACATGGCTGGAGAAGGTTGAGGTGGGGAGTGCGGACTTGGGCGCTGGAGCTCGAGTGCGCAAAAATGGATAGGCAAACGAGGAAGAAGGCGTAGGTGAAAAGGTGGATCCTTATCCCCTTATATGGGTGGACGCAACTACGTGTCCCCACCAGCCTGGTAAAACTCGCTTATCCCCAAGCGCCGTAATCAACGGCGCGGTTGGGTTACCCACGCCCGTATTGATGAGAATCCCTTAATAAGGGGACACGATCTCTGCTTCGACGAGACGTGCCAAGGAAACCACCTCGCATGACACCCTGAGGTGGGACAATAAAACGATTCGAATAAAGGCTTGGCCGTGGTGCGATGTCACACTACGGAATACGTCAGCAGATTAGATTTGTGAAAATATTATTCTCTCTATGGCAATATGTGGAAACTTATTTTGCAGAGCCGAACACTATCTTTGTGTTCAAAATCTTCTATGAAGTACTTGGAGGAGAAACCCACCTTGCAATGCCGAAGACAATCTGCGTGCCAGACTTGTCGTCATTGAAGCCTGGTTCAGGGGCTACTGAGGGAGTCCTGGATTAGGGGGTGTCCGAACGGCCAGACTATACCTTCAACCGGACTCCTGGACTATGAAGATACAAGATTGAAGACTTTGTCCCGTGTCCGGAAGGGACTTTCCTTGTCGTGGAAGGCAAGCTGGGCGATACAGATATGTAGATCTCCTACCATTATAACCAACTTTGTGTAACCCTAACCCTCTCCGGTGTCTATATAAACCTAAGGGTTCCAGTCCGTAGGACAGCATACAGAACAACAATCATACCATAGGCTAGCTTCTAGGGTTTAGCCTCTCCGATCTCGTGGTAGATCTACTCTTGTACTACCCATATCATCAATATTAATCAAGCAGGACGTAGGGTTTTACCTCCATCAAGAGGGCCCAAACCTGGGTAAAACTTCGTGTTCCTTGCCTCCTATTACCATCCGGCCTAGACGCACAGTTCGGGACCCCCTACCCGAGATCCGCCGGTTTTGACACCGAGACCGAGTTCCACAACTCGGTGGGTCCGAGATGGTTTCAGCGGAAACCTAACCCTAAATTCTGAAATCATCTCTAATCTACGGAGTGTTTTGACTCGATAGAATGATCTCAATCGTGGTAAGATACATGGCGAACACAATGTGCTAGGAATCAGATAAGGATAGCACAGTGATCGAGTTCATACCCTAGTTCGGTGATGAACTCGCTACGGCGGCAACGCCGGGGTTGATTCCCGTTGATGGCGGCGGAGTCCAGCGGTGGGAGGCGGCTGGCGACGAGGAGGACGATCCGGAGACCCTGGAGACAGAGCAGGCTAAGGGCGGGTCGAGGACATTCGGAAAGTTTTCCAAAATTTGACCCGTAGATATATATAGCCCGACCCTGTCGGTGTGACCGAGTGGAACAACTCGGTGGCACCGAGATGCATAACTGCAAGCAGTTATTGCAACTCGGTGTGACCGAAAAGTTCAAATCGGTTGCACCGAGATTGAAAACCTAGATCGACTTAGTGATCTCGGTATGACCAAAATGGATGAATTGGTCAGACCAAAATGCACCAAGAAGTTTTGGAAGTTTAAGTCTATGACAAATTGGGGACTCCGAGTGTTCCTCACACAGAGTGGTTCAAATCTGACTTGATCAAATTTTGTGATGCAACATGAATAGAGTTTGAGACGAGAAAAGCATAGATAGCTAGAGAAGGTTCTCAGGGATTCTTGTCCATCCACTTGGCCAAAAGAAAAGGAAACCAATCAATCAAAACAACAAGTGGGTGTCCTCGAATGAGTAAATTATGCAACCATCATGCTCACACAATAAAATGGCAATTGAAATATGTGGCAAAGCATGCATAAAAAATTCTAGCATGTATCAAGCAATTGGCGATGACTAGGTCATCTATATATGAGTATATTGACTTAGGAGTCAAATGAGAACATTTGATCATAGGTCATACTCATCGTTTAAGCACAAGTGGGGTTACCACTTTTACATAAAGCGTTGTTGTGTTCACACCATTAGAGTTGCTTTAACTCAATTGTTAGAGTAAAGCTCCCCCTAGATGTGAGATCCCCCCTAAGAGGGATAAACTAACCTTGAGTTTTGTCGATGATGACTTCATGTAGGTGTTGAAGATGTGGATGCTCTATGTTGATGTAGATCATTTGGAGCTATCCTTTGGAGTGAGTTGCACTTTCAATACCTACACGGTTTAGTCCCACAAGGAACAAACAAGGATATCCATAGACATAGAGTGATGCACACACAAGATGATGTCTATGAAAGCTTTAGGTTACCTTGTCCCTTGTCTTACCAACAAGAGGGTTTGTGACTCCTTGAACTAGTGCAAGATGTGGAAGTTGATTGCACTTGTTCTTGCCAAAATGATAAGAGTGAAGTATGTTGGCAGAGTCACCCTCAAGAACTCTCTAGTTCTTCTTCTTCGGGATCCACACCATCTTGATGGGAATCCTCGGAGTTGTAGTTGTACTTGATGAAGTGGAACTTGATGTAGTCTTGGGAACCCACTTGTCCAAGGCCTTAGGAGCTTCTTCAAATGCATCAATTTCCTCTTGAAGCTTGTCCTTGCCTTTTTGCTTGTGGTCTTGTGGTGGAAGATCATCTTGAGCTTGTGTTGTTTTGAAAGAAGTAGGATCATACTTCTCTTGTTGAAGAACAAACTTCGTCTTGGGGTATTGATCTTCTTCCCACTCAACTCCATTGGCATTGAACTTTAGTTCAAAACCAACACCTTGATTCTTCCGGTGCCTTCCTTGCTTGCGTACAATTTCCTCGAATTGCTTACTCCCGGCAAGGCTCTTGTAAACACATTTCTCTATAATTCCCTTCAATAAGATATTTTCTTGCTCAAGTGTAACTTGGCTAAGAGAATCATTAGTGGAATCAAGAGAACTACTAGAAGCAACAACATTGGATTTAGCATGATTATTGTTACTATTAGAGGAAGAATCTTTCTTGTTCTTGTTACTAGACTTGACTTGAGGCATGTAACTGGATAAGAGTAAACGCTTGGCAATGTAAGAAGAACTTTTCTTGCGAAGATCATCATTGATTTCCTTTAAGAATTCATGCTCTTGCTCAAGATTGAGCTTCTCAAAACGTTATTTCTCATGAGTCCTTAAAAGTTCTCGATGATCTCCTAAGATAGTTTCATGAGCTAACTTAAGAGTGTTTAGTTCTTTACTTAGAGACTCAATCTTCTCCTTATCATTGTCATTCGTTTCATCATAGTATTCATCACTATAGTTGTCAATAAATAAATCATCATCACCTAACAAGTCATCTTCATCACTATTGAAATCAACATACTCGGGGTGTGATACCTTTGGACCTTTGGCCATGAAGCATCTTCCAATTCCTTCATTTGGTGAATCAAATATGTCGTAGTAGTTGGTTGACACAAGTGCTAGACAGGCAACACCTTCATCTTGAGTATATTCGGAGTCAGAGTGATAGCTTCTCTCGGAGTCATTGTCGGAGTCGGAGCCGGATACCCATTCACCAACATGAGCTTGATGTCTTCATTTTGTGTAGCTCCTTGATGACTTGTCCTTCCTTTCCGAATCCTTGCTTCTCTGTGAGGGTCTTCGTTCATATCGATCATCCCTACTTCTTCTCTCCCTTGATGGTGATTCTTCTCTTCTACTTCTTCTTTTGGGAGAATCTTCTCTTCTCTTGTGGGGAGCTGTACACTCATTAGGGTAGTGTCCGGGTCTTCCACAATTGTAGCAGTTTCGCTCTCGACTAGAAGATCTTTTGTCATTGTAGGACCTTGACTTGGAACTTCTCTATTTGCTTCTATTCTTGTAGAATTTGTTGAAGTTCTTCACCAGTAAGCTCAATTCTTCATTAAAGGTTTGTTTCTCACTTGATGATGTAGGAGCTTCACATGAGGCTTTGTAAGCACAACTTGACTTGTTATGGAGCTCCTCCTTATCCTTGAGTGACATCTCATGAGCAACAATTCTTCCAATGACTTCCGTTGGCTTGAGATCTTTGTAATTTGGCATCATTTGGATCAATGTGCATACGGTATCGTATTTTCCATCCAAGGCTCTTAGGATCTTCTTGATGATGAATTTGTCGGTCATCTCTTCACTTCCTAAGCCGGCAATCTCATTTGTGATAAGAGTAATCCTAGAGTACATCTCAGCAACACCTTCACCATCCTTCATTTTGAACTTGTCAAGTTGACTTTCAAGCACATCCAACTTGGATTCCTTGACGGAGTCGGTACCTTCGTGCATATCAATCAAAGTATCCCAAGTTTCCTTTGCATTCTCAAGACGACTGATTTTGTTGAATTCTTCGGGGCAAAATCCGTTGAAGAGGATATCACAAGCTTGAGCATTGTATTGTAGCATCTTCAACTCATCCGCGGTAGCTTCACGATTCGGTTCTCTCCCATCAAAGAATTCACCTTGCAAGCCAACACACACAATAGCCCAAATGGCGGGGTTATGTCCAAGAATATGAATTTTCATCTTATGCTTCCAACTAGCAAAATTAGTACCATCAAAGTAAGGACCTCTACGGTGATAATTTCCCTCGCTAGACGGCATACTCTCCTAGGTTGTGAAACCAAGGCTATGACCACCAAAAGCTATGGAAATCGAAGAAAATGGAGACCAAAGCTCTAATACCACTTGTAGGATCGAAAGTATGTCTAGAGGGGGGTGATTAGACTACTTGACCAAATAAAAATCTATCCTTTTCCCAATTTTAGTCTTTGGCAGATTTTAGCTATCTTAGCACAAGTCAAGCAATCTTAACACAATTCAAGCAAGCATGCAAAGAGCCTATGAACAACGAAAAGTAAAGCATGCAACTTGCAAGAATGTAAAGGGAAGGGTTTGGAGAATTCAAACGCAATTGGAGACACAGCTGTTTTTGTCGTGGTTCCGATAGGTGGTGCTATCGTACATCCACGTTGATGGAGACTTCAACCCACGGAGGGTAATGGTTGCGCGAGTCCATGGAGGGCTCCACCCACGAAGGGTCCACGAAGAAGCAACCTTGTCTATCCCATCATGGCCATCGCCCACGAATGACTTGCCTCACTAGCGGTAGATCTTCACGAAGTAGGCGATCTCCTTGCCCTTACAAACTCCTTGGTTCAACTCCACAATCTTTGTCGGAGGCTCCCAAGTGACACCTAGCCAATCTAGGAGATACCACTCTCCAAGAAGTAACGAATGGTGTGTTGATGATGAACTCCCTGCTCTTGTGCTTCAAATGATAGTCTCCCCAACACTCAACTCTCTCTCACAGGATATGAATTTGGTGGAAAGAAGATTTGAGTGGAAAGCAACTTGGGAAGGCTAGAGATCAAGATTCATATGGTAGGAATGGAATATCTTCGCCTCAACACATGAGTAGGTGGTTCTCTCTTAGAAAATGTGTATTGGAAGTGTAGGTATGTTCTGATGGCTCTCTCCACGAATGAAGAGTGGGTGGAGGGATATATATAGCCTCCACACAAAAACTAACCGTTACACACAATTTACCAATCTCAGTGAGACCGAATTGAGAAACTCGGTCAGATCGATTCAGCAAACCTAGTGATCGTTAGGATTTTCGGTGGGACTGAGATGCAACTTGGTAGGACCGATATGGTTAGGGTTAGGACATAACGTAATCTCGGTGTGACCGATTACACAAACTCGGTGAGACTGATTTTGGTAATAAGCTAACCGGAGAGTTGGTCAGGTAAACTCGGTGGGACCGATCGCTCATTTCGGTGGGACCAAAATGTTACAAAAGAGAAACAGAGAGTTTACATTGCAATCTCGGTGGGACCGATCGCGCATCTCGGTAGGACCGAAACGTTATGAAGGGAAACAGAGAGATTACAACCCCATCTCGGTGTGACTGAAATCCGTATCGGTGAGACCGATTTGCCTAGGGTTTGTGGTAGTGGCTATGACATCTAAACTCGGTGGCGCCGGATAGAAAGAATCGGTGGGGCCGAGTTTGACTTTCAGTTTAGGTCATATGTGGATGTGGGAAGGTAGTTGAGGGTTTTGGAGCATATCACTGTAACACCCCGGATGTAACTTTCCCAATTTGTACTCCAACTCTTGCCGTTTCCGGCGTTAAGTTATTTATTTTCTCGGGTTCGGGTCTTTGTCTCCATGTGTTGTTATCGTTGTCATGCATCTCATATCATGTCATCATGTGCATTGCATTTGCATACGTGTTCGTCTCAGGCATTTGAGCAATTTCCCCGTTGTCCGTTTTGCATTCCGGCGCTTCGTTCTCCTCCGGTGGTCATTTCTAGCTTTCTTTCGTGTGTGGGGATTAAACATTTCTAGATTGGACCGAGACTTGCCAAGCGGCCTTGGTTTACTACCGGTAGACCGCCTGTCAAGTTTCATATCATTTGGACTTCGTTTGATACTCCAACGATTAACCGAGGGACCGAAAAGGCCTCATGTGTGTTGCAGCTCAACACCCCTCCAATTTGGCCCAAAACCCACCTAACTCTGCTCCATCATCTAGAGCGTTCGATCACGATCGCGTGGCCAAAAACCGCACCTCATTTGGACTCTCCTAGCTCCCTCTATGCCTATTTAAAGATCCCTTCCCCGAAATCCGGATCCCCCCTCGTCCGAAACCCTAAAATCCACCTCGCGCGTCGCCGGACACTTTCCCTACCGACGGACGTGTCCGTCGCCGTGTCCGCCGCCACATGGCAGCCTCCTATACGCCCGCCTCCCTCTCTCTCCACCGCCGCCGCCGGAGCCCGCCGCGGCCCGTGGCTGGCCCGCCCGCGCCCGCGCACGGGCCAAAGGAGCCGCTGCCGCCGCCTCCTTCTTCCTCCTCCGCCCGATGCCCCTCGCCGCCCATCGCCGGCGCGCGCCGCCGCCCGTCTCGGCCACCGCCAACCGCGCCGCCCCGACGCGCCAGGCCGCCGCCGCCTTCGCCCATCGCCACCAACCGCCGCAGCCGCCCGCTCCGGCCCCAGCGGAGCACTCAGGCGAGCGCCACCGCTCCGGCCGGCCCTCCCTCCTTCTCTGGCGAGCCCTCGTCGCCGGCGAGCGCCGGATCCGCCGCCGCTACAGTGTTTTCGCGAGATCTAGATTCGGACGAACAGTAAACCCTAGAGGTTGATTTTTTTGTCTAAGTCCCAAAATTGCAGATCCATGTGCCCTTCTTCCTAGCGCCGTAACTTCGCATCCGTAGCTCCGATTCATGCATATAGCATATCAAAATGTTCATCTCAGAGAGTACATCATTTCATTCCATTGCATAATTTTCATTTGAGTTCTTCTTGATGCCATAAATGCTGTTAGAAGATGGCTACTTGAGTTAATTGTCAGATCTGCTACTCCATTTAGGTTTTTGTCATTTTTGCCATGATTAATGTGTGCATAATATGCCCTGATGCTCTACATGTGTTTTGTTAAGGGTTTTGTCATCTTTCCAGAGGAGCAACCCATGTATTTTTAGGATATGTGTGGTGACTTGTGCAAGCTTGCAAAGTGGTGCACTTGCTAATTATGTTTTCAGGGACTTAGCAATTTCACTAAGTCCTGGAGCTGTTTATCTCATGATGCCATATGTTCATGTTGTTTCCTAGTGATCCGTGCCTCTTTTGAGGATGATCAGTAAGGATCTTTTGTTAATATTTTAGTGCTCTATCCATCCATGTCTTTGTTTGCAATTATGGAGAAACCTAGCTTGAGTCAATCGAGCTCTACTTTTGCTACTTTGTGAATCTGGGCAGATTGTCAACTTGTTTGCAATTTTGCCGATGATGTTGTAGTTGATCCGTGCATGCTATGCTATTGTTCTTGCCATGTCTAGCTTGAATTTTGTGCCTTCTTGATGGATGTGTGCTTGTCTTGCCATGACTTTCACCTTAGTGAGTGCATCGAGCTCGTAAACATTCCTACTTGAGTTATATTTCAGCATGTGTCAGTTTTCACTGTCTGAAAACTGATTATGTTTTTGCTATGTTCACATGCTTGCAATTGTATTTTCTGATCCCTTTTGGCTCAAGGTCACTAAGGGACCTTTGTTAAGCTCTTTGAGTAGCTCCATGCCATGCTTTACTTTGCCATGTTCAGGTCCTGTAGCATGTAGTTTTGTTGCTCCGAAGAGGGCTACCTGATCTGAAATTCCAGACAAGTGTTGATTTCACTAAGTCTGAGATCTGTTTGTCATATGCATTTTTGCCATGCTTGTTTGAACCTGTTAATGGATGAATTGGCCGTAGCTCAGTGCTGGACTTTTGTTAAGCATCTTGTGTGCATCCCTGTCATGTATTTTGTTGTCATGTTTGGGTGCTGTAACACGTTCATCTCATTGCATTTAGATGGCTACTTGCTGTAAATCGCAGACCGGTGTCATATTTGAATCGCTTGCCATTTCCAAACCGTAACTCCGATTCCGGCGTTCTTTATATCGTTTTCAAGAGATTTCATCTCATCTTTCCAGTGGCACACTTGGAATCCCAAGTTGAGGCCAGGTTCATGCATTTCCTGTCATATCTTGCATCTTGCATCCCGCATCGCATCCCGCGTAGCATATCATCATTGCATCTTGTTGTTTGCGTTGCACGTGGTTGATTGTATCCTTGTTGCTTGTTTGTCTTGTTTGGGTAGAGCCGGGAGACGAGTTTGCTAACGAGGAGCCCGTTGAGTTTGCTTTCGAGGATCCAGTCAACTCTGACAACTGTGCAGGCAAGATGATCATACCCTCGAAATCACTACTATCTTTGCTATGCTAGTTTTGCTCGCTCTTTTGCTATGCCATTGCTACGATGCCTACCACTTGCTTTCAAGCCTCCCAAATTGCCATGTCAAACCTCTAACCCTCCATTGTCCTAGCAAACCGTTGATTGGCTATGTTACCGCTTTGCTCAGCCCCTCTTATAGCGTTGCTAGTTGCAGGTGAAGATTGAAGGCCGTTCCTTGTTGGAACATTTATTTACTTGTTGGGATATCATTATATCTCTATGTTATCTTATTGCATCTATATACTTGGTAAAGGGTGGAAGGCTCAGCCTCTCGCCTAGTGTTTTGTTCCACTCTTGCCGCCCTAGTTTCCGTCATATCGGTGTTATGTTCCCGGATTTTGCGTTCCTTACGCGGTTGTGTTATAATGGGAACCCCTTGATAGTTCGCCTTGATTAAAGCTTTTCCAGCAATGCCCAACATTGGTTTTACCATTCGCCACCTATCCTTTTCTTTCCCTTGGGTTCTGCAGACTCAAGGGTCATCTTATTTTAACCCCCCCGGGCCAGTGCTCCTCTGAGTGTTGGTCCACCTGTCAGCTGCCGGTGGCCACCAGGGGCAACTCTGGGCTGGCCTACCCGTACCTAAGACAATCTGAGTGTGCCCTGATAAAGAGATATGTGCAGCTCCTATCGGGATTTGTCGGCACATTCGGGCGGTGTTGCTGGTCTTGTTTTAACCTGTCGAAATGTCTTGAGTAACCGAGATACCGAGTCTGATCGGAACGTCTTGGGAGGAGGTCTATTCCTTCGTTGACCGTGAGAGCTTGTCATGGGCTAAGTTGGGACTCCCCTGCAGGGATTTGAACTTTCGAAAGTCGTGCCCGTGGTTATGGGCAGATGGGAATTTGTTAATGTCCGGTTGTAGATAACTTGAACCTTAATTAATTAAAATGAATCAACTGAGTGTGTTACCGTGATGGCCTCTTCTCGGCGGAGTCCGGGAAGTGGACACGGTGTTGGAGTAATGTTTGCGTAGGTTGCTCTCTAGTTTCTCGCTCGCGCTTTGCCTCCTCTTCTCGCTCTCTTTTGCGAATAAGTTAGCCACCATATTTTGCTAGTCGCTTGCTGCAGCTCCACATATTTTTACCTTGCCATACTTATAAGCTTAAATAGTCTTGATCGCGAGGGTGCGAGATTGCTGAGTCCCTGTGGCTCACAGATTACTATTACACCAGATGCAGGGCCTGATGATTCCGCTCCAGGAGACGCGTTTGAGCTCAAGTGGGAGTTCGACGAAGACTCTCAACGTTACTATGTTTCCTTTCCCGATGATCAGTAGTGGTGCCCAGTTGGGGGTGATTGGGACCGTTGTCGCATGTTGGGTTCTCTTTTATTTTGGCGCCGTAGTCGGGCCATGAGTGTTTGGTTGATGTAATTTTATTTATGTACTTGATTGACGTGGCGAGTGTAAGCCAACTATGTTATCTCCCCTTTCATTATTATATTACATGGGATGTTGTGAAGATTGCCTAACTTGCGACATATGCCTTCAATGCGATTATGCCTCTAAGTCGTACCTCGACACGTGGGAGATATAGTCGCATCGAGGGTGTTACAAGTTGGTAATCAGAGCCTTCCCCGACCTTAGGAGCCCCATTGCTTGATCGTTATTAGCGGCCGAGTTGTGTCTAGAAAAATGTTTTGAGTCTTTAGGAACTATATATCGGAGAGTTTAGGAATTCTTTTACTTCCCAGTCTCCTCATCGCTCTGGTAAGGCATCCTGACGTAGAGTTTTGACTCTTCTCTTCTCAAATTTTACTAAAAAAAAATTTTAGGATCACGCGGGTATCTTGGAATCGTTCCGATGGTTTTATGATGAGAACATTGTCTTGGTGCCTCCTGTCAGGGGTTTAGTGGAAGTGTCCCGGGGAGTTGAGCTCTGAGGTGTTGTCATCATAATTTTATCGTTGCAGTTCTGGAATACCTGAGTTTAGTACGCCAACATCAAAAATCTCTTTTATGCAGTTCGTTGGTGAGATAACCTCGACGCCACCCAGTACTGGGGCGGGAGTTCGGGAGTATCGCCATAACTTGTATAACAGATGCTTTTCGAAGGTTGAGGTAGATGGTTTCCGAAGATTTCTTGGTTATGTGTTGAAGGATGGATACAGCTGGATGTAGGATTTGCTAGTTTGGGTGAGATATTATGTTTCCCCTGTATCCCCAACACCTGATTGCATAACCGGAAAGGTTCGGAAGTTTCATAGGTGGGAATTCTAGTAGCTCTAGTTCTTCTTCCACGGATATTGGTTTGAGATTGGGATTTCTTACCAATTATTCGTTCTTGATCCGTACCTTGTTGAATTATTTCTCTACCTTAATTCTACGTGGCTTCTCAATTTATGGATATGTGACCATTTCAAGAGGAATGCATTCGTTAATTTTTTTCGGATGTGAAGACTATATGTTGCAATTTTCATTCCGTTGGATTCAGCTTCAATATTTGTCTTTCAATGTTCTAATGGTGGTCAACCTCTTCAGGATGGCTCCTCCAACGCGCACGACTCTGAATCCTGATCCGCCACCACCTCCACCTCCTCCGGAGGCATGGCAAGCTGTGATGGCCGCAACCAATGCAAACACACAGTTGATCATGCAAATTCTCCAAGAGCGCAATCAAGGCAACCAAGGGAATCAAGGCAGCAATCAGAATCACTTTGCTTCACTCAACCAGTTCCTTGCTAACGGGCCAAAGACTTTCAGCAATTGTGTTGAGGCAACCGATGCTGACGATTGGCTTGTGGATCTATGCAAGCATTTCGAGTGCAGTAACGTCAGGCCTGAGGACTTTGTTAAATTCGCTTCCTTCCAACTCAAAGATCAAGCTGCAGAATGGTTCCAGCAGTACAAGGACTCCAGAGGTGGACGTGTTATCACTTGGGATGATTTCTGTCGAGATTTCCGAGCTCATCATATTCCTCAGAGCGTGGTTGAAAGCAAGCGTGAGGAATTCCGCAATCTGAAGCAAGGCTCTTTGTTTGTCTATGACTACAACAAGTTGTTCCAGAAGCTCGCCCGCTTTGCCAAGCAGGACGTCCCTGATGAGAAGAGCATGATATACCAGTTCAGGGGTGGTATCAGAGAAGAAATTCAGCTAGCTCTTGTCCTCTTTGAGCCCTTGAGATACGATGAGTTCTACAACATGGCACTGAAGCAAGAGGCTGCTCAGTTGAGGTGTGATGCTTCCAAGAAGCGAGTCATAGATGCTACTCCTTCTTCCTCTACTCAAGTGGCCAAGCAGCAGAAGTATTGGCTTCCTCCTCCTCCATTCCGTCAGCCGTATCAGCAGAAGAGCAAAGGTGGCAGTGGTTCTTCCCACCCACCCAACCCTGGCTTTCAGAACAAGACTTCGTCTCAAGCTCCAAGATCGAGTGCTCCGTATCACCGTTCGCTTTCAGAGGTCACGTGCAACAAGTGCCAACAGAAGGGTCACTATGCCAACAAGTGTTTCAACCAGAGGCGTCTTCCTCCTCCTCCTCCTCTCAGATCGGCAAGTACAGCAGTGGTCAAGCATAACCCCAAGCATGCCAAGGTCAATTTGATGAATGCAGCTCAGGCAGAGGACTCGTCAGATGTGATTATGGGTAACCTTCCTGTTAACGATGTTCCTGCAAAAGTTCTTTTTGACACGGGTGCATCACATTGTTTCATCTCGAGACCGTTTTCATCTAAGCATGGTTTGCCTTTGCAATTTTTGCCTAGTCCTTTAGCAGTTGTCTCTCCCGGTAAGCGCATGCATGCTAACTCCATTGCTCCGGATGTTACTATCACTTTGGGAGACTACAAGTTTCTATCTTCTCCTACGGTTCTCGGTGACTCGGATATTGATCTTATTCTCGGAATGGATTGGCTTTCTAAGCACAAGGCTCAGCTTGATTGTGCTGCAAGGCAGATTCAGTTGACTCATTCGTCTGAGGATGTAATTGTCTTTGCCGCTCGTGATGATACCATCCGTCTGTTTTCTCTCAATGAGAAGGGTGAATTGGATGCCATCTCTCAAATTCCAGTCGTTTGCGAATATCAAGACGTCTTTCCAGAAGAGCTTCCAGGAATGCCTCCGCACCGGCCAGTTGAATTCGTTATTGATCTTGAGCCTGGCACGGAACCTGTGTGCAAACGTCCTTACAAGCTCGGACCTGAAGAGTTGAAGGAGCTGAAGAAGCAACTCAATATTCAAGAGAAAATGGGTCTCATCCGGCCTAGTTCTTCTCCGTGGGGTTGTGGTGTTCTTTTTGTGAAGAAGAAGGATGGAACGGACCGACTTTGTGTTGATTACCGTCAAGTGAACAAGAAGACCATCAAGAACAAATACCCACTTCCCAACATCAATGAGCTGTTCGAACAACTCAAAGGTGCCCAAGTATTCTCCAAGCTTGATCTCCGTATGGGTTATCATCAGATTCGAATCCGTGAGCAAGATATTCCCAAGACAGCTTTCAGAACAAGCTTTGGTTCATATGAATACACTGTCATGTCTTTTGGTCTCGTCAACGCTCCTCCGACGTTCTCTCGCATGATGAACTTCATCTTCAATGCCTACACCAATGACTTTGTTTTGTTCTATCTCGACGACATTCTGGTTTTCTCGAAGAACAAGGAAGATCATGCCAAGCACTTGCGTTTGGTTCTCGATAAGCTCAGAGAACATCAGTTCTACGCCAAGTTCTCCAAGTGTGAATTTTGGCTCGATGAGGTTCTTTATCTTGGTCATATCATCTCTGCCAAGGGCATTGCCGTGAATCCTGAGAAGGTGTCTACAATTGTGAATTGGGAACCTCCTCAGAATGTGAAGCAACTCCGTAGCTTCCTCGGTCTCGCAAGCTATTGTCGAAGATTCGTTGAAAACTTTTCTAAGATCGCGAAGCCTCTCTCAAATCTGCTTTAGAAGCACGTCAAGTACGTTTGGTCTCCGGAGTGTGATATTGCTTTCAACACTTTGAAAGAGAAATTGATCACTGCTCCAGTTCTGACTCCGCCTGATGAATCCAAGCCGTACGAGGTCTTTTGTGATGCCTCTCTCCAAGGTATTGGCGCAGTATTGATGCAAGAGAAGAGAGTTGTTGCTTATACATCTCGCCAGTTGAAGCCTAATGAGAAGAACTACCCCACTCATGATCTCGAGTTGGCGGCAGTTGTGCATGCTCTTTTGACTTGGAGACATCTTCTATTGGGAAGAAAAGTGGACATTTTCACTGATCACAAGAGTCTCAAGTACATCTTTACTCAGCCTAATCTCAACCTCAGGCAAACTCGATGGGTCGAAATGATTCAAGAGTATAATCCGAGTATCGAGTATACTCCAGGCAAGGCCAATGTGATTGCTGATGCATTGAGCAGGAAAGCTTACTGCAACAGTCTGATTCTCAAGCCTTATCAACCCGAGCTTTGTGAAGCTTTCCGCAAACTTAATCTGCAAATTGTTCCTCAAGGTTTCCTCGCCAACCTTCAAGTCTCTCCTACCTTGGAAGACCAGATTCGCCAAGCCCAGCTTCTTGATGCTATGGTGAAAAAGGTGAAGATTGGGATTGCCAAGAGTCAGTCCAAGTACAAGTGCTACCGCCTTGATGACAAGGACACTCTTTTCTTCGAGGATCGTATTGTTGTACCCAAAGGTGACCTCCGTAAAGTGATCTTGAACGAGGCTCACAATTCTCTCCTCTCCATCCACCCTGGGAGCACGAAGATGTATCAGGACCTCAAGCAGGCTTATTGGTGGACGCGAATGAAGCACGAGATCGCTCAATTCGTGAATGAATGTGATGTCTGCAGAAGAGTGAAGGCAGAACACCAAAGGCCAGTAGGTCTCCTCCAACCTCTTTCCATTCCAGAATGGAAGTTTGACCACATTGAAATGGACTTCGTGACTGGGTTTCCAAAGTCCAAGCGTGGCAATGATGCTATATTCGTTGTCATCGACAAACTCACCAAAGTGGCTCATTTTCTGGCTATCAAAGAGTCGATCACTGCAGCTCAATTGGCGGAACTCTATACCTCTCATATTGTCTCTCTGCACGGTATTCCACAAGTGATCTCTTAAGACCGTGGCAGCATCTTTACCTCGAAGTTTTGGGATTCTTTTCAGAAGGCCATGGGCACGAACATCCGCTTTAGCACAGCTTTCCATCCTCAAACTAGCGGTCAAGTCGAGCGTGTCAACCAGATTCTTGAAGATATGCTCAGGGCTTGTGTGATCTCCTTCGGCATGAAGTGGGAGGATTGTCTTCCTTATGCTGAATTCTCCTACAACAACAGTTTTCAAGCAAGTTCGGGCAAGGCCCCATTTGAAATTCTGTATGGCAGGAAGTGCCGTACCCCTCTCAACTGGTCCGAAACCGGTGAACGTCAGCTTTTGGGTAATGACTTAATCACAGAGGCATAGGAAATGTGCAAAGTCATTCATGATAACCTCAAAGCAGCCCAATCCCGTCAGAAGAGCTACTATGATAGTAGGCACCGTGATTTGGCTTTCGAGATCGGAGATCATGTTTACCTCCGCATCTCTCCTATGAAAGGTACTCGTCGCTTCGGTATCAAAGGGAAGCTTGCCCCCAGATACGTGGGACCTTTCAAGATTGTCAGCAAGAGAGGCGTCCTCGCCTATCAACTCGAGCTTCCTTCAAACTTTGCAAATGTTCATGATGTGTTCCATGTCTCTCAGCTTCAAAAGTGCTTCAAGACTCCTCACCGCACCGTCAACTTCGAGGACATTGAGCTCCAAGAAGATCTCTCTTATCGTGAGCACCCAGTTGCTATTCTTGAAGAGACTGAACGCAAGACTCGCAACAAGTCAATCAAATTTCTCAAAGTCAAGTGGTCACACCATTCCGACCGTGAAGCTACCTGGGAAAGCGAGGATCACCTCTGTTCTGAGTACCCGGCGTTCTTTCAGTCCTAGATCTCGGGACGAGATCCTTTCGTAGTGGTGGAGTGTTGTAACACCCCGGATGTAACTTTCCCAATTTGTACTCCAACTCTTGCCGTTTCCGGCGTTAAGTTATTTATTTTCTCAGGTTCGGGTCTTTGTCTCCGTGTGTTGTTATCATTGTCATGCATCTCATATCATGTCATCATGTGCATTGCATTTGCATACGTGTTCGTCTCAGGCATTTGAGCAATTTCCCCGTTGTCCGTTTTGCATTCCGGCGCTTCGTTCTCCTCCGGTGGTCATTTCTAGCTTTCTTTCGTGTGTGGGGATTAAACATTTCCGGATTGGACCGAGACTTACCAAGCGGCCTTGGTTTACTACCGGTAGACCTCCCGTCAAGTTTCGTATCATTTGGACTTCGTTTGATACTCCAACGGTTAACTGAGGGACCGAAAAGGCCTCGTGTGTGTTGCAGCCCAACACCCCTCCAATTTGGCCCAAAACCCACCTAACTCTGCTCCATCATCTAGAGCGTTCGATCACGATCGCGTGGCCGAAAACCGCACCTCATTTGGACTCTCCTAGCTCCCTCTATGCCTATTTAAAGACCCCTTCCCCGAAATCCGGATCCCTCCTCGTCCAAAACCCTAAAATCCACCTCGCGCGTCGCCGGACACTTTCCCTGCCGACGGACGTGTCCGCCGCCGTGTCCGCCGCCACGTGGCAGCCTCCAATACGCCCGCCTCCCTCTCTCTCCACCGCCGCCGCCGGAGCCCGCCGCGGCCCGTGGCTGGCCCGCCCGCGCCCGCGCACGGGCCAGAGGAGCCGCTGCCGCCGCCTCCTTCTTCCTCCTCCGCCCGACGCCCCTCGCCGCCCATCGCCGGTGCGCGCCGCCGCCCGGCTCGGCCGCCGCCAACCGCGCCGCCCCGACACGCCAGGCCGCCGCCGCCTTCGCCCATCGCCGCCAACCGCCGCAGCCGCCCGCTCCGGCCCCAGCGGAGCACTCCGGCGAGCGCCACCGCTCCGGCCGGCCCTCCCTCCTTCTCCGGCGAGCCCTCGTCGCCGGCGAGCGCCGGATCCGCCGCCGCTACAGTGTTTTCGCGAGATCTAGATTCGGATGAACAGTAAACCCTAGAGGTTGATTTTTTTGTCTAAGTCCCAAAATTGCAGATCCATGTGCCCTTCTTCCTAGCCCCGTAACTTTGCATCCGTAGCTCCGATTCATGCATATAGCATATCAAAATGTTCATCTCAGAGAGTACATCATTTCATTCCATTGCATCATTTTCATTTGAGTTCACATTGCTGCCCTAAATGCTGTTAGAAGATGGCTACTTGAGTTAATTGTTAGATCTGCTACTCCATTTAGGTTTTTTTTTCATTTTTACCATGATTAATGTGTGCATGATATGCCCTGATGCTCTACATCTGTTTTGTTAAGGGTTTTGTCATCTTTCTAGAGGTGCAACCCATGTATTTTTAGGATGTGTGTGGTGACTTTTGCAAGCTTGCAAAGTGGTGCACTTGATAATTCTGTTTTCAGGGACTTGGCAATTTCACTAAGTCCTGGAGCTGTTTATCTCATGATGCCATATGTTCATGTTGTTTCCTAGTGATCCGTGCCTCTTTTGAGGATGATTAGTAAGGATGTTTTGTTAATATTGTAGTTCTCTATCCATCCATGTCTTTGTTTGCAATTATGGAGCAACCTAGCTTGAGTCAATCGAGCTCTACGTTTGCTACTTTGTGAATCTGGGCAGATTATCAACTTGTTTGCAATTTTGCCGATGATGTTGTAGTTGATCCGTGCATGGTATTCTATTGTTCTTGCCATGTCTAGCTTGAATTTTGTGCCTTCTTGATGGATGTATGCTTGCCTTTCCATGACTTGCACCGTAGTGAGTGCATCGAGCTCGTAAACATGCCTACTTGAGTTATATTTCAGCATGTGTCAGTTTTCACCAAGTTTGAAAACTGATTACGTTTTTGCTATGTTCACATGCTTGCAATTGTATTTTCTGATCCCTTTTGGCTCAAGGTCTCTAAGGGACTTTTGTTAAGCTCTTTGAGTAGCTCCATGCCATGCTTTACTTTTCCATGTTCAGGTCCTTTAGCATGTTGTTTTGTTGCTCCGAAGAGGGCTACCTGATCTAAAATTCCAGACAAGTGTTGATTTCACTAAGTCTGAGATCTGTTTGTCATATGCATTTTTGCCATGCTTGTTTGAACCTGTTAATGGATGAATTGGCCATAGCTCAGTGCTAGACTTTTGTTAAGCATCTTGTTTGCATCCCTGCCATGTATTTTGTTGTCATGTTTGGGTGCTGTAAAACGTTCATCTTATTGCATTTAGATGGCTACTTGCTGTAAATCGCAGACCGGTGTCATATTTGAATCGTTTGCCATTTCCAAACCGTAACTCCGATTCTGGCGTTCTTTATATCGTTTTCAAGAGATTTCATCTCATATTTCCAGTGGCACACTTGGAATCCCAAGTTGAGGCCAGGTTCATGCATTTCCTGTCATATCTTGCATTTTGCATCCCGCATCGCATCCCGCGTAGCATATCATCATTGCATCTTGTTGTTTGAGTTGCACGTGGTTGATTGTATCCTTGTTGCTTGTTTGTCTTGTTTGGGTAGAGCCGAGAGACGAGTTTGCTAACGAGGAGCCCATTGAGTTTGCTTTCGAGGATCCAGTCAACTCTGACAACTGTGCAGGCAAGATGATCATACCCTCGAAATCACTACTATCTTTGCTATGCTAGTTTTGCTCGCTCTTTTGCTATGCCATTGCTACGATGCCTACCACTTTCTTTCAAGCCTCCCAAATTGCCATGTCAAACCTCTAACCCTCCATTGTCCTAGCAAACCGTTGATTGGCTATGTTACCGCTTTGCTCAGCCCCTCTTATAGCGTTGCTAGTTGCAGGTGAAGATTGAAGGCCGTTCCTTGTTGGAACATTTATTTACTTGTTGGGATATCATTATATCGCTATGTTATCTTATTGCATCTATATACTTGGTAAAGGGTGGAAGGCTCGGCCTCTCGCCTAGTGTTTTTTTCCACTCTTGCCGCCCTAGTTTCCGTCATATGGTGTTATGTTCCCGGATTTTGCGTTCCTTACGCGGTTGGTTTCTGCAGACTCAAGGGTCATCTTATTTTGACCCCCCGGGCTAGTGCTGCTCTGAGTGTTGGTCCACCTGTCAGCTGCCGGTGGCCACCAGGGGCAACTCTGGGCTGGCCTACCCGTACCTAAGACAATCTGAGTGTGCCCTGAGAAAGAGATATGTGCAGCTCCTATCGGGATTTGTCGGCACATTCGGGCGGTGTTGCTGGTCTTGTTTTAACCTATCGAAATGTCTTGAGTAACCGAGATACCGAGTCTGATCGGAATGTCTTGGGAGGAGGTCTATTCCTTCGTTGACCGTGAGAGCTTGTCATGGGCTAAGTTGGGACTCCCCTGCAGGGATTTGAACTTTCGAAAGCCATGCCTGCGGTTATGGGCAGATGGGAATTTGTTAATGTCCGGTTGTAGATAACTTGAACCTTAATTAATTAAAATGTATCAACTGAGTGTGTTACCGTGATGGACTCTTCTCGGCGGAGTCCGGGAAGTGGACACGGTGTTGGAGTAATGTTTGCGCAGGTTGCTCTCTAGTTTCTCGCTCGCGCTTTGCCTCCTCTTATCACTCTCTTTTGCAAATAAGTTAGCCACCATATTTTGCTAGTCGCTTGCTGCAGCTCCACATATTTTTACCTTGCCATACCTATAAGCTTAAATAGTCTTGATCGCGAGGGTGCGAGATTGCTGAGTCCCTGTGGCTCACAGATTACTATTACACCAGATGCAGGACCTGATGATTCCGCTCCAGGAGACGCGTTTGAGCTCAAGTGGGAGTTCGACGAAGACTCTCAATGTTACTATGTTTCCTTTCCCGATGATCAGTAGTGGTGCCCAGTTGGGGGTGATTGGGACCGTTGTCGCATGTTGGGTTCTCTTTTATTTTGGCACCGTAGTCGGGCCATGAGTGTTTGGTTGATGTAATGTTATTTATGTACTTGATTGACGTGGCGAGTGTAAGCCAACTATGTTATCTCCCCTTTCATTATTATATTACATGGGATGTTGTGAAGATTGCCTAACTTGCGACATATGCCTTCAATGCGATTATGCCTCTAAGTCGTGCCTCGACACGTGGGAGATATAGTCGCATCGAGGGTGTTACAATCACTAAGCACTATGAAGCGAGAACCTCATCAAGCAACACCTCATCCCTCCTTGATAGTATTGGCTTTTCCTATAGACTCAATGTGATCTTGGATCACTAAAATATAAAATGTAGAGTCTTGAGCTTTGAGCTTGAGCCAATCTTTTTGTCCTTAGTATTTTTGAGGGTCCACATTCCTCATCCATGCCATGCCATTCATTGAGCTTTTCCTGAAATATTAATCTTGGAATATCATTAGCTCAATGAGCTATATGTTGTTAGGAATTACCAAAACCACCTAGGGATAGTTGCACTTTCAGGTGCCCGGCCAGTCCATGGCGCCGCGCAACCTCCCACAACGGGGAGAGCTCAAGCTCGACCGGATCCGCTACAAATCTGTCCGTCGGGTACGCAAAACACGTAGCCATGGTTGGGTAGCTCTGGGGCGTTGAGGAAAAGGGGGCTGAGCGAGCGCGCGTCTGAGGTGTAGATGCTGGAGCTGGCCTAGCGGCGTGGCGGACCAACCGCGTGGGGGTGCCAAGTGGCTTCGCTCGTGTGGGGGACGGAAGCCATCCCGCCTGGGCGCTAGGTCTGACAGAACGACCTTGTCATCAGTGTGTGACCTCTGTGGCAACCGTCCGCTCCCCACTAGCCTCTTCGTTGACATGTGGTCCCGTTCCCACATGTCAGTGAGACGACGGCTAGTCCTTTTGTACAATTTCCAAACAGATGTCTATGTAGGCCGGGGCGCCTCTTCATGTACTGTGGCAACCGTCCACTGACTCTTTGTCTTTCCCTCTCGATTTGGAACTACTATCGCACGCTCTTCCTCCCTCCTCCATTTGCCTTCACCCTTCCTTCTGCCATTGTTTGATCATCTTCTCCATGGAGGGACTAGACGGAAACGACCCCGTTATTCTTGCCCCGATCTGGATGATGACATGGTGGAGGAACTCATTGATCGGTGTGACATCATCACCTCGGCTAGCATGGCAGGTTCGTTCAAGACCATTCTCAACTCAACTAATAACATCATTACAACAAACACAAGGGTCCAGGAGCGGTTTGATCTCTCCTATCTTCTTCACCGTGACCCTGCTAACTAGCGCGCGGACGACGGAGGCCTCGCCTTGTGCAAGTTGGTGCCGCTTGATAATGATATGTGTGATGTTAAGATGCCATCGCTTGAGGGTAAGGCTTGGGCAGGGCAAATGGAGATTGGGTTGTTTATATTGGGTCCAACTGCGAGTGGGAACTTGTGAATGTGTACACTCGTCACTGGGTTCCACTTCCAAAAATCTCAGACTGCCCAGAGGTTGAGCACACCGGTTATGACCGTGCTTTCAACTACGGTCATGGTGACTGTCTTCTACAGAAGATAGCAATTTGTCAAGTTCCCAACCGCTCTTGGGATTTAATGGAATATGTAGTTGTTGTTATCTTCGACAAGCTTGTTGCCTTCCTTCATAGTTTGGCTGGATGGATATTGCTCAAAAAATCAGTTAATATACAAGGATGAGTATCGTGATGCAATTCAATACGAGGGTCTTGTGTTTGCTGCCACCACTCGTGGCACTGTTTTTGCATGGAATCCTGATGCTTTCGGTATGTTTGTCTTCCACCATAATTATAATTGTTTCATCCACATGCATGCGGGTTAGCTAGTTTCCCTTTACTAATTAACCTTCTTGTGTTTCCAAGGTCCTGTGAACATTCCACCACCTATACTTGAAAATTTTTATAACCAAGGGGGAGATGATGATGGTGATGATCACGAGCATGAGGACCCATATACTCAGTGGCGCCTGTCAACTTATTCCGATGGATCACCTCTTCTTGTCTGTATATAGGGCACCACAGATGTGACTAAGGAAGCAGGTGTTGTCTCCCATGGTCTCACTCTCCAGACCTATTCCAACATCCGTTGTAGGGTATTTGGGATGGATACTATTGTGCTAGCGCCAACACCTTCTCCCTGGTTTAGTATTGATACTCTTGGAGGAAACTCGCTCTTCCTTGGACAAAACTATCCAATCATGGTGAAAGGCGATCCAGCTGTTGTTGACACAACATTACTACCATTTATGAGAAGCAATTGTATCTATACCTCGGACATTGTTATGCTTCCCTATCGTGGCTATCATTATATGGATCATGAAATAGGCCGCTTTAGCCTGGATGATCAGTCCTGCGTTGGTCTCGAGATTGACAGTAGCTGGCCCTTCCGATACAAACTCTTTTGGTTCAAAGCAAGCGTTTCCAACGCCGAGGAGTGGTTGAGCTGAAGTTCATTTCATTGCTTGTTATTTGTTGTGTGATGAAAACTTTAGTATTTACTAGAATGTTTTGTTGGAACCAATCTATAATCCAACATGTATCCTCGTTGTCGTTGTGTGTTGATGACTTGTTGTATGTAATGAATGGTATGTGCATATGCATGTCATAAACTCAATTTATAAATGATTTTTGACTCACTTCTTGGAGTGTTAGGGTCTGTTGGTTGGAGACTAGTGTGGCCAAGTCAAAGTGTGGCCAGCCACACAAGTGCGCCCGAGAAATTGGACGCCAAACTTTGGCAAAAGTTGGCAAGAAAATGTCTCCATGACAAGTGGGCCATAGGGGCAATAAAGTGTGGCAAGCCAAAGTGTGGCAAAACCAAACACGTGCCAACTAAACTGTGGCTGCCATATTTTGGCTTGGAAAACTGTGGCCGGGAACCAAATAGCCCCTTAGTGCCGTAGTAGTATAGCCAGCATCCGTAGTAGTATGAAGTTGCCATATCACATAGAGCCAACCAATAGTTAGGTGTCGCACAGAGGCCGAGAAATATGGTGATAGCGTGACTGCGTGAGGTGGGCTTGTACGTAGTATGATGTACGCACATGGCTTGCTGTGTTTCCTACTCCTCCGGTGTGCCTTCTTTTGCCGACACGTGGGACATCCAGCATTCAGGTCGTGTCATGCAAGAAAATGGAGTGCTAGTTGAAGCCAAGTGATGTGCATCTTGGGTTAAACTGTAAATAGAATATTACTACTCTTGAGTAACTCAAAAAGCAGCCACCGAAGATCTTTATTGGATTTGTTTTTCATCACCAGCATGTTGAGGTGAAAGATGTGCAGGTTAGTGGGTCCTCTTGCGTTTTCACTGACATGTGGGACCGCATGTGAGCAAACAGACGATGGGCTCCGCGCGTCTGCTGGCTGGCTGAGAAGAGAGATAGAGGAGGGTTGAGCACGGACTCCAGGAAATTTGTTGTACGTAACCAGCACCTCGATATAGGCTCGATATAGTGGGGTGGCATGGGCCATAACTAGCATTCACCTCTAGCAGTACAGCACACGCCACCCACACGAGTCTCATTCGACACCAATTTTCTTGGAGTCCATGCTACAACCATCTCTTCTCCCTCCTGTTTTCTCAGCCATCACGCGCTGGGCGGGGTGGGGGTTTGCTGATAGTCGGTTTGCTCAACTGCGGTCCCACTTGTAAGTGAAAATGCAACACCGCATGCATTCCCCATTGAGCGGCGTGCCGGACCAACCGTGTGGGCAGCTGGGTGCGATGCGAACACGGCAAGCTTTTCCTTTTGAACTTGTAACTTGTAAAATTTGGTTCTGCTCCATGGCGTGACCGATAGATAGAAATAACGATTTTCCCTACAGTAATGAGAAGTTAGGTTCTGGCGCGGTTCATGCATGGAGTAAGTACAAAAATTATGAAGTTGATGCGAAAGGTAATATAATTACTAGTAGTACCATATACTACTACATGGATTTGATGGAAAGATGAAGATACATATGGATCCATCAATGACATCCTCATGCCCTAGTGCGTCGGGTCACCAACCGACGTGTGAGGAGCAGCGGCATTGGCGGCGAGCTCAACGTGCTTCTGAACAATGTCGTCCAAGGTTGCCCTGCGGGTCAAGAAGGCCAGCGACCTATCGTCCTCCTCTGGCACATAGTAGTCCTTGTGGACGATTCGCGCGTAGACGTGTGTGATTATGTCGATGGTGTCTTGCTGCGCCAGGCGTTGCGCGGCGAGCGTGACCTCGACGTGGACATTCTCCGGCGCGATGGCGGGCATTCGCAGGGCCACCAGTGCGTCGAAGAGGTTGTCACCATAGACGCCGTTGAGGGTGGCGGGCATCGCAAAGCCTGGGCGCATGGGCTGGAGGCGTACGTCAAGGTCGTCCGCGAGCTTCTTGACGATGGTGAACTTGTCGAGGAAGCCAACGAGGACCTTGTCGAACAAGGAGACGAAGCTGTCGTCCAAGCGGCCTCTCACCTTGGCAGCCTCAAGCATGACCTGGAGACGTTCCTCGGTGCCGGGCCGCAGGCCGGTGTCGTGGACCATCTGGCACAGCCGGCTGATGCTCGCGCTCATCGCCTCCATGGGTCTAGCTTCTAGTCAACTGATCTTGCGATTGGAGTGATCACTCTTGCCCTTGGTTAGGGTGGGTAGGTGCGTAGGATTTTGTAGATTGGACTGGCGAGGAGCCTTTATATGAGAAGTGCAGATTGCGTTGAATTCACGTGCGTGTTCCCATCTACTCCTCGGCCCTCTACTGCACCTGCCTTTGGCTGTATGATAGGTGGGCCAGCCACCTGTTGGGCCCATGTGTCATACAACCAAAGGCAGGTGCAGTAAGTCAATGAAGCTGCGTCCCCCTCCCTGCCGGTGCAGTATAGTCATCTCACTGGACCTATAGTTGGGGCCAAATGAGAGAACTTTGATGTTTACTGGTTTATTGGCCCCCTTTGCATTTTGCGCCAAGTTTTGACCTTTGATTTAACTAATAAAATGTTAATGCATGTAACCAAAAATGTTGTGTAATCCCAAAACACTTAGGCACGGTACATTAACTCCCTCCTCATTTCTTATTTCGTGACATATCAACCAATGAGAGATGTGGGCCATGCATGCTTTCAATGACTTGAGACTACCAAACATGACATGCAGTGGTTAGTTCATTGCATGTAATCCTATTAATTAGCAAAAAGACATTAAGTTCTGTCGCCGATAGGAATAAAACAATACACCATGTATTTAATTACAGAGGGAGTAGTACATTTTTTGTGACATGCATTACTAGATATTGCTAGTCAAATACTAAATCCAGATGGACGTGGTAGTGCTACTAAATCCAGACGGTGGTGCTAGTACTAGTAGTAGTACTACCAATGTACTAGTAGCACTGTACTACCCGTTGGTCAAATTATTACGTGCTGCTCCTCACAGTGAAGTGACAAGACCCTGCGCCGGAGATGACACTTGAGTATAGGCGCCGTGTTTGGCATACCATAGTCAGCCTCACCATCTGTATTCACTATCATCATGGCTGTAGAGCTAGCCTACTTACAACTAGCCATGTTCGACATAATTTCCCATGCGTAGATGCCCGTG
Source organism: Triticum urartu (assembly GCF_056163025.1). Classification (NCBI taxonomy): domain Eukaryota; kingdom Viridiplantae; phylum Streptophyta; class Magnoliopsida; order Poales; family Poaceae; genus Triticum; species Triticum urartu. The sequence goes on from NC_141875.1 coordinate 366,347,869, forward strand.
CATTGCACGGAACACCAAGATTGGGGGTGGACGGCGCCGGCAGCGACCATCGTGCCAGATTTTTCCATGGCCTTCTAGATGTGGTGGGGAGGAGATAAGGCTGATTGTGAGAGACAAGGAGTTGTTTGTAAATAGGGAACAAGTGTGGGCATCTTTTTGCAAAACTGGAGAAGTTTGGTTTGTACGCGTCAGACTTAGATCCAACGGCTATTGGTGAAAGATGGCAGACACCACATCATCACCAACTCAGGACCTCTTTGATTCGCAGGATTTTGAAAATGCAGGAATAGGACATGGCAATATTACAAATTTCAAACTGATATTACAAATTTTAGGAGTAATGCTGCACCTACGAAGAGGGAATTACTAGGAAGTTTACGTAAGATCTTTCGTTACTTTAGGTGGATGCAGCATTATCGTACAAACTAAAATCCACTGCCCTAACAAGTCACTAATGGGAAAATAAATTTTTGAGTCTCTGGCCACTTGATGTTTGAAAAACAAATTCAGCTTCTTTGGAGACTTTGTCATTTAGGATTAGACACATGTGGTGATCAGCACGCCATTCATTGTTGCGCCAGAGAACGCCAAACCTCATTACCTTGAGCACACTTGCCTCCAGAACAAAGAACCTAGCCAATTTAATCTCAGATGTGCTGCCTCGATAGTCGATCAAATCAATTTCTATAAGATGGAGATCAAGGCATTCGATGAGATTGTTATAGTGCATCACATTTCTCACTTTCGGGTTTTTTTATCTGCAAAAGAAGAGAACATATTAGAGCAGCTGGCTGTATAAGATTGTTGTGTCATCAAGAGGTACCAATATCATTCGCTCATACAATAGGGTTGGCTGGCTAGTGATATTTTTTCACTCTCTCTCTTTCTCTTTCCTCTCATTTGCCTAGGAGCACATGAAGAGCTTGGGCATTTGTTGCCTTCCACTATGTGGCCGATGCCATATTTCTCAAAAGTATGCCACATAATACGCGTCGATGTCACATCAAAAGATTTTGGCATCGCTCTTGCGATGTAACAGAGTTGGCACCACTGTGCACATAGACCCACATGTATAAACAAATCAATCAAACCAACTACACCAACCTCTCACTCTCCCAAACAAGTGTTTTTTATTGCCTCGGTCCTCTCTCTCTCTCTCCCACGCAAGTGTTTTTTCATTGCGTGAGTTAATTTGGCACCGGAGAAAAGTAGGTGATCCAGGTTGGGGCACCAGGTGAGCAATGCGATTATTTTAACCTGGAGGAGTCAATTGACAAGAAAGATAGTGAGAAGAAGCTGAAGGGTGAACAAGAAGATAATAAGAAATCAGGTGTGTCTTGGGGGGGGATTGTCCTTAACTCAATATGAAAAAGTGGTTACCAATGAAATCACAAAGAAAAAAATGGAGGGGAATGCAGTTACAACAAACAATAGGAGGAAGAGAGGATGTCAGAAGGAGAAAGAAACTGCTTGCTAGGCTGGAAATTCTAGAGGAGGTGACGGCTAGACAGGCTACTCAACTGGCTGCTGAAGAGAGGAAAAGGAAAGAAGGAGAAAAGATTAAAATAGCTCTGGAAATGGAGATTAAGAGACAGCATGATCTGCTTCAGGAAAAGGTGAGCAAGCTTGGAACTGAGGAGGAATCATAACCAGTGACTGAAGATGGAGGAGAGAAGACGGAAAGTTTAACTGAGGGAGTGAACTTGGAAAAGATGGACACGCTGGAAGATATAGACAAACAATTGAAAGCTTTGGGAGGGGAGGAAGTGGCAGATGGATATATAGAACCAGTAGACTACTCTGTCAGTCAGGATCCAGATTTCTTCGAACACATAGTCAATAAAGCAGAGAGGGGGGAGCTAGATGAGAAGAGTTTGGATATGTATAGAAGAAGTGAAAGAAATAGGGGAAAAGAAGACTGCAATATTGAAGTGATGGCGAAAAAGAGGGCTGCAGACAAGGACAATTATGGTATGGAAAAAATCTCAAACATCTCACATTCATCAAGTACAATCCTTAATAAAGTTGCTAATACAGTGGGGGTTAGATTGGGAGATGACATTGATAAGATTGAACATAATATCAATCTGATTAAACTGGTTGAAAAGCTAGAACTGATTTATGGCTTGCTAATAATAAAAAAAGAGGATGAGGACAGAGATAATAAACAAGATGAAAGTAACAGTTCTTATCTGGTGGATACAGGGGAGCATAACATTGAGGACCTGCTAGAGGATGATTTGGAAAGTGGAGAAGAAGATGAAAGAGAAGGGTGGGATGAATTTAGATTAATGTTCTCTGGTGGAAAGAGCAAAAATAATGACAGATCTTCCAGAAGTTTTGTGAAGAAATCTGCCATTAAAATCAAAAATAAAAAAGGGTCAGGGAGAAAAAGAAGAGAAAATGAGAGGAGTATTTTGGAACATGAGGGGATTTGCGAGGACACTAAAAAAGATTTATGAGAGAAATGGATATGGATATGAAGATAGACTTCATAGGTCTGCAAGAGACTATGAGAGACCATTTTTCTAAAAATGACTTGCATGGGATCTGTGGAGGAAGATATTTTCATTGGCATCATGTGCCATCTAGGGGGAAAGGAGGAGTTTGTTGCTTGGAGTCAACTACACCACCCTAGATGTTGTTACACAAGAGGATGGGGAGTACTTTATAAAAATGATAGTCCAAGATATAAAAACAAAGTTTATTTGGGACTTGGTGGTGATATATGGAGATGCTTAGCCATCTGGAAAAGCAAGATTCCTTGCTGAATTGGCTAGGATATTTTAGAAAAGGGTGAACCCTATCTTGATGGGGGAGACTTTAATATTATTAGAAAAGCATCTGAGAAAAATAAACCTGGTACTCCAAGACATTGGAGTTTCTTGTTTAATGTGATTATAGAACAGGCTGGGGTCAGAGAGTTAGATATGCATGGGAGAAAATACACTTGGGGCAACAATCTACCCCATCCCACTTTTGAAAAGTTGGATAGGGTGCTTTGTGATGTAGAATGGGAAGAGAAGTACCCCCTGACAGAAATCTCTACAATGTGTAGAGAAAAATCTGACCATGTACCTTTATTTCTAGATACTGGAGATGTGGTAAAAAATGACCCTTTGTTTAGATTTGAAAACACATGGCTCATGAGAGAGGGTATAGATGATTTGGTAAGTAATACCTAGAGAAAAAAGAGCTCAAAGAAGTCCAGTATTGCGAACTGGCAATGTAAAATGAGAAACTTGAGACCTGTCCTGAAGGGGTCGAACAGAAACATGAATGCATGGTATAGAGAGCTTAAGAAGGAAATTTTGATTAAACTAGATATCATTGATAAAAATGTAAAAATTATGGTCTGAATATGGAAGACAGAAAAGAGCAACTAGAACTTAGAGCTCAACTTGATAGGTTGTTGGGACAGGAAGAGGCTAAATGGAAACAGAGGGCGAAGGTGGATGAGCTGATTGGGGGAGATAGTAATACTAAATACTTCCATGCAAAAGAAAATGGGCGTCGTAGGAAAAACAGAATCACAACTCTTGACCAGGAAGAGGGGACGATAGAAGGGGAAAAATCTGTTAGATTACATCACAATTTTTTATAAAACCCTATTTGGAGAGGCAGATACTTCCAGTATCTCCTTATGTGTTGGAAACTCTGAAAAATTCTCCCAGATCAAAAAGATATGCTGACCAGGGAATTTTCCTTAGATGAAATTAAGGTAGCTGTTTTTCAAATGGCCCATAACAAATCCCCAGGCCCAGATGGGTTTACTGCTGAATTTTATCAGCACTTCTGGGACCTGATCAAAGATGATCTCAAACTTATGTTTGATGATTTATATAATGGGACACTTGACATTAAAAGACTGAACTATGGCATTATTACCTTGATACCAAAAACTAAAGAAGCCAATCAAATCCAGAAGTTCAGGCCTATTTGTCTATTAAACATTAGTTTCTAATTTTTTACAAAAGTCTTGATGAACAGACTTAATCTTGTGGTTGGGTCCATTATTTCTCCAATTCAGACAGCTTTCGTAAAAGGTAGATATATATATCATGGAAGGGGTTTTGGTATTGCATGAAGTGCTCAACAGTGTACATGTCAATAAACAGAGTGCTCTGCTGTTGAAAGTAGATTTTGAAAAAGCACATGACAAAATTAAATGGCCGTTTGTGATGCAAATGCTAAAAGGGAAAGGTTTCCCTGATAAATGGATAGATTGGGTGATGAGTACTATATGGGGCGGTAGCGTGTGTATCAAGGTTAATGAAAACTATGGGCCCTATTTTCAGACCCATAAAGGATTGAGATAGGGGGATTCTCTATCTCCCTTAATGTTTAACCTTGCAGCTGATGCTCTAGCTATTTTGATGGATAATGCACGAAAAATGGGGCTGATCAAAGGTTTGCTGGCTGAAAATATAGAAGGGGGATTAATATGTTACAATACGCAGATGGCACCATTTTTCTGTTGCAAGATGATTATGAAAGTGCCTGCAACTTAAAATACATTTTATGTCTGGTTTGAAAATTAATTTTCACAAAAGTGAGAACTTATTTGGGGCAGCTGAAGATAAAAAACAGGAATACTCCGGAATTTTCACATGTTCTGTGGGTGAGTTACCAATGAATTATTTAGGACTCTCAATTAATAAGAAAAGGATTAGAAATAAGGACTGGAAACCTTCTGAAAATAAAATTGAGGGAAAATGTGGGACCTGACAGGGAAGGCTTTTAGCTAGTGCAGGGAGACTGACATTAATCCAATCCTCATTGACTGGGATTCCATACTTTATGATGTCATTTTATGCATTGCCAGTGGGTGTTGAAAAAAGAATGAATTTTTTCAAAGCTAGGCTGTTGTGGCAGGAAAGTAATGATCAGAAAAAGTATCACTTGGTGAAATGGGGAGAGGTCTGTTAAACTGAAGGATATGGGTGGTCTGGGGGGTCCATAATCTAGCTTTTATGAATAAAGCTCTGTTGTGCAAATGGTGGTGCAAGCTTTATAACACAAATGGAGTGTGGCAGGGGATTCTGAGGAAAAATATGTTAAAAAGAACTGCCTTACTGGTGTGAAAAGCAAGAAAGGGGACTCACAATTTTGGGGGGAAATGTTGAAACACAAAAATTTCTTTTTCTCCTTGTGTAAATTTGAAATAGGCAATGGGGAAGATACCAGGTTCTGGGTAGACTCGTGGATTGGCCCAAAAGCCTTGAAAGATAGTTATCCACACATTTATAATATATGCTTTGATAAAGAGAAATCTGCGGCTTGTATGTTGAAAAAAGGATTAGACAATATTAGCTTTAGAAGATCACTGTGTGGGGAATCTTTGATGTTGTGGGGGCATATAAGAGATGCATGCGAAAGTGTGATGCTTGATGACTCCTCAGTCAGGATAAAATGGACATTATCTGGAGATGGAAAGTATAATGTCAAAACATGCTATAGGCACATGATCCAAAATGAAATGCAATACCCTTATAAATTTCTATGGAAAGTGAAAATGCCCCCTAGGGTTAAATGTTTTATCTGGTTAGTGCTGAGAAAAAGCATTCTTACTAAGCAAAATCTTAGAAAAAGAGGATGGCAGGGGGACACAAAATGTTCCTTTTGCGGGAGAGAGGAGGATATTGAGCATTTATTTGTACATTGTTCTGTGGCAAAAATGTTATGGATGGTTTTGAAATGTTCCTTTAATATACATGATGTTCCAAAAATAATTAATGACATTTTGGTAAATGGTTGATCAAATTTGAGAAAAATGACAAGAATCTTATGACAGTCGGTATTTCGGCAATGCTTTGGACAATGTGGAAATTGAGAAATAGACTAGTCTTTGATAATCATTGGGTTACAAATCCCTCTGTTCCTATTAATTTGAATGGTGTGTGCTGTAGAAAAACCAAGAAAGAATAGATCACATGAAGGAGGGCGTAAATCAAGTTGAGCGGGTGGCCACAGAGATCTTCAGGCTGGCGCGTGGATGGGCGACTGGGGTTCCAAGACTTGGAGGATCCTAATGATTAACTACGCTGAAGCTTCATCTTTTCCGTGCCTGCTTTTTAGCTCCTCTGCCATTCTCCCTTCTTCTCGTTTTGGGGCTATAAATCTGAACTTTCTAGCCCTGGTGGCTTCAAATACTTCCCTTTTATGTAATAGCTAGTAGTAATCTTGGAGTCTAGTTTGTTCTGGGTTTCCTTAGCATGGTATTCGTTAGGGTCTACCAATAAACCTGACAAGAGATGATGTGTGGGAGGGCGGGAGGGATGACTCCCCTCTTCAACATATCATCGTCAGAAATTGCTCCCATCCTGTTACTTTGTAAGTCCTGGCGTCTGTGACGGTTGATTTCTTTATATGAAATCGGAGAGGTGAGCTCTCTTTTATCAAAAAAAAAGGTGAGCAATGGAGGGGCATCGATGCCAAATGCATTACAAGTGAATTTGGCACGTGTTTTGGCCTACATAGTGGAGGGCCGTTATAGCCCACTTTTGTACTACCTCGTATTAAGTGTAAAATTTTGACCATATATTTACCTAAGAAAATGCCAATGCATGTCACCAAAAATTATACCATTTGAAATTATGTTCAAATATGAATCCAACGATATAATTTTTAGTGACATGCATTAACATTTTGCCAGTTAAATCTATGGCAAATTTTGATACTACAAAATAGGAAGAGTAAACCAGGACGGAGGTAGTACTTGCTCTTAGGGTAACCATAGAGTTACTAGTCTAAGTTACTTTCCACTATGACTAGCCTAGGCTACTATAGTAGTACAACAAAAAAATGATGCAGGTGATCACGTGAGAAAAAAGTACTAAAAACATTTCTTTTGTTGCAGTGCGTAGATGCAATTTTGAACACTACACTTGTCATCATAATTTGGGAGAATTACGAAAAAATTGTGCTACGTTGTGATTACCGTTTACTAATAGGAAAGAAGTTTCACCTTGATGAGTAGCTTCTCCGTGCACGGAAAGCATGTAAGGATTCCAACAACTTGATCCAGATTGGGGCCGATAGATTTTATTGCCAAGATCTTCACTGTGCGCATAGACTGGGTCGAGCTTGTGGAAATCATTTTCTGGAAGACGGTCGTAAATACATCAAGAAGAAATTTAAAAATGTGAATTTCAATAAGACGGAGAAGAAGATGAGTGCTGTACCTGAACGATTACAGATCCAATAAAGAGTTCAGAGAATTTGGCAGACGAGTACACCAACACTGTCAATTTCAGCGTGTCAATGATCCTGATTTTTGTTGGACCTTCTAGATCAGATACAAGCAATATCTCAAGGAAAGGCGCATTCTTAATGACCATAACGTGGAACAGCTAGAGCGATCTCTTCCCAATTGATGTCTTGTTACGGGGCCAGCAAGACACAAAAATCCATCGGAGATTCGTCGAGGCGATGTGGAGGCTAATGAACCCGTGGATCTGCTCAAGACGAAGGTACTCGAGTGTAGTACAGCTGCGGAGCAGGTGCTCCATAGCCTGCTTCGAGATGCCAACATCGAAGAGGTCGAGCTGCTTGAGTTGAGGTAGAAGAAGGGCGGGCACGACATTAATCTGGGGAAGATAGCAGGAGCTAAAGCTGGCGCGGCGCAGCGTTGGCGTGAGGCGGAGCGCAGACGGTGGCAGAAATTGACATCGTCCAGCTTCAAGGCTGAGCTCCTCAAGCTGATCTGGGGCAGGGGATAAGAACCACTTGTCGAACTTGGCTTGGACTTTGCAGTTGGTACTGAACATGCAGATGTCAAGGCATCCGGCTCGCCCAGGGTGCGATGAAAGGATCTTGGAGACTGCGGCCATGTGTTTTCAATCCCCGTTGTAGAAGGAGCTGTCGACGGTGAGGTTGAGGGTGACACGGCGCCTGAGGGGGCGCCACCGCCGGGAGAGCAGGGCGGTCCGCACGGCAGATTTGGTGGGGAGGAGGCCGATGATGATGAGCAGCATGTCGTCGGGGAGGCTGCTAATGAAGTCCAGGCTCGCTGGATGCGGTTTTGGCTCGAGCCGCCTCTACTTGTTGGCTGCCTCACCGTCCATCTCAACCGGCGGCGAAGCCGGTGTACACATGTGCTAGTCTGTGTTGTGTGCTGGCCTGCTGGGTGTGCACGAGTGCATCCCTCTGTGCATGCCGCCACGCGGTGGTGAATTGTGCGCGAGTGCATCCTTCACACGGAAGAAGTGTGTCCTCAATGTGGCCTCAATTTACTAGCGTGCGGGGTGCTACCCCGAGTGGTTTCAAATTTGTTTACTTCACCGCATGTCAGATGGCCCTCTAGTTTACTTATTTTCACCCACTGCCACATGGTCCAGCACACGAAGATAGAGAACATGAGCTGACAAGGTAGCATGTGGACTGGTTGACCGGTCAACTAAACAATGTACGAAGCTATACCTGACACGGTGAGCATATAATCCGTCGGTATAGAGAGTTCGAGTGAGAGGGGAGGCCCATGAGAGATAGCAGAGAGAGAGAAAGAGCTACTCCCTCCGTTTGATAATGTAGTGCCAACAATTTTTTAAAGTCAAATTTTGAAACTTTGACCAAGTTTATAAAGAAATTACTTATATCTAGAATACCAAAGATAAATGATAGTATGAAGTAAGTACATGTTGTGATGAATCTAATGATCGTTCCAGATGTAAATAATTTCTCCACATATACCTGGTCAAACTTTTCTGAGGTTTGACTTTTCAAAACATCCATATGCTTATGGACGTGAGAGAGTCCCTAACTAGAGAGAGAGAGTGAGAGAGAGAGAGTGTGTGTGTGAAACAGAAAGAGTGAGTGAAAAAAGTGTGTGTGTATGTGTGAAAAGAGACATGGACAACACACAGTAAAAGTAGAGAAAAGGCGTGGGTGTCTTATGCAAACATATCACACATGCATCTTCGACAACGGAAGCAAGGTGAGGAGATAGTGTGTGGTTGTTTGCAACCGAGAGAGAAAGACCCCTAGCACATGGCCAACAGGGGTCTGACAAGCAAGGGAGAGAGGTCGAGAGATACGTACGGAGAAAATGCAGACATGGGGAGGAGAGAGTGTATGTTTGTGATAGAGAGATCCCCTAGAGATCGTGATGGGACTACATGGGTGGGAGATCGAGTGACAAGGTGTGTGCGCGATAGAAGATACCCCGAGAGATATCGAGATAGAGGGAAGGATGGAAGGAGACAATACGTGTGTTCCTGATGGCTAGTGAGAGACAACCATACTTAGGGGGGAGTGCGTGCGCCTATGATGGAGTGAGGGATTATGGAACTTAGGGGGGTGCGTGTCACATAGAGAGAGAATAAGGGCGGAGAGTGTTGGATGGGTCTATATGTAGCGCGAGCGAGACATGTGTATGTGTGAACCGGGGAGATATAAAGTTTGAGAGAGGTAGAGGAGCCCCAATAAAGCTGAGTGGTGCATCGGATAGCTGAGAGGGGGAAAGAGATATTCCATCCGCTCGATAATGCAGTGCATGTAAATTTTTTTAGAAGTCGAACTTTGGAAACATTGATCAGGTTTACGCAAATGTTAGTTATATCTACATTACCAAAGATACATCATATGAAACTACATCTCATGATGAATCTAATGGTATATGTTTGCCGTTCTAGATGTAAATGTTTTTCTCCACATACATGGTCAAACTTTGTGATGTTTGACTTTTCAATAAATCAATATGCTATGGACCGAAGAGAGTGCCTAAGTCGAGAGAGATCAAGTAAGTGTGAAGGAGAATGAGTGAGTGTGCAAAAAGAGTATGTGTGTGAAAGAGAAAGGGACAACAAACGATAAATTAGAGAGAGAGTGTGTGTGTGTGTGTGTTTTCGTTTCTTATGCAAACATATCATGCATGCATCTCCGAGATAGAAAAGCGAGGTGAGGGGATACACGAAGATAGCTAGTGCATGATTGTTTGCAACGGAGAGAGACACCCCTATAGCACATGTCCAATAGAGGTGTGGCCAACAAGGAACAAAGGTCGAGAGGGACACATGGAGAACATGGACGCATGGGGAGGGAGAGAGAGGGTGTGTTTGTGATAGAGAGATCCCCTCGAGATCGTGAGGGGACTTATATAGGTGGGAGATCAAGGGAGGTGCGTGCGAGATAGAAATATGCCCCGAGAGAAATCAAGATAGACCATGCACATGTTTGTGATGGAGACTAAGATTAGCTAGTCATATACATATAGGGGGGACTACGTGTGCCTACATTTGAGTGCGAGACCATCATACTTGGCTAGGCATGAGATTGTGTCTGTGTGCGTGTGAGATGGAGAGAGAACGAGGGAGAGAGATAAAGTTTTAGTCTTTTAGATGGGTCTATCGAGTGCGAGTGAGATATGCATGTGTAAGTGTGACCCAGGTAGATGGAGAGTTTGAGAGAGGGGGGAAGAGTTCCGAGACGAGAGAGTGGTGCGTGAGCGAGTTACGGGCAACGAGCCAAGGAATTTGTGTGCGTACGATCAGTGCACCTAAGATATTTAGCTTGGACTAGAGAATCATACATAATGTGCGAGAGAGACCTATAGATGGAGTATATATGCATGCGAACTAGAAAGACCCCCCCCCCACACACACACAGAGAGAGAGAGAGACGGAGAGAGAGGGAGAGGGGCCAACAAGGTTCTTGTGTTGGATGCGTGCGACAGAATTGAAGATTGTTGGCGAGAGAGAAAGAGAGAGAGAGAGAGAGAGAGAGAGAGAGAGAGTAGGTGTCCGGGAGAGGGGGAGGTCGCGTTTTATGCATCAAAGACTGATATAAACCATGTTTCGATATAAACTTGCATTCAAATATTTAAATTGGAGAACATGTTGTCTGCAATCCACACATGAACGGAGATATGCGTATATCAAACAAGTTCATTAATTTGACTCTCAACATGTTCATGGAGTACTATAATATTGTACAACATGCTACTTGATTGAGGTGTTTAATTTTGGATTTAGTTCACTATTTTTGACATGGTGAATGAGCTATTTCATTGAATCGAGATATTTCATTTTGGGTTTGATTCCCGTTTTTGAGTGGGTCAACTATTTGTCATATAGTAAATCGCTAGCACGAGCATGTAAACGCACATTACTCCCGAGCATCATCTCTCCATCTAAAAAAGAAGTGGCAAGCTAATATTTCAAAATTTGATTCGAATTGACTTGGTAAGATAGACGTGGATGCTCGTTCTCCCAAAATTTGAACGAACCGTTAAACACCCTCTTCTTGGTGGAATTCGCCCGAGTAAATAAATGGGAGACGCGAAATTACCGGCCTATGTGTGACACGCATCAATTGGCCCATTGTACATCGAGGGTAGGTTTGTAACTTCATCCAAGCACGCCTTCTCCTCGGCCGAAATGACATGTGCCGAATAATTCATAAACCATGGTTGGCAAAACACCCTCTCCTCGCCCGAAATAGCTCACGCCCACTATTTCAAAACACGCTCTCCTTGCCCGAAATCACCCGCGCCCACTATATTTCAAAACACGCCCTCCTCGCCCGAAATTGCTCACGCCCACTATATTTCAAAACACACCCTCCTCGCCCAAAATCGCTCGCGCCCACTGTCGGTGTCAAAACCAGCAGATCTTGGGTAGGGGGTCCGGAGCTGTGTGTCATGGATTAATGGGTAACAGGAGACAGGGGACACAGTGTTTTACCCAGGTTCGGGCCCTCTTGATGGAGGTAAAACCCTACGTCCTACTCTTGTTTATATTGATGGAGTATCAGGTACAGAGTTGATCTACCTCGAGATCATATGTTGTGGTCTAAAACATAAGGGTATGATGAATAATGTCGTAATAATCTATCGACTAGCCTGGCCTCAGCTTATATAACATACCAGAGGCCTAGGATAACAAGAGTCCTAGTCGAATACGCCGGTGGAGAGGAGTCCTTGTCTTGATCACCAAGTCTTGTGGAATCTTCCTCGTATATGTCATCACTCTTCCGAACTGGCCCATGAATAAACGGCCATGGGGGTCCTCGGCCCAATCCAACTGATCGGGAGACACGTGGTGAGTACCCCCTAGTCCAGGACACCGTCAGTAGCCCCCTGAACCGGTCTTCAAGTTGGGGACGCTCCTCAATCCTTCCGAACTGTTCTTCATCTTCGGTCGTCGTTCTTGAATATTGGTTCAACAAATCTTCCCATCTTCTATCTGGAGGGTTGCCGAGCTAAATCTGAAGATTTCACACGTCAGGTATTCGAGGAGCCCTTTAAGTCTTTGACCTTTATCAATGCCTTGTTATTTTTATGCCCACCTCGGGTTTGAAGTGTTTCCCGAGCGGTGGTGTCCTCTTGCATCCAAGCTCCAACGTCGGACTACATTTGAGATATCTTTTGCAGCCGAGCACCAACGTCAGACTATATCCGAGCTCCAACCCCGAACTATATCCAAGGTGTCATAGATCACCTTAGCTTGAAAAAGTTTGAAGGAGGTTTTCCGAGTTTAACGCTGAAAAGTTCTCTATGAAACGAGCCATTCGAATCCGGGCTTTATGCCGGACCACTTCCGAGCTCCAACGATGGTCAGCGTCCGAGGTGTCGTAAACATTCTCAGTCTTTTAAAAGATTGACATGAATTCAGCCGATCTTAATGCCAGAAATGCCCTCTATGGAGCCAGACACTGGCACCCGAGCTTTATGCCAGATTGCTTCTGAGGTGGTGCACCACCCCGACCACGGGCTGATTTTTGTGAATAGTTTGGATTGGTGCAATTTACTCTCTGCCGAGATATATAGCCAGTATATGTATATCCAGTAGCCCTCAAGGTGTGTGTCGGTCTAAACCTGAGGTGCACCTGAAGGAAAACATAAAACACCTGATCCTGGTAGCCCTTGAGACTCAGGTCGATCTGTGAAATCGTCCTGAGGATCAACTCCTAGCTCGGCATCATACGCAGGAATAGAAACGCAATGTAATATATTAGGGATAATAGTGATCGGCGAACGGGCCCTTGAGAGTGGGTCTTGAGAAGTCGCCGTAATATATTAGCTTGATGCAAGATGGGTCCAGATGGTACCTGTTGTTGCCTGAAGACGCGTTTGCCTATAGTTCGGTCAAGCCGCACACTAAGCACTTTGAATTTTCCGCATTGAATAGGCAATGCAGTAGCCCCCGAGACACTGGTCGGGTGGCAACACCAGATCAGGGGATCGATGTGCCCCTTTAATATTTGTAAATAATAAGCCCAAAGCCAAGTAGCCCCCGAGCCTTAATGCGGGCACGGGTGGCCGAATTAAGGATCGATATCCATAGTAAAATCACAAATTATGTCTAATGACTCTATGTATCCAAGTACTTTACATCATTAATGCTCGGATCCGCATTGTACAAAACTTTGTTGACCAACCATCGGCTTCCACCTCCTCGGCCAGCAGCCGAGGAGTGTTTGTCCTTCTTTATAAAGCCTTCATGATAGCAAAGATTTACGACAAACAAGCCAATCCGGTCATACGGTTTGATAAACAAAGGTACACGGAGAGATATGTTATATTACTTAATGTAAGAAACATCTTCCAAGGAAAATAGTACCGCTATCAATTCCTTTCTTTGGGTCGTCATGCTTATCATGATCATGAAACCTCACCTCCGATCAATGTGGGAGGAAAATATTGAGGATTTAGTTCGGGGAAAGTTCCCGAACTCTATGATATTAATGAACCAAAATTTTCACTTCCGTCGTTGCCGACCAATGTGATCCTTTAAGATCGCTAGCTTTCGGCTTCACCCAGTCTGAGGTACTAACTCGGATGACCTGGTAGTAACAATCACAGAGGTGCTCCCTTTACCGCCTAGCCAAACAATCGGTAACCTAGGGGTAAGCACAGGAGCCAGGCAACCCAGCTTGGCAAAAATCTTAAGTCAAATTGATGCATATTTATGGCTTTATAACGATGATTACGGAAGGCAGCCCTTGTATATTAAATACAAATGACGATGATATGTTTATTTTAACTCCGTTGTGACCGTTTATCAGTTGAAAGTGGCCCATCGTCGGCTTCTACCCCTTTGTAGATACTACGCAGGGTGTCTCCGCAATAACAAGACAACCCTTAGCCGACGTCTCGGTGCCCGAAGGCGATTGTGTTAGCGGAAACGAGGAAATCAGATATGCGGGATTTATAACTTCACTTAGTCATAGGAGCTTTAAACTTGGGAAGCTAGCTACGAGCCCCCGGTTAGTGTTCAGCGACAGCTAAGGTCAAGCCGTAAACACTTCGGCCAATGTTATGAACGGCCCATCATTTAACATAGTCATCAGATCGCTGACCAGTTTACACTTATTGTGATAGTCAGTTCTCGGCTCTCTCCACTAAGGTGCTTAACCATGCGAGCTGGAAGCACAATCACAGTGGTTCTCCCTTTGCACACCTAGCCGAACAAAGCGGAACGTAGGAGGCAAGCACAGGAGCCGGGCAACCCAACTATTTGACCGAAGACACAATTTGAAACCGATGCATATATAGCAATATCCGAGAATGTTTTTGCCGAATCTCTAAAGGTGTCCGGCGTTGCAGTGCGAGACTTATGCTGGAAACACACAAATAGTTTAAAAGTGCCATAAGCTTGGAAAACCAAAAAACGTTAGTAAAAACCGGACGTCCGAACAAGATCAAGTGTTCGGTGCCAATCCGAAAACTGGAAAAAAAATTGTGCTTCTGTCGTGCTTTAACATGACACATCCGATCTCAAGACTTCACGCGGGTCAGCCTACGGCTTCAAGCTCCTTATCCCAAAGGTGGAGTACTTCTCTGAGGTCAGCTTAGTAAACTAAACTCGTGCGGCTTTTAGAGAGAAGACAAGCTATCTGGCTATTGACCATACACTCGAGTCGAAAAAGGAGAGGTAGAAAAAGACTTTGCAATGATCAAGAAGAAAACACATTTACTATAAAAGAACTCATATAAATTTTAAGAGCCCCCAAGTGACTTGGGTAAAAGAATTTTATGTATAATGATTCTATGTACCGAAGTACTTATATCATATATGTGTTCATCCGAACTTTAAATGTGTCTTAACCGACCATTGGCTTCTCCCTCTTAGGTCAAGGGCCGAAAAGTGTTATGTACTCCACCCGTCGAGAATATCGATGATGTTTCCGATAACTAGGCAATCAGGCCATAAGGCTGTAACAGACAAAGCGCGCTCAGGGAACTTATGCTATATTACTGACGAAGTGTAAGAAGCATCTTCGAAGAAAATAGTACCCCCACCGATACCTTTATTCGGTTGCTCATTGTTACTATGAGACTTGTGCAACAGATTTTTTGTACTCATGAGTTTCGTTGTGTGCCGACCATGATTGAAAACAATAAGAGTGCTAGCTTTCGGCTTCACCCAGTCTGAGGTACTAACTCAGATGACCCGGTAGTAACAATCACAGAGGTGCTCCCTTTACCGCCTAGCCGAACAATCGGGAACGTAGGGGTAAGCACAGGAGCCAGGCAACCCAGCTTGCGAAACACTTAAGTCAACGTGGTGCATATTGTGGCATAATACACGAATAAGGAACGAAGCCATACAAGTATGATCATATGCAAGAGGAAATGCTTCATAAAGGAAGCCCATAAATAAATGGGGTATTTGAATTTGTGTGTCACAAACAAAGTTTTGGCAAGGAAGTTTTTCATAAACAACTTTTTGCCAAAAAGGTACAGTGCTTGGTCGAACCGAACAAAATTTAAAACTGAAAGTTTTTTAGCATAAAAGCGACTTAGCTGGTTAATGTGTTCGGCATTGATGACGCGGTCCGAGCTTGATGTGGGACGAGGTTCCATTCCCCAAGCCGGTCCCGAGGTGGCGGAGCGAAGAGCTCGGCACTCCGAAGTGGTGACATAGCACGCCAATGCAGGCCGGCAGAGTGACGCCGAAGTCCCCAGAGTGGGTTAATGACGTGTTGACGAAGCCCCCCGTCCAACCAAGGTGACAACACAGCCCGACCCAGATCATTTTCCTGTGCACAAAAATAGTGCAAACTGGAGATAATAGTAATAATAATAAATTAAAAAAATGTTTCATAATAAATAATTTATGCAAAGTGAGTAATAAAGGAAATATGGCCCGTGTGCCGAACACTCGATGAGGTAGATCTCTCTGGGCGATGCTGAAGTCCGTGAGGCAACCGGACATGTCGGTATGGCAACATGACCAACAACGTGATCACAGGAGCCGATTTACGCCGATTGGGACGACGGTGTCGGCTTGCCGAAGAGACCACGTGACGCAGTCGAAGTCCATTACCCGCACATGTAAAATAGTGCAGTCCAACAATAATAATATAAATATATAAAAATCCTTGCGTAATTAATTTATGCACAATAATTTATTTAAAGATATGTGGCCTGGTGCCGAAGTCAATGTCCATGCAGGGCGTCGGCGTGATACGTTAAAGATGTGGCAAAGCCTGAATTCATAGGTCGGTCCGAGTTCCGGATGCGGCGTTCGGTGAACTATGTACGGAAACTGACCAAACCACCACACGACCTTCGTTAATGCGGCCACCATTTGATAGACCTATGTACAGATGATGGAACAAACCAGAGTAATAATTCCTTGAAAAAAATAAACCCGAACAAGCAAAAAAATTTGGGATTAATAGCACCTGGTTTATTTGTTGAAGCAGTCCGAAGAAAAGTGACTCCCAAAATTGGGACTCAATCCGCATACCCATTGCCTGATGGGTGGTGAAGCGACTGCATGGCGATGCTGGCAAAGGTTGGCTCACCGAGACAAAGCCCCGGGTCTAGCTAACGTGATGAAGCTGGTCGGCTGACGATGCCGAACTCTTTGGAGTAGGTTGATGAAGGGATGGCGAAGCCCCCGGCCCGGACGAGGAGATGGAGCAGGTCGGTAAGGAGATGTGGCAGCTGCCATGTCAGCCGAGGTATTGAAGTAGTTCGGCGTGATGGACATCGGCTCTATGAAGCAACGGTGCGGCCACGCCGATGCAGGTCGTAGCTCATGGTGTGGTCAATGCCGGCTTGATGAAGTGACCGTGCGGCGATGTCGGTGTGCCCGCTCCGTGTAATCCGTGGGGCCGCGATGTTGGTGATGATTTATCCTTCGCGATGCCGCACTCTTGTTCGACTTGCCAAGATGATGATCTGAAGAAGTTGAGCTCAGCTCAACAAAGCGACGACGTGTCTAGCGCATGTCGGCAGCCGTAGAGCAACGTTGTCGGGCCAGTTTGACATCGGCGCGATGGTGAAGATCATATTGGAAAAGACTTTAAATTTAGCGGGATGTGTTTGGGAACAAAACACAATACCCCATACTAAACTTTCTTCAAAAAGGATGTCCAAAATCCCGTTCATAAAAAAGATGAACTCGGGTCGGATTCGTTCTCGCGTAGAAAATAGATCTGAAAATTGATGCACTAATCGGAAGGTTTCCGGAGTTTGGATGGTCGGATCGAGCTCAAATTTTGAGGGGTGGTACATATGGGAATTCCGCAACAGATGAATGGTTGGATCTTCCAAAGGACCTCCGAGCGGGAATCTGGAGACCACGCCCTAAACTCGTCCAGATTCCCGTCCAGATTTGACAGGGTTCCGGTATATCATAGATTGCCAGAGATTCCTCCATCGGAACTCGACGAAACTTTCGAGGGTTGTTGTAGACTCAATTCCGCACAATTTCACCAAAGCAATCATTAAAAAGACACTCGAGGAGGCAGTGGCGGCGGATACAAGTTCGCTGTCTAGAAAAACAGCATGGTTGCCCGAGGGCAATGTTGATGTTGAGCCCCCAAGCTCCATGGCTGATTCCTCCATGATCTTGATAGAGATCGGAGTTGATATTGATGAAGGCCCTCATTCGAACATGACGATCGGAGGTAGGGCGCAGTCCTCGATCAAGCCAAGATGACTAGTCGAGCCAGCGACGAAGATGCCGACATCGCAGTTGATCTGCAGTCGAGCCATTGATCCTTTGCCGATCACACAACAGAACTCTTAATGAAAGCACCATTGTTGGTGTCAAAACCGGCAAATCTCGGGTAAGGGTTCCCGAGCTGTGTGTCATGGATCGATGGGTAACAGGAGACAGGGGACATGGTGTTTTACCCAGGTTCGGACCCTCTTGATGGAGGTAAAACCCTACGTCCTGCTCTTGTTTATATTGATGGAGTATCAGGTACAGAGTTGATCTACCTCGAGATCATATGTTGTGCTCTAAAACCTAAGGGTATGATGAAAAATGTCATAATAATCTATCAAGTAGCCTAGCCTCGGCTTATATAACATACCAGAGGCCTAGGATAACAAGAGTCCTAGTCGAATACGCTGGAGGAGAGGAGTCCTTGTCTTGATCACCAAGTCTTGTGGAATCTTCCTCGTATATGTCATCGGCCGTCCGAACTGGCCCATGAGTAAACGACCATTGGGGTCCTCGGCCCAATCCAACTGATCGGGAGACGATGTGGTGAGTACCCCCTACTCCAGGACACCGTCACCCACTATATTTCAAAACACGCCCTCCTCGCCCGAAATCGCTCACGCCCACTATTTCGGTGAAGCAAAGTTACTCTACTATCCCTGACCCTCAGTACACAGACCCAAGCCGAGAAGCCTAAAGGCAGGGGTAGAACTATAACTCCCCCCCACATTTCAGACAAATGCGTCCGTAAGACATGGTTCCCCCTCCCAATTCCCCATTCATACATCGTGGGCGCCAACTCACCTTCTTCCCGGAAGCTCCCTTCTCCCGAGCCGCGAAACCTCAGTCCCTCCTCCATGGCACCACCACCGCACAAAATTCATAGCCGCCCTCCTCTCTAATCCTGGAGATGTTGTCCATTTGCCGTCGTGAACTGGGCCGTGTGCCTCTTACTCTGTGCTGCCAGAGCTGCCTCGACGATGGCCGCGTGAACCATACCAGAGTCGATTCACCCCCTCCGTTGTTCATGGCGCCTGAGCGGCTCCAACTTTGAACCCGTCCAGAGCCCCGGTGCTGCTTCCCCGTAGCCGTCGACTATCACAACTTCTCTACTTCCCTACCGCCGGTAGCCACCACAACCGCGCCAGCCTCACCGACTAGGCAGCTAGAGCTGCCTACTTCATCGGGCCGCCAGATAGGTCGCACCCTCATCTCAAATCACTTTATCTAGGCATTAGTTGTCTGAATTTTTATTCTGGGCTAATCGATTCCCAATGGGAAGCAGCACCCCTCGAGCCGGCGGAGCTCCTAGGCTACCGGTTGGCTGGTGTCTAATGTAAGGGTGCGGGGGCGCAAGTTCGCCGCAGAAGCAGCGCTTAGATGGCTATCTTAGAGTTGCGTGGGTTGAAGGTACTGCCGCCGCCGGATCTGGATGACGGCGAGTCTTTGTGGATTGGCCCCGGGGCGGCGCAACCACGGCAGTGCGGTGGGGCGGGGAGCGGGGTTTTGGTCGGGGCCACGGACGACGGAGGCATAAGACGGCCATCAAGCCATCGAGCATAGATCGGACAGTACCAAAATAAAATAAAATTGTGTGACCCCAATTTAGTCTTCAATCAACAGACATGTGACCACTCTCGTACCTTGTTGTTGATCTCTTAGGGCATTTCTTCAGATCAGAGAGATGTGTTGTTCCTTCTGCATCTTCAGCCACACCGTCTTTCGACTCACTGCATCTGCTCCAACAAGGGAAGCATGCACCAGAAGGGAGCTATAGTCCCCACTGAACAGTTCCCTGCATCGAACGCGCGTGCCCGACATGGACAGCCACAACAACTGCAAGGTTATCGACAAGTCAGCACATGATGCTCACTCCTATGGATGGTGGCCAGATAGGTTGTACCCTCATCTTGTGTGCAACATTTATGGCCTTGTTATTCATCTAAGCATTGAAAATAGATTATCACATTTCACTGTATATTTGTGCTGATCACTTACGAGTCTTGTTCAGGAGTTAACGTTGTTCCATAGTTCAGCTAAGAGACCTGTTCTTTAGGTAACGCTGTTCCATAGTTATCATCCATCAGCCAATGCTATCCCACAGGCTGGTGATTATAATATTATACCACTTCTAGTATAACCTACGTTGTTCCTTAATACTTTTTTGTGCCATCTAGGTAATCTCGAGTACAAACGATACATATTCTGTAGCTTTCATCTGTGTTCTCCATTTAGTTTTTGAGACCTATTGCTGCTAGTTGACCCTAGTCCTACTATTTATGTTGTCTCCTACATGCACTCATTACATAAATCTAACTACTAGTTGTCTTCCATGCATGTCAGATATAATTGCACACACTGATTTATCCACAAGAACCTCACGGAGCAATGTAACGGCCAACAAACTTGACGTCAATAATACCCAATATGATGGAACATGTAAAGACAGTTCTTCACAAGACCTGCAGAAAGTGTTGGCGAACGTAGCAGAAAACAAAATTTTTTCCTATGGTTTCACCAAGATCCATCTAGGAGTTCATCTAGCAACGAGTGATTAGATGCATCTACGTACCTTGTAGATGGCGAGCGGAAGCGTTCAAAGAACGGGATGATGTAGTCGAACACGACGTGATTCAAATCACCGATGATCAAGCACCGAACGGACGGTGCCTCCGCGTTCAACACACGTACGGAACGGATGACGTCTCCTCCTTTCTTGATCCAGGAAGGGGGGAGGAGAGGTTGATGAAGATCCAGCAGCACGACGGCGTGGTGGTGGATGCAGGGCGTCACAGTAGCAGGGCTTCGCCTATACTACGAGGGAGAGACGTAACGGGGAGAGAGGGAAGCACCAAAGGCTGAGGTATGAAATCCCTCCTCTCTTCAACTATATATAGGAGGGCCAAGGGGGGGGTGGTGCGCAGCCTAGGAGATCCAATCTCCTAGGTGCGGCGGCCAGGGGAGGTTTCCCTCCCCCCAAAGGCACCTAGAGGTGCCTTCCACCATTGGGACTCTTCCCTTTTGTGGAAACCTAGGCGCATGTGCTTTTGGGGCTGGTGCCCTTGGCCCATCTAGGCCAAGGCGCACCCCCTACAGCCCATGTGGCCCCCCGGGACAGGTGGCCCCACCCGGTGGGCCCCCGAGACCCCTCCGGTGGTCCCGGTACAATACCGATAACCCCGAAACTTGTCCCGATGGCCGAAACAGCACTTCCTATATATAATTCTTTACCTCCGGACCATTCCGGAACTCCTCGTGACGTCCGGGATCTCATCCGGGACTCCGAACAATATTCGGGTTACCGCATACACATATCTTCATAACCCTAGCGTCACCGAACCTTAAGTGTGTAGACCCTACGGGTTCGGGAGACAAGCAGACATGACCGAGACGACTCTCCGGTTAATAACCAACAGCGGGATCTGGATACCCATGTTGGCTCCCACATGCTCCACGATGATCTCATCGGATGAACCACGATGTCGAGGATTTAATCAACCCCGTATACAATTCCCTTTGTCAATCGGTATGTTACTTGCCCGAGACTCGATCGTTGGTATCCCAATACCTTGTTCAGTCTCGTTACCGGCAAGTCACTTTACTCGTACCGTAATGCATGATCCCGTGATCAACCACTTGGTCACCTTGAGCTCATAATGATGATGCATTATCGAGTGGGCCCAGTGATACCTCTCCATTATATGGAGTGACAAATCCCAGTCTCGATCCGTGTCAACCCAACAGACACTTTTGGAAATACCTGTAGTGCACCTTTATAGTCACCCAGTTACGTTGTGACGTTTGATACACCCAAAGCACTCTTACGGTATCCGGGAGTTACACGATCTCATGGTCAAAGGAAAAGATGCTTGACATTGGAAAAGCTCTAGCAAACGAACTACACGATCTTGTGCTATGCTTAGGATTAGGTCTTGTCCATCACATCATTCTCCTAATGATGTGATCCCGTCATCAATGACATCCAATGTCCATAGCCAGGAAACCATGACTATCTGTTGATCAACGAGCTAGTCAACTAGAGGCTTACTAGGGACATATTATGGTCTATGTATTCACACGTGTATTACGATTTCCGGATAATACAGTTATAGCATGAATAAAGACAATTATCATGATCAAAGAAATATAATAATAATACTTTTATTATTGCCTCTAGGGCATATTTCCAACAGTCTCCCACTTGCACTAGAGTCAATAATCTAGTTACATTGTGATGAATCGAACACCCATGGAATTCTGGTGTTGATCATGTTTTGCCCTAGGGAGAGGTTTATTCAACGGATCTGCTATATTCAGGTCCGTATGTACTTTACAAATCTCTATGTCTCCATCTTGAACATTTTCATGAATGGAGTTGAAGCGACGCTTGATGTGCCTTGTCTTCTTGTGAAACCTGGGCTCCTTGGCAAGTGCAATAGCTCCAGTGTTGTCACAAAAGAGTTTGATTGGCCCCGACGCATTGGGTATGACTCCTAGGTCGGTGATGAACTCCTTCACCCATATTGCTTCATGTGCTGCCTCCGAGGTTGCCATGTACTCCGCTTCACATGTAGATCCCGCCACGACGCTCTGTTTGCAGCTGCACCAGCTCACTGCTCCACCATTCAACATATACACATATCCGGTTTGTGACTTAGAGTCATCCAGATCTGTGTCGAAGCTAGCGTCGACGTAACCCTTTACGACAAGCTCTTCGTCACCTCCATAAACGAGAAACATTTCCCTAGTCCTTTTCAGGTACTTCAGGATATTCTTGACCGCTGTCCAGTGTTCCTTGCCGGGATTACTTTGGTACCTTCCTACCAAACTTACGGCAAGGTTTACATCAGGTCTGGTACACAGCATGGCATACATAATAGAACCTATGGCTGAGGCATAGGGGATGACACTCATCTCTTCTATCTCTTCTGCCGTGGTCGGACATTGAGCTAAGCTCAATTTCATACCTTGCAAAACAGGCAAGAACCCTTTCTTGGACTGATCCATTTTGAACTTCTTCAAAATCTTATCAAGGTATGTGCTTTGTGAAAGACCTATGAGGCGTCTTGATCTATCTCTGTAGATCTTGATGCCTAATATATAAGCAGCTTCTCCAAGGTCCTTCATTGAAAAACTTTTATTCAAGTAGGCCTTGATGCTGCCCAAGAGTTCTATATCATTTCCCATCAAAAGTATGTCATCTACATATAGTATGAGAAATGCTACAGAGCTCCCACTCACTTTCTTGTAAACGCAGGCTTCTCCATAAGTCTGCGTAAACCCAAACGCTTTGATCATCTCATCAAAGCGAATGTTCCAACTCCGAGATGCTTGCACCAGCCCATAAATCGAGCGTTGGAGCTTGCACACCTTGTTAGCATTCTTAGGATCGACAAAACCTTCCGGCTGCATCATATACAATTCTTCCTTAAGGAAACCATTAAGGAATGCCGTTTTGACGTCCATTTGCCATATTTCATAATCATAGAATGCGGCAATCGCTAACATGATTCGGACGGACTTTAGCTTCGCTACCGGTGAGAAAGTCTCATCGTAGTCAACCCCTTGAACTTGTCGATAACCCTTAGCGACAAGTCGAGCTTTATAGATGGTCACATTACCATCCGCGTCTGTCTTCCTCTTAAAGATCCATTTATTTTCTATGGCTCGCCGTTCAACGGGCAAGTCAGTCAAAGTCCATACTTCGTTTTCATACATGGATCCTATCTCGGATTTCATGGCTTCTAGCCATTTGTTGGAATCCGGGCCCGCCATCGCTTCTTCATAGTTCGAAGGTTCACCGTTGTCTAACAACATGATTTCCAAGACAGGGTTGCCGTACCACTCTGGTGCGGAACGTGTCCTTGTGGACCTTTGAATTTCAGTAGGAGCTTGATCAGAAGTATCTTGATCATCATGAATAACTTCCTCTCTAGTCGGTGCAGGCACCTCAGGAACATTTTCTTGAGTTGCGCCATTTACCGGTTCAAGAGGCAATACTTCATCAAGTTCCACTTTCCTCCCACCTACTTCTTTCGAGAGAAACTCTTTCTCTAGAAAGGATCCATTCCTGGCAACAAAGATCTTGCCTTCGGATCTGAGGTAGAAGGTATACCCATAAGTTTCTTTAGGGTATCCTATGAAGACGCATTTTTCCGACTTGGGTTCGAGCTTTTCAGGTTGAAGTTTCTTGACATAAGCATCGCATCCCCAAACTTTTAGAAACGACAGCTTAGGTTTCTTCCCAAACCATAATTCATACGGTGTCGTCTCAACGGATTTCGACGGAGCCCTATTTAAAGTAAATGCGGCAGTCTCTAAAGCATAGCCCCAAAAAGATAGCGGTAAATCAGTAAGAGACATCATAGATCGTACCATATCTAATAGAGTGCGATTACGATGTTCGGACACACCATTACGCTGAGGTGTTCGAGGCGGCGTGAGTTGTGAAACTATTCCACATTTTCTTAAGTGTGTGCCAAATTCGTGACTCAAGTATTCTCCTCCTCGATCTGATCGTAAAAACTTGATTTTCCTGTCACGTTGATTCTCAACTTCACTCTGAAATTCCTTGAACTTTTCAAAGGTTTCAGACTTATGTTTCATTAAGTAGACATACCCATATCTACTCAAGTCATCAGTGAGGGTGAGAACACAACGATAGCCACCGCGAGCCTCAACACTCATTGGACCGCACACATCAGTATGTATGATTTCCAATAAGTTGGTTGCTCGTTCCATTGTTCCTGAGAACGGAGTCTTGGTCATTTTTCCCATGAGGCATGGTTCGCACATGTCAAATGATTCATAACCAAGAGACTCTAAAAGTCCATCTGCATGGAGCTTCTTCATGCATTTGACACCTATGTGACCAAGGCGGCAGTGCCACAAGTATGTGGGACTATCATTATCAACCTTACATCTTTTGGTACTCACACTATGAACATGTGTAGTAATACGCTCGAGATTCATTAAGAATAAACCAATGACTATCGGAGCATGACCATAAAACATATCTCTCATATAAATAGAACAACCATTATTCTCGGATTTAAATGAGTAGCCATCTCGTATTAAACGAGATCCTGATACAATGTTCATGCTCAAACATGGCACTAAATAACAATTATTGAGGTTTATAACTAATCCCGTAGGTAAATGTATAGGTAGCGTGCCGACGGCGATCACATCGACCTTGGAACCATTCCCGACGCGCATCGTCACCTCGTCCTTCGCCAGTTTCCGTTTATTCCGCAGCTCCTGCGGTGAGTTACAAATATGAGTAACGGCACCGGTATCAAATACCCAGGAGTTACTACGAGTACTGGTAAGGTACACATCAATTACATGTATATCAAATATACCTTTGGTGTTGCCGGCCTTCTTGTCCGCTAAGTATTTGGGGCAGTTCCGCTTCCAGTGACCCTTCCCTTTGCAATAAAATCACTCTGTCTCAGGCTTGGGTCCATTCATTGACTTCTTCCCGACAGCTTGCTTGCCGGGCGCAGCAACTTCCTTGCCGTCCTTCTTGAAGTTCTTTTTACCCTTGCCCTTCTTGAACTTAGTGGTTTTATTCATCATCAACACTTGATGTTCCTTCTTGACTTCTACCTCTGCTGATTTCAGCATAGCAAATACTTCAGGAATGGTCTTTACCATCCCCTGCATATTGAAGTTCATCACAAAGCTCTTGTAGCTTGGTGGAAGCGACTGGAGGATTCTGTCAATGACCGCGTCATCCGGGAGATTAACTCCCAGCTGAGTCAAGCGGTTATGTAACCCAGACATAGTGAGTATGTGCTCACTGACAGAACTATTTTCCTCCATCTTACAGCTGAAGAACTTATCGGAGACTTCATATCTCTCGATCCGGGCATGAGCTTGAAAAACCATTTTTAGCTCTCCGAACATCTCATATGCTCCATGTCTCTCAAAACGCTTTTGGAGCCCCGTCTCTAAGCTGTAAAGCATGCCGCACTGAATGAGGGAGTAGTCATCAGAACGTGTCTGCCAAGCGTTCATAGCGTCTTGGTTCTGTGGGACGGGTGGATCACCTAGCGGTGCTTGTAGGACATAATCTTTCTTGGCAGCTATGAGGATGATCCTCAGGTTCCGGAACCAGTCCGTATAGTTGCTGCCATCGTCTTTCAGCTTGGTTTTCTCTAGGAACGCGTTGAAATTGAATACAACGTTGGCCATTTGATCTACAAGACATATTGTAAAGATTTTAGACTAAGTTCATGATAATTAAGTTCATCTAATCAAATTATTAATGAATTCCCACTCAGATTAGACATCCCTCTAGTCATCTAAGTGTTACACGATCCAAGTCGACTAAGCCGTGTCCGATTAACACGTGAGACGGACTAGTCATCGTCGGTGAACATCTTCATGTTGATCGTATCTTCCATACGACTCGTGTTCGACCTTTCAGTCTCTGTGTTCCGAGGCCATGTCTGTACAAGCTAGGCTCGTCAAGTTAACCCTAAGTGTTTTTGCATGTGTAAAACTGTCTTACACCTGTTGTATGTGAACGTAAGGATCTATCACACCCGATTAACACGTGATGCTTCGAAACGACGAACTGTAGCAACGGTGCACAATTAGGGGAGAACACTTCTTGAAATTGTTGTAAGGGACCATCTTATTTACTACCGTCGTTCTAAGTAAACAAGATGCAAAACATGATAAACATCACATGTAATCAAATAATAATAGTGACATGATATGGCCAATATCACATAGCTCCTTTGATCTCCATCTTGGGGCTCCATGATCATCCTTGTAGATCGTCATACTCATCGACATGTAAGTCGTGATTCCTATTACAAGAACATGATCAATCTCATACATCACATATATCATTCATCACATCCTTTTGGCCATATCACATCACATAGCATACCCTGCAAAAACAAGTTAGACGTCCTCTAATTGTTGTTTGCATGTTTTACGTGGCTGCTATGGGTTTCTAGCAAGAACGTTTCTTACCTACGCAAAGACCACAACGTGATATGCCAATTGCTATTTACCCTTCATAAGGACCCTTTTCATCGAATCCGATCCGACTAAAGTAGGAGAGACAGACACCCGCTAGCCACCTTATGCAACTAGTGCATGTCAGTCGGTGGAACCTGTCTCACGTAAGAGTACGTGTAAGGTCGGTCCGGGCCGCTTCATCCCACGATGCCGCCGAATCAAGATAAGACTAGTAACGGCAAGCATATTGAACAAAATCAACGCCCACAACTACTTTGTGTTCTACTCGTGCAAGAGAACTACGCATAGACCTAGCTCTGATACCACTGTTGGGGAACGTAGCAGAAAACAAAAATTTTTCCTACGGTTTCACCAAGATCCATCTAGGAGTTCATCTAGCAACGAGTGATTAGATGCATCTACGTACCTTGTAGATGGCGAGCGGAAGAGTTCAAAGAACGGGATGATGTAGTCGAACACGACGTGATTCAAATCATCGATGATCAAGCACCGAACGGACGGTGCCTCCGCGTTCAACACACGTACGGAACGGATGACGTCACCTCCTTTCTTGATCCAGGAAGGGGGGAGGAGAGGTTGATGAAGATCCAGCAGCACGACGGCGTGGTGGTGGATGCAGGGCGTCACAGTAGCAGGGCTTCGCCTATACTATGAGGGAGAGACGTAACGGGGAGAGAGGGAAGCACCAAAGGCTGAGGTATGAAATCCCTCCTCTCTTCAACTATATATAGGAGGGCCAAGGGGGGTTGGTGCGCAGCCTAGGAGATCCAATCTCCTAGGTGCGGCGGCCAGGGGAGGTTTCCCTCCCCCCAAAGGCACCTAGAGGTGCCTTCCACCATTGGGACTCTTCCCTTTTGTGGAAACCTAGGCGCATGTGCTTTTGGGGCTGGTGCCCTTGGCCCATCTAGGCCAAGGCGCACCCCCTACAGCCCATGTGGCCCCTCGGGACAGGTGGCCCCACCCGGTGGGCCCCCGGGACCCCTCCGGTGGTCCCGGTACAATACCGATAACCCCGAAACTTGTCCCGATGGCCGAAACAGCACTTCCTATATATAATTCTTTACCTCCGGACCATTCCAGAACTCCTCGTGACGTCCGGGATCTCATCCGGGACTTCGAACAATATTCGGGTTACTGCATACACATATCTTCATAACCCTAGCGTCACCGAACCTTAAGTGTGTAGACCCTACGGGTTCGGGAGACAAGCAGACATGACCGAGATGACTCTCCGGTCAATAACCAACAGCGGGATCTGGATACCCATGTTGGCTCCCACATGCTCCACAATGATCTCATCGGATGAACCACGATGTCGAGGATTTAATCAACCCCGTATACAATTCCCTTTGTCAATTGGTATGTTACTTGCCCGAGACTCGATCGTTGGTATCCCAATACCTTGTTCAGTCTCGTTACCGGCAAGTCACTTTACTCGTACCGTAATGCATGATCCCGTGATCAACCACTTGGTCACCTTGAGCTCATAATGATGATGCATTATCGAGTGGGCCCAGTGATACCTCTCCGTTATATGGAGTGACAAATCCCAGTCTCGATCCGTGTCAACCCAACAGACACTTTTGGAAATACCTGTAGTGCACCTTTATAGTCACCCAGTTACGTTGTGACGTTTGATACACCCAAAGCACTCTTACGGTATCCGGGAGTTACACGATCTCATGGTCAAAGGAAAAGATACTTGACATTGGAAAAGCTCTAGCAAACAAACTACACGATCTTGTGCTATGCTTAGGATTAGGTCTTGTCCATCACATCATTCTCCTAATGATGTGATCCCGTTATCAATGACATCCAATGTCCATAGCCAGGAAACCATGACTATCTGTTGATCAACGAGCTAGTCAACTAGAGGCTTACTAGGGACATATTATGGTCTATGTATTCACACGTGTATTACGATTTCCGGATAATACAGTTATAGCATGAATAAAGACAATTATCATGATCAAAGAAATATAATAATAATACTTTTATTATTGTCTCTAGGGCATATTTCCAACAGAAAGATGATGAATCCTATTCACCCCATAAGGTCCTTGCTCTAACTTGGCACTTGATATGGGTACATCATGCATATAATGTCCTAGAGAGCATCTACTCTGTTGCAATGCCTTGTGCTTCGCCTGCTGATCATGCATGTAAATATGGCATGCTTTCCTGTTTTTCAGTACCAATTCCATTGATGATAACATGTTTTCAAATTCAAGTATTGTTGTTCTACTCTATCACAATGCCATCTTCTTAGTTTGGACATCATGCTTCTCAATATCTTATGCATTGTTATTCATTAGTATGTACTTCATCTATCTACCATACCATGTTCTTTTTTTACATTGAAGTGTTGTTCTAGTGGTCTCTTGCAATGCCATCTTAGTTTCTCAATCATACACGCATATGTTGCCTTAGTGTTTTTTCTGTAATGTATTCCGCTAGCATACAATTTTACATTCAAGTAGTGTTTTTTACACTGTTGCCCTGTCGTATCCCTAGGTCTTACATCATACTCCCTCCGTCCGGATTACATGTCGCGGACATGGATAAAACTGGATGTATCTAGAACTGAAATATGCCTAGACCCATCCATTTATTTCTGGACGGAGGGAATACATGTCAATATGTCATGCCTTTCTATTCTTCAGTACCTATTCCATCTCTGCTAATTGAAGCACCATTTTTCTATAGAAGGCATGCAAGGGGAAGACAGCTATGCTAGAATCTGAAGGGTTACAAACCAGGTATTTGCAAAAGATTCAAACGTCAGGAGATAATAAACCAACTCCAGTTTTCATAGATACTGCTCCAGCATAGAGAAACCCAACTCCCACTGATAATAAGCAGATTCCAGTGGCCAAAGAACTAGTCCACTCCAGTCCAGCAAAAATATGTCAACTCCATTCTAAGAAGCGTGTACGTATCCTCGCATCATGAAATTTTATAGCATTCTGATCATATTTTCTACATGTTTATTACCAATCTCTCTTTTAGAAAATAAGCTTAAAGGATAGAAGATTTTCTGTACTGGGATCGTATTCGAGGAAAGTATCTTGCGGGAATTCTCTGTGCTCCAATGCTGATGTAAGTACCTGTTGTATGTCACTATATTTTTACATGAGCATGTATTTCGTTAATCAGTGTGAACCCAACATTTATCTGATCTAAATTCAGTTGTAGCAAAATGTTAAAGGCGACAATGTAGATTTTTGTAAGGAAAACTGCCTAGTAGTTTTGCATACTGGGATGCATGAGTGTACTATCTCATATCATGCACATTACTGAATTGTAGTGCTGCTCTGGTTGCCCATTCATTCATTGTGTCAATGTTGCTTTCATATTACCTTACCTAGCTGATGATAGATGTGCCATATTGTGTTAATTTGGTGTAGGATGGTGTGGTATGGTTGCCCAAACGTTCGTTGTGTCAATGTTGCTTCCCTATTATCTGACCTGGCCAATGATAGCAATGCTAGTGTGTTAATTTTGTGCAGGCTGCTAAAGATAAGAAGACAAACTCTGAAAACAGGAAGGCAACCCCATTGTTTCTTTCCAATAAGTCTAGGCCAGGTAATATGGCAATAACTCATGATTAATCTGTTTGGCTCCCCTCCTAATTTATGTTATGATGCAGTGGTCGAGACACTCTCCACTATCAATAATACAAGCTTGCCAAAATCGTCATCTGAATCTGTTCAGTTTCCTCTGTCTCGAATGCAACGGAAAGAAATGTATGTTTGTGAACCAATTAATGGTTGAAGCAATGATGGAAATGGTGGAGGAATCAGAGCTGCACATTCGTGCGCAACAACAACTGATCAATGTTTTCAGAGACAGTGTAGCAAAGCAGCAAGAACTTGCCCACATGCTTATGGGCTTCATCCGCGCTGAGGTTCCAGATTGTGACGTTGTAGATCGTTAGGTTCTGTTCATTTATTTGCACTGGCATCAATCTTTGATTGCCCAGTGGATGTAATTTCCTATAATGTATGCTGGATGTGCAACGTTTTTCCCTGTATGCCGTACCTTTGCTTGATCGGTTTTGATCATGTGCATAATTGCTCGTAGTAATGGGCTCAAATTATCTAATTGGGCCTAAAGACATGTACAAACTTTAGTGGGCCCATTAAGTTAATGGGCCGTTACCAGACCGAAAGTTAATGGTCGGCCCTCTTACCTCCCGGGTCGTTAACAGGCCGACATCGAAGCGGGCAACAGGTGGGCCGATTTGATTTCACGGGCCGTTAAAAGGCCGTTACTAAGGTCGGGCTACGTATGGCCCAACTATACTATGGGCCTTTAGCAGGATGAAAGAGACAGCGGGCTCGTACTGGACCATGAAGAGCATGGGCCGCTAAGAGGCCGAAAGTCAGGTCGTACTATAAATGGCCCAACTGTGTTGTGGGCCTTTAGTAGGCCGAAAGAGAAACCGGGCTGGTATTGGACCATGAAGAGCATGGGTCATTAAAAGACCAAAACCCAGGTCCGACTACAAATGGCCTAAATCATTTATGGGCCGTCAACAGGCTGAAAGACACACCGGGCCGGGAATTGGCCCAACACTTAAATGGGTCACTAAATGGCCAAAACTAAGGTCCGACTACAAATGGCCCAACTCATTTATGGGTCGCTAAAAGGCCGAAAGACACACCGGGCCGGAAATTGGCCCAACACTTAAATGGGTCGATAAAAGGCCGAAAGATGTACATCCTGAAAATTGGCCCATCCCTTGAATGGGCTGTTAAAAGGCCGAAATCACATCGGGTCGATATTGAGCCCAAATATATAGTAGGTTGTTAACGGGCTCGAACTGACAATGGGTTGCAATGGTGTCAAATCTTTAACGGGCCCTTGGCGGGCCGAATTGGCACATCTCGTATGGGCCGTGAGCTTAAATGGACCTGACACAAGTAGGCCTTATATGGGCCGGCCTGCTGATTTTTACCGGGCCGGCCTTTTTCACCGTAATGGGCCACTGTTGGGCCATGCCATGTGTTGACCTATCATAGGCGCCTCTTGTCCAATGAATGGATGACATCTGTCCCAACGGTGAACCAACACGTGTTTCCTCTGGCCAATGAGAATTTTACACGTGGAAAATCCTCATTGGTCCGGGCTATTAGCGGGTTATCGGATCCAAAACTGGACCCGATAGTTTAACGGCGTTCCGTTATGGTGGATGCCACGTGTCGGTCACCCTTGACGAAAGCACTTCCATGATGCGCGATTTATCATCATGGAAGTGGACACTTCCGTGATGATAATTTTGGTAATGTCACGGAACACTTCTACGACAGCACAGGTATGACTATCTTGATTCTGTCATAAAATCGTGATGGATGTACATGCATGATAGAAAACGTGACCTACTGTGACAAACACGTATCATCACGGAAGTGTCTTTTTTTTAGTGGTAGCATGCATGTATGGTAACCGTTGTGTGAAAAATTTGAAGCATGAGGTGTTCTTTGATTGCCTTCCTTATGAGTGGCGGTCGGGGACGAGCGAAGGTCTTTTCCTACCAATCTATCCCCCTAGGAGCATGCGCGTAGTGCTTGGTTTTGATGACTTGTAGATTTTTCCAATAAGTATGTAAGTTCTTTATGACTAATGTTGAGTCCATGGATTATACACACTCTCACCCTTCCATCATTGCTAGCCTCTTCGGTATCGTGCATTGCTCTTTCTCACCTCGAGAGTTGGTGCAAACTTCGCCGGTGCATCCAAACCCAGTGATATGATACACTCTTTCACACATAAAACTCCTTATATCTTCCTCAAAACAGCCACCATACCTACCTATTGTGGCATTTCCATAGCCATTCCGAAATATATGCCATGCAACTTTCCACCGTTCCGTTTTTTCTTTATGACACACTCCATCATTGTCATATTGCCTTGCATGATCATGTAGTTGAAATCGTATTTGTGGAAAAGCCACCGCTCATAATTTTTATACATGTCACTCTTGAATCATTGCACATCTCAGTACACCGCCCGAGGCATTCATATAGAGTCATATTTTGTTCTAGTATCGAGTTGTAATTTTTGAGTTGTAAATAAATAGAAGTGTGATTATCATCGTTATTAGAGCATTGTCCCGTGTGAGGAAATAAAAAGAGAGAGAGAGAGGCCAAATAAAAAAGAAGGCCCAAAAAATGAGAGAAAAAGAGAGAAGGGGCAATGTTACTATCCTTTTTCCACACTTGTGCTTCAAAGTAGCACCATGATCTTCATGATAGAGAGTCTCTTATGTTGTCACGTTCATATACTAGTGGGAATTTTTCATTATAGAACTGGGCTTGTATATTCCAATGATGGGCTTCCTCAAAATTCCCTAGGTCTTCATGAGCAAGCAAGTTGGATGCACACCCACTTAGTTTCTTTTGTTGAGCTTTCATACATTTATAGCTCTAGTGCATCCGTTGCATGGCAATCCCTACTCCTCGCATTGGCATCAATTGATGGGCATCTCCATAGCCCGTTGATTAGCCCTGTCAATGTGAGACTTTTTTTGTCTTCTCCACACAACCTCCATCATCATATTCTATTCCACCCATAGTGCTATGTCCATGGCTCGCGCTCATGTATTGCGTGAAAGTTGAAAAAGTTTGAGAATACTAAAGTATGAAAGAATTGCTTGACTTGTCATCGGGGTTGTGCATGATGGGAGCATTTTGTGTGGCAAAAATGAAGCATGGCCAAACTATATGAGTTTTAGGGATGAGCTTTCTTTGGCTATGTTATTTTGAGAAGACATAATTGCTTGGTTAGTATGCTTGAAATATTATTGTTTTTATGTCAATATTAAACTTTTGTCTTGAATCTTTTGCATCTGAATATTCATGCCACAATAAACAAAATTACATTGAAAATTATGTTAGGTAGCATTTCACATCAAAAATTCTGTTTTTATCATTTACCTACTCGAGGACGAGCAGGTATTAAGCTTGGGGATGCTTGATACGTCTCCAATGTATATATAATTTTTTATTGTTCCATGCTATTATATTATCTGTCTTGGATGTTTAATGGGCTTTAATATGCACTTTTGTATTATTTTTGGACTAACCTATTAACCGAAGGCCCAGCGCAAATTGTTGTTTTTGGCCCATTTCAGTGTTTCGCAGGAAAGGAATATCAAACGGAACGAAACCTTCGCGAGGATCTTTCTTGGAATAAACACAACCCAGGAAACTTGGAGTACAAGTCTGGAAGTCCGCGAAGCTTCCACGAGGCAGGGGGCGCGCACAGGAGGGTATGTGCCCCCCACCCTCGTGGGCCCCACGGAGCTCCACCGACCTACTTCTTTCGCCTATATATACTCTTATACCCTGAAAACATCCAGGGGAGCCAGGAAACCACTTTTCCACTGCCACAACCTTCTGTACCCGTGAGATCCCATCTGGGGCCTTTTCCGACGATCTGCCGGAGGGGGATTTGATCACGGAGGGCTTCTACATCAACACCATAGCCTCTCTGATGATGTGTGAGTAGTTTACCACAGACCTTCGGGTCCATAGTTATTAGCTAGATGGCTTCTTCTCTCTCTCTCTTTGGTTCTTAATACAAAGTTCTCCTCGATGATCTTGGATATCTATTCGATGTAATAGTCTTTTGCGATGTGTTTGCCGAGATCCAATGAATCGTTGGTTTATGAATTTGATTATCGATGAATATTATTTGGTTCTTCTCTGAATTCTTATATGCATGATTTGATATCTTTGCAAGTCTCTTCGAATTATCGGTTTAGTCCGGCCTACTAGATTGATCTTTCTTGCAATGGGAGAAGTGCTTAGCTTTGGGTTCAATCTTGCGGTGTCCTTTCCCAGTGATAGCAGGGGAAGCAAGGCACGTATTGTATTGTTGCCATCAAGGATAAAAATATGGGGTCTATATCATATTGCTTGAGTTTATCCCTCTACATCATGTCATCTTGCCTAATGCGTTACTCCATTCTTATGAACTTAATACTCTAGATGCATGCTGGATAACAGTAGATGTGTGGAGTAACAGAAGTAGATGCAGAATCGTTTCGGTCTACTTGACACGAACGAGATGCCTATATTCATGATCATTGCCTTAGATATCATCATAACTATGCGCTTTTCTATCAATTGCTCGCCAGTAATTTGTTCACCCACCGTAATATATGCTATCATGAGAGAAGCAACTAGTGAAACCTATGGCCCCGGGTCTATTTTACATCATATAAGTTTCCGATCTATAGTTCTAGTTTACTATTTATTTTGCAATCTTTATTTTCCAATCTATACAACAAAAATACCAAAAATATTTATCTTATTATCTTTACCAGATCTCACTTTTGCAAGTGGCCAAGGGATTGACAACCCCTTTATCGCGTTGGTTGCAAGGTTCTTGATTGTTTGTGCAGGTACTAGGCGACTTGCGTGTAGTCTCCTACTAGATTGATACCTTGGTTCTCAAAAACTGAGGGAAATACTTATGCTACTTTGCTGCATCACCCTTTCCTCTTCAAGGGAAAACCAACACATGCTCAAGAGGTAGCAGAATGCAACTCCAAGGCGAATCGAGGGTGGAGGAGGGTGATTAATCTGAGACGGGAAAGAAAGGACAGACACAGGAGCAGGGAGGTGCTGGATAGCCCTTTAGTTTGGGATGAATTGCGGGGGGTCTAGTTGGGTAGCGTTTTTGCGCGGGCTGTCCAACCAAACATTTAAGGAGGAAGTATGGTCTGGTTGTAGATATTCTTAGTGCATCTCCAATACAAACCCCTAAAATAGACATGTTCGTACGCGATCGCACGCAGTGATACGGGTGCCGACCATCCAACCATGCTCGCATACATTTAAATTAAATTTGAACAAAATATATGAATTTCATGCAAAGAAGATGATTTTCATTTAAGTCGGACCAAATTCATTACATTTTTTATATGTTTCAACTAAAAAATCCTACAAGACTTTTATAACCTAATCTAATTGATCATCAGTCATGGCAGAGTCTGTGTCCCACGTCGTGTCTTCCGCATATCTGGCAAGCTATCAGCCATGAGCCCTGGGAAATGTATCAGCGGGAGCATAAGAATAGGAGTGGCTTCCTAGGACCCAAGCCGCGTCCCATGTGCTACTCTGCCTTGCTCGAGTTTGCCTTGTCGATGACACAACACATGGATGGGCTACCTTGTGGTCGTAGAGACGGGCACAAACCATGGTAGTGGCATGGCCGATGCGGAGCTGGCGCCGTCCACTATTGCCTGCCCCTCCTATTTGGCTAGTTGATGTCTAGTACACAACTTTACTCTTGTAGACATGTGTTGGGCCTCCAAGCGCAGAGTTTTGCAGGACAGTAGCAATTTTCCCTCAAGTGGATGACCTAAGGTTTATCAATCCATGAGAGATGTAGGATGAAGATGGTCTCTCTCAAACGACCCTGCAACCAAATACAAGAAATATCTTGTGTCCCCAACACACCCAATACAATGGCAAATTGTATAGGTGCACTAGTTCGACGAAGAGATGGTGATAAAAGTGTAATACGGATGGTAGAAATATATTTTTATAATCGGAATAAATAAAAACTGCCAGGTAGCAAATAGTAAATGGGCACAAAAACGGTATTGCAATGCTTAAAAACAAGGCCTAGGGTCCGTACTTTTGCTCGTGCAACCTCTCAACAATGCTAACATAGTTGGATCATATGATTATCCCTCAAAGTGTAATGAAGAATCACTCCCGAGTTCCTATTAGCGGAGAACAAAAGATAGGAATTGTTTGTAGGGTACTAAACCACCTCAAAGCTATTGTTTCCGTTTGATCTATTCAAGAGTCCGTACTAAAATAACACAAAGCTATTTTTTCCGTTCGATCTATCCTAGAGTTCGTACTAGAATATCACGAAAGCAAATTCATATTCATAATACTCAATCCACACAAAGAACTACAAGGAGACCCCAAGGTTTCTATCGGAGAAAAGATAATAAAAACGTGCATCAACCCCTATGCATAGATTACCCCAATATCACCACGGGAATCTGCAAGTTGAGTGCCATAACATATATCAAGTGACTCAATAAGATACCCCAATGTCACCTCAAGTATTCATACCGCAAGACATACATCATGTGTTCTCATCTCTGAATATTCAATCTGACAAGACAAAACTTCAAAGGGTAAAGATTCAATTCATCACAACAAGAGTATAGAGGGGAGAAACATCATATGATTTGACTATATTAACAAAGCCAATGATATAAATCACGAGAGAGAGAGAGAGAGATTAAACACATAGCTACTGGTACAAACCCTCAGCCCCGAGGGTGGACTACTCCCTCCTCATCGTGGTGGCCGCCGGGATGATGAAGATGGCCACCGGAGATGATTCCCCCCCTCCGGCAGGGTGCCAGAATGGGTCTAGATTGGTTTTTGGTGGCTACGGAGCCCTGCGGCAGCGGAACTTCTGATCTAGGTTAACCCAGAGGGGTTTCAGAATATTTGGGAATTTATAGTGCAAACAAGGGGTGCAGGAGGCCACCGAGGTGGGCACAACCCACCTGGGCGCGCCAGGGGGCCCTAGCGCGCCCTGGTGGGTTGTGCCCCCCTCAGGGCACCCCCCAGGTGCAGCTATGGCCCATTGGGTTCCTTCTGGTCCAAAGAAAATCTCCATAAAGTTTCGCGGTGTTTGGACTCTGTTTGATATTGATTTCCTGTGATGTAAAAAACAAGCAAAAAACAGCAACTGGCACTGGGCACTGGATCAATAGGTTAGTCCCCAAAAATGATATAAAGTTGCTATAAAATGATTGTAAAACATCCAAGAATGATAATATATTGGCATGAATACTTCATAAATTAAAGATATGTTGGAGACGTATCACCAGTCTGCGGTTATCTTCGTGAACATGCCGTTCCTCTCCGCCCGCAAGATGCGCAGCCACCATTGATGACCCACAAGTATAGGGGTCAATCTAGTCCTTTCAATAAGTAAGAGTGTCGAACCCAACGAGGAGCAGGAGGAAATGATAAGCGATTTTCAGGAAGGTATTCTCTGCAAGTACTGAAAGTAGCGGTGATAGATAGTTTTGTAGCAACATAATTCGGAACAAGTAACAAGTAGCAATAGTAACAACAGGGCAGAAAGGTGACCCAATCCTTTTTTATAGCTAAGGACAACCTAGAAAGTTCTACTATATAATGCAAGGTGCTCTCGACGACACATGGGGATTGTCGTCTAGTCACGTTCATCATGTTTAGTTGATTCACGTTCGCTACTTTGATAATTTGATATGTGGGTGGACCGGTGCTCGGGTGCTATTCTTACTTGAACAAGCAACCCACTTATGATTACCCCCTCTTGCAAGCATCTGCAACTACAAAAGAAGAATTAAGATAAATCTAACCACAGCATGAAACATATGGATCCAAATAAGCCCCCTACGAAATAACGCATAAACTAGGGTTTAAGCTTTTGTTACTCTACCAACCTATCATCTACTTGTTACTCCACAATGCCTTCCCTTAGGCCCAAGTATGGTGAAGTGTCATGTAGTCGACATTCACATGACACCATTAAAGGAAGGAGCAACATACACATCATCAAAATATCGAACGAATACCAACTTCACATGATTACTTAAAACAAGACTTCTCACATGTCCTCAAGAATGAAAGTAACTACTAACAAATCATATTCATGTTCAAGATCAAAGGTGTATAGAATATGCTTGAGGATCTGAACATTTAATCTTCCACCAAATAAACCAATTAGCATCAACTAAGATGTAATCAACACTACTAACAACCCACAGGTACCAATCTGAGGTTTTGGGACAAAGACTGAATAGAAGAGGTGACCTAGGGTTTGAGATGAGATGGTGTTGGTGAAGATATTGATGAAGATTGGTCCTCTCATGATGAGAGGATCGTTGGTGATGTCGATGGCTTCAATTTCCCCATTCTGGAGGGAAGTATCCCCGGCTGAATCGCTCCGCAAAGAACAAAAGTGCTCTTACCTAGGTCCTTCATTTTTTCTAGGTCAAAACCATTCAAATAGCAGAGATGGGCACCAGAGGCTAGTTGTGGGCCCCTCAAGGCATCGGGGCACGAAGACGGGGGTGGCCAGGCCCTGTTTCCTTGTGGGCAACCGATGGCCCTCCTCTGGTATTTCTTTGCTCCAGTATTTTTTATATATTCAATAAAAAATCCTTGTGAAGTTTCAAGTCATTTGGAGCTCTATAAAATAGCTATCTCTGTTGTAGCCCTTTTAGGTCCAGAATTCTACCTGCCCATAATCTCCCTCTCCATGTAAATCTTGCAAATCAAGAGAGAAAATGCATTAGAATTGCATCATAAAGTGAAATAATGACCCAAAAACAATATAAATATCAATAGGAAGACATGATGCAAAATGGACGTATCAACTCCCTGAAGCATAGATTTCTCTTTCCTAAGCGAAAGCCAAACTCGATAATCATGACCACATGTTTAGAGAGAGAGAGAGGTGTCGATAAAACAATATACAGACATCATAGCATCAATGGTCAATAACATAGTAGCAAATGATTACCATATAGCTTCTCATAAACAAGTAACAATTCATTCATAACCTTGAAGTACGAAGTATATGAACTTTCTTGAACACAAGCAAACTATGTTCTCAGTCACCGAAACAACCATAGTTCATCATATTTCCAAGAAGAGTGTAAGTTAGAGCTTTTGTTTTAGCAAGTCCACATACTTAACCATCATATACTCTTCTATGATTGCTAACACTGAATGCATATTTTTGGGAACAAATGTTTCTGTTAGACGCATAGGAAGATGGGGGCTTATTGTTTTTGCCTCCCAACTCGTTTACCTCAAGGATAATGTCAACAATAATAACTCATGCTCACCTACATCCAACTGGATATAAATGCCTGGATCTTTCCCCACCACATGATGGTTTCCCCGTAAAGGATAAATAAGAAAGGAATAGGGATAATCACTATTTACAGAAAAGAAAGAGATAGGCCCTTTGTCACATCCCTAGTTCTAGTAATGCCTAGTGCTAGCATCTGGTGTTGCATCATGTCTACTTTACTCAGAAAGTTGAAATGGGGATGATAGAAACCCCCAGTACCCCCTCAATCCAACAAGGGTTTACTAAAATCTTTTTCAATGAACCTGAAATGCCCTTCTAAAATGTTCATCATCTTTGCCTTGGTCTAGAACCTTTGACAAAAATGGTGCACACTTTTCTAGGACATCATAAGGTCACTAGATTAAATCATATGCTATTTGCATTTGGACATTTAAATGCTACTAAATATTTTAAATGTCCAAATAATCCCAAACTGAAATGTTCCATGTTGGATATGTTCTAAATAGTGGGCATGTGCAGTTTGGTGATTTTTGGAAATGCCTAAGTATTTTTAGAAAAGCTACAAACTTGCAGAAATAAAGAAAACAGAAAAAAATAAAAGGAAAACAAACTTACCTGGCAAAGCCACCAGCCGGCCCACCTGGTGGCCCAGCCAGCTGCTACGTCCCCGCCAGGCAGGCAGGGAGGTGACGCCGGCGTGCGCGAGCTCACCACCACGTCAGCTGCTTGCCGCCCGCACCCCTGAACACCTGGGCGAGCTCCACGTTGCCACCCCGACCCCGCAGACACCTCGCTCACTCCTCTGCCTCTCTCCCTCGCCCTCTCCCACCATGGCTGACGCTGCCGCGCCACTGTGAAACTCGTGTCCACCGTCGTCCTCGCGTCGCACTGCTGTGTCCACGAGCTCCGCCGTCATCTGCTTCGTCGATCTAGCCTAGCCCCGAGCGCTCGCACACTCTACTTCGCCTTCTTCGACCTCGTCTTCACCGAACGCCGCCGGAGATCCCCTTCGCCATCACCGCCGCACCAGTGCATCCCGACCTCGCCGTCTGCCTCATTGTCATCACCGTGAGCCCAGCTACCTCCTCCCCCTTCCCGTTCTCGCTCTCGAGCACCACAGCGACTGCACCGAGATCGGCCGCACCCGCCGCTGCCACCACATGTCACCGTCGTGGCCACAGCCACGTTGGCTTGATTCCGAGCACGCCATCGTCTTCAATGCACTCGCAGCAGCCCATAGCACCTCCCCACGCGCCTCGACGTGCCTCATAGCGACGGCTTCGACCTCGCCCGAACCCCGGCGACCACCAAGGTCGTCGCCGATGTTGTTTCCGGCGACCCCGAGCTCCATCGCCACCACCACCCAACGCGGCTCACTCCCCGCATCATGTAGATGTGCTCCGCTGTCGTTTTGGTCGCCGGAGCACGAATCCCGCACTGCCCCGCCGCGTTTGGCCTTGCTGGCGGCTAAACGTCGGCGAGTTTGACCCCGCTGACCGAGTTGACCCCTGCTGGACCCAGTTTGACCCCCTGGGTCTATGACAAGTGGGAACCGCCTGCTAATTAAGTTAGGATTAGGACTAACTAAAAATTAGTTAGACTGATGACACTGACACGCGGGACCCACTGTCAGGTTTGACCTGAACCGTCCCCGTTGACTGTTGACATCACCCTGACGCACTGCTGACGCAATAAAGCATTTACTAGATTTATTCTTATATAGGAAATTCCAGAAAATGCTACAAACTTCAAAAATTCATAGAAATTAATCTGTAAATCCAAATGCAAATATTTATATATGAAATTTGATCATAAATTCCAATCTTTCCATCTGTACTGGTTCCATGCATGTTAGAACACTTTAACCTTGCTGTTTAGGTGAAACAAGTAAATGCACTAATATGACCTCTTATTTTGGGTTTGCATTAGCCAAAACACGCTCATTTTGCCATGTCATTGCATGCATCATATTGTTGCATATTGCCATGTGATGATTGTGTTTCGATGTGTTCTTTGTGGTAGGTTCTGTCTCCGAGGATATTCATGCGTATCCAACTGAAGGGCAGTATCCCACTACCACTCTTTCAGGCAAGCAAAACCCCCTTGTTCATTCCGATACAATCCCACTCTCTCGCTCCTGCTCTCTTTTACTGCATTAGTACAACAACGATTCATCTATTACTTGCTGCGGTAGTTGAACCCCTTTTCCTCTACATGACCTGTCATTGCCACAGTAAAGAGATGAAACCCAGTAGCATGAGTAGGAGTTGTTTGAGCCCTGATGTGCCTACGCATTCATGCTTGTTTGTCATGCCTGCTACTGCTTAGAGTTGAGTCAGGTCTGATTCACCAGGAATGAATTGGAATGATGATGAACATGTCATACTGTGTGTGAGCTAAGTGTGTGAACACGATTTGGTAAAGGTAGCGGTGAGATGCCATGTAGGAGTACATGGTGGGTTGTCTCATTGAAACCGTCCTCAGGAACTGAGTTCTGTGTCTTTGATCCATGAACAACTACTACCACACATTGGGATCCTTAATTGACTCTCTCAACTTATTAACCGCTCTGTCCTCTGTCCAGGAGTTGCAACTAGTTTCTGGTGTTTGTAGGATATGTGTTGGAGGCCGTGCGTAGCGCTGACCCTAGGGTTGGGCTATGATGTGGTAGATACACCGTGGCACGGTGTACCGGGCACCCGTTTGGTGTCTCAGGAAACCTACACACATCGTTTGGGGCTGTGAGTGAAACCCCGGCCGGATCTCCTCGCAGATGGAACCCGAATAGGTGATAAACCTGGACTAGAGACTTGAGTGGTTAGTCAGGTCATGGCCGACTCCCTCGCCAGGCTTCCGCTTGAAGGTTGCCGAGATACACGACGTGTACATGGTGGTAAGTGGCGAGAGTGTGTGTGAAGAAGTACACCCCTGCAAGGTTATAAATGATCTACTCGAATAGCCGTGTCCACGGTAAAGGACTTCTGGGTTGCCTGTACAATTCATAGACAAGTGAAAGTGGATACTCTAAAATGCGCAAGATAAGCGTGAGGGCTATGGATGGCGTTCTCGTAGGGAGACAGGAGCGGATCCATAGTGGTGTATTGATATGGTGAATATGTGGACTCGTGTGCGCCACCTCAAAACAGTTACTTGCAATCGTAGTTCAGGATAGCCACTGAGTCAAAGCTGGTTTGCTGCAGTTAAACTCCACCACCCCCTTTGTTGATATTGATGCATATGTAGATAGTTCTGATGTAGGTCTTGCTGGGTACATTTGTACTCATGTTTGCCTATTTTATGTTTTGCAGAGAGACGTCAGTCTCGCTAGTAGTTCCATGTGGACTTTGATGTTTAGCTTGATACCTTAGCTACGATCTTGTGCCCTCGGCAGGATCTGGTAGATAGTCAGGCTTCTCAGCCTTTTTCATTTGTAGATGTCTGTACTCAGACATGTTAAGCTTCCGCATGTGCTTTGACTTGTATGCTCTGAATGTTGGGTCATGAGACCCATGTTTGTAGTATCTCGCTCCTCAGAGCCTATTGAATAAATACTTTGAGTCATAGAGTTTTGTTGTGATGCCATATTGTATTTACACATATCGAGCATATTTTGTGTATGATTGAAATGCTTGGTATGTGTGGGATTCGACAACCTAGTTGTTTATCCTTGGTAGCCTCTCTTGTGGGGAAATGTAGTCTTGTGCTTCCATGAGCCATAGTAGTTCGCTATAGCCCGGTTCACCGGAGTCCTGCTAGCCCAGCACTACTGCTCCGGAACACTTGACTGGCCAGCATGTGATTCACTTCGTTCCTGTGTCTGTCCCATCGGGGAAATGTCATGCAGTGACATCTGGAGTCCTACCTAGCCTGCTACAGCCCGGTTCACCGGAGTCCTGTTAGCCCAGTGGTACAACCCGGATTCGCACGCTGCTGACCGACATGCTCAATGTTGATTAATGTATGCCTATCCCTGTAAGTTAGTGCCACTTTGGGTTCACAACTAGTCATGTCGGCCCAGGTTCTCTATCATATGGATGCTAGTGACACTATCATACACGTGAGCCAAAAGGCGCAAACGGTCCCGGGCCATGGTACGGCGACACCCGTGGGAATACCATGCGTGAAGCCGCAAAGTGATATGAGGTGTTACCGTCTAGATCGATCTGACTTGGAATCGGGGTCCTGACACCCTTCGCAGAGGGAACCAGAGGTTGCCATGCGCTTTTTGTTTTTGGATGTGCAAGATCTTAATGTAAAGGAACATCACTTTATATTTCCCCTTATGATAGCAACCTTTATTATGTAGTCTGTCACTTTTATTTCTTTGCCATCACAAGATCGTACAAAGCTTAATTTCCCTTACAATAAAATATCCTACATAACTAGGAGCAATTTTTATTGCTTTTGCACCAGTGACAACTTACTTGAAGGATCTTATTCAATCCACGGGTGGATATAGTGGACTCTCATGATAAGAAACTAGGTTTAAGGAGTTATGGATGTACAAGTAGTATCTCTGCTTGGTAGGGAGTTTTGGCTAGCAAAATATTCTAAGCAAGTACCACATGTTAGAGGATCCATGA
This sequence comes from Triticum urartu, assembly GCF_056163025.1. NCBI lineage: Eukaryota > Viridiplantae > Streptophyta > Magnoliopsida > Poales > Poaceae > Triticum > Triticum urartu. The sequence continues at coordinate 366,392,213 of NC_141875.1, forward strand.
CAATATAATTTCTATGTGAATGTAGACAAACATAACTCATTACAGTGTCTTCCTTGTCCAACATCAACTATTTGACCAGGTAGAAAATATTTGAGGGGGGCTCACAATCATAAAGGATGCCCAAGATAGTATATTTATATGTGAATCTCCTCTCCCATTAATAATATTGCATGAGTTGCATCCAATACCAATCCTATGTTTGTTAATTTCCAATAAATTTTATCAAACATACACCTTCTATGTGAAGATATTACTCCCCATGGGATTAGCATATGATCTTTATTCCTTTTTCTTGCTGAGATTGAAACAAGAAAGTAAAGAAACAAAGTCGAACTACTCTTTATTATATTACTCTCACACTCGATTACATAGATAGACCACTGAGCAAGCACTCGAATTTAAAGCATACTACACTTTTATTGTTCTAAATCATGAAATAACCGGAGATCGAACTAAGATGGATAACGATGGTAAAAGTGGTGGTGATACGATACCGGGGCACCTACCCCAAGCTTGGGACAAGCCAGGGGTGGTGCCCATACCCGTGTACTCAAGTTTCTTTCTTTGGTGATGGTGGTGATGAAGTAGTAGGCTTGCCCTCCGCCTTCCAATTCATAGGCTCTCCATCATAAAAGGATGAACGTGTTTCCAGAGTCCTAAAATTTGCAGCTAAACTCATACCTTCAAACCTAGCTTCATACTAATTTTTTTTGTTTTGCAAGTCATAAATTTGGGTCGGCAGATGATCAATCCGGTCATTGATCTTGAAGGTGATGTCCCCAATATCCTTGTTATCCACCTTGTGCTCACAGATGAATTCTTTGATCATGGAGTGGTTAGCGCAGAGTCCGCGCTCCACCCTCCCTTGGCACTTGAAGATCTCCTGTTCCACTGCTTCAAGCCTGGCCTTCTTGTTTCCGTCCTTCTTGGGCCCTTGAATGTCCTGGGTGTGAAGTATCCCCTCACGCATCTCAATGGATTTAAGGTGTTTCATCACCTCTGAAAGGTAGGGGTTGATGACCTTCTCAAAGAATTTGTCTTTGGATGAACTTGGTGGGACCATGGCGATCTAGATCTATCAGAAAAATAGCCCAAAACAAGAACAGAGGAGAAACTTATGATACAGTGGTCAAATCATATGAAAGTATATATAATGATTTTTTATCTTGCAAAACAAGTATTCAGGAATAAAATGGAGTCAGGAAGGCACACGAGGGGCCCACAAGGCAACCTAGTGTGCCCTGTTGCCTTGTGACCTCCTCGTGGGTCCCCTTGGTTGTTTCTTATTTTCGTATTTTTCTAATATTCCAAAATGGAAAGAAATAATTTTTATGGAATTTTTGGAGTCAATTTACTTACCGTATAACATACCTATTCCTTTTCATGGTTCTGGAGTGTTCACAAAGTCCCTCTTATGTGTTCCTCCGGTGTCATAGTTTGAATAACATTATTTCAACATTAATGGGTGTACCTGACATATAATGTTTAATTTTTTGCCCATTAACCACTCTCGGATTAGTGCCTTTGACATTATTGATCTTGATAGCTCCAAAACGATAAACTTCTTTGACAATGTACGGTCCTTCCCATTTGGAGATAAGTTTTACTACAAAGAATCTAAAACGAAAATTGTACAATAGAACTTGATCACCTACTTTAAATTTCCTGTTTTGTATTCTTTTTCCATGCCATCTTTTAACTTCTTGTTTAAATAACTTGTCATTTTCACAAGTTTGGGTTCCCCATTCATCTATGAAGCTAATATCAAATAATCTTTTTCCACTGGCAAGTTTAAAATCATGGTAAAGTTCTTTTATTGCCCAATAAGATTTATGTTCTAATGCAAGAGGAAAATGACATGCTTTTTCATAAACCATTTTATATGGAGACATACCCGTATGATTTTTATAAGCAGTTCTATATGCCCACAATGCATCGTCAAGTTTCTTAGACCAATTCTGTCTAGATCTATTGATAGTCTTTTACGAAATCAATTTTATTTCTCTATTGATTAGTTCAACTTAGCACTAGACTAATGGTGATAAGGTGATGCAATACTATGGTTAACATCATACTTAGCTAGGAGTTTACAAAATGCACCATGAATAAAATGTGAACCACCATCAGTCATTACATATCTAGGGATTCTAAACCTCGGGAAAATAACTTTTAAAGCATTTTAATAGATGTGTTATGATCAACACTACTAGTTGGAATAGCTTCTACCCACTTAGTAACGAAATCAACAACAACTAAAATATGAGTATACCCATTAGAGGAAGGAAAATGTCCCATATAATCAAAACCCCAAACATTAAACGGTTCAATTACAATTAAATGGTTCATAGGCATTTCCTGACGTCTACTAATATTACCAATTCTTTGACATTCATCACAAGAAAGGATGGACTTATGTCCATCCTTGAAGAGAGCAGGCCAATAAAAACCAGATTGTAGTACCTTATGTGTAGTTCTGTCTCCCGCATGGTGCCCTCCGTATGCCTAGGATGACATTTTCATAGGATTTTTTCCTGTTCACTAGTCAATGTGTACGTGCAATGCACGTTAATTTGGAAGTATATTAAGTGCATGCGGATATTAAGTAGGATATTATTTGCGTGTTATTATGTGATTAGCACTATATTTGGCATGGAATTAACCGCACACTAAACGTGTTGAGCGCTCGACATTGAAGCAGTCTAGGTCGTTGGATTGACATGATTTGAGGGCCAATATTAATTGGATCTGCCCCTTTGGGTCTTTTTATATTGGTATAGATGCTCAGGTACACAACGTCTAATAACACCATCTACTCCTTCTTTATATAAATGTGGGTCATCCCAAAAGTAATATCTTAAATCAAAGAACTTTTTGTTTTGTTGGTAGGTTTAACTATGTAGTATATACTTAGCAACAATGTAATTAGCATAGCCTGCATACCAAGGACTGTTACGAGAATAAGCATTCACAACAACTAATTTCTCATCCGCAAAACTATCATCAATAGGCAGTGCATCATCAAGAACATTTTCCATCCTAGAAAAATTATCTACTGCAGGATTTTCAGGTCCTTTTCTATCAATAATATGAAAATCAATTTCTTGAAGTAAAAGAGCCCACCTAATCAAGTTGGGTTTAGCATCTTTCTTTTCCATAAGATATTGAAAAGCAACATGATCGGTGTGAATAGTAACTTTAGAATCAACAATATAAGGTCTGAATTTATTACATGCAAACACAACTGGTAAAAATTCTTTCTCGGTAGTAGCATAAAGATATGTCTCCAACATATCTATAATTTTCGATTGTTCCATGCTATTATATTATCTGTTTTGGAAGTTTAATGGGCTTTAATATGCTCTTCTATATTATTTTTGGGACTAACCTACTAACCGGAGGCGTAGTGACCGTTTCTGTTTTTTTTGTGCCTATTTTAGTGTTTCGCAGAAAAGGAACATCAAACGGAACAAAACCTTCGCAAAGATCTTTCTTAGAACAAACGCAAACTAGGAGACTTGGAGTGGAAGTTTGGAACTCCGTGAAGCTTCCATGAGGCAGGAGGGCGCCCCCACCCTCGTGGGCCCCACGGAGCTCCACCGACGTACTTATTTTTCCTATATATACTCTTATACCCTAAACACATCAGGGGGAGCCACGAAACCACTTTTCCACCGCCGCAACCTTCTGTACCCATGAGATCCCATCTGGGGCCTTTTTCGGCCATCTACCGGAGGGTGATTCGATCAATGAGGGCTTCTACATCAACACCGTAGCCTCTCCGATGATGTGTGAGTAGTTTACCACAGACCTTCGGGTCCATAGTTATTAGCTAGATGGCTTATTCTCTCTCTTTGGTTCTCAATACAAAGTTCTCCTCGATGTTCTTGGAGATCTATTCGATGTAATACTTTTTGCGGTGTGTTTGCCGAGATCCGAAGAATTGTGGATTTATGATCAAGTTTATCTATGAATAATATTTGGTTATTCTCTGAATTCTTATATGCATGATTTGATATCTTTGAAAGTCTCTTCGAATTATCGGTTTAGTTTGGCCTACTAGATTGATCTTTCTTGCAAAGGGAGAAGTGCTTAACTTTGGGTTCAATCTTGCGGTGTCCTTTCCCAGTGACAGTAGGGGCAACAAGGCACGTATTGTATTGTTGCCATCAAGGATAAAAAGATGGGGTTTATATCATATTGCTTGAGTTTATCCCTCTACATCATGTCTTGCCTAAAGCATTACTCTATTCTTATGAACTTAATACTCTAGATGCATGTTGGATAGCGGTTGATGTGTGGAGTAATAGTAGTAGATGCAGAATCGTTTCGGTCTACTTAACACAGACGTGATGCCTATGTTCATAACCATTGACTAGATATTCTCATAATTATGCGCTCTTCTATCAATTGCTCGGCAGTAATTTGTTCACCCACTGTAATACATGCTATCATGAGAGAAGCCACTAGTGATACCTATGGCCCCCGGGTCTCTTTCGTATTATATTGCATCTCTTTTTATTATCGCATCTCGTTTACTATTTTGCAATCTTTACTTTCCAATCTATACAACAAAATACCAAAAATATTTATCTTACTATCTTTATAAGATCTCACTTTCGCAAGTGACCGTGAAGGGATTGACAACCCCTTTATCGCGTTGGTTGCGAGGTTCTTGATTGTTTGTGTAGGTACTAGGTGACTTGCGTGTTATCCCCTACTGGATTGATACCTTGGTTCTAAAAAACTGAGGGAAATACTTACGCTACTTTGTTGCATCACCATTTCCTCTTCAAGGGAAAACCAACATATGCTCAAGAGGTAGCAAGAAGGATTTCTAGCACCGTTGTCGGGGAGATCTACGCTCAAGTCAAGACATACCAAGTTCCCGTCATAAACTCTTCTCCCTCGCATTACATTATTTGCCATTCGCCTCTCATTTTCCTCTCCCCCACTTCACCTTTGCCGTTTTATTCGCCCCTTTTCCTTTCGCCTCTTTTCGCTCGTTTCTTGTGTGATTGTGTGTTGGATTGATTGCTTGTCGCGATGGCTCAAGATAATACTAAATTATGTGACTTTTCCAATACCAACAACAATGATTTTATTAGCACTCTGATTGCTCCTATTACCGATGTTGAATCTTGTGAAATTAATGCTGCTTTGTTGAATCTTGTCATGAAAGATCAAATTTCTGGCCTTCCTAGTGTTGATTTGTGTGATATGCAAAAGAAGAAAGATGTGTATAATGATATTGTTAAATTGAAGCTATTTCTGTTTTCTCTTAGAGATCATGCTAAAACTTGGTTCTCTTCTTTGCCTAAAAATAGCATTGACTCATGGAATAAGTGCAAAGATGCTTTTATCTCTAAGTATTTTCCTCCCGCTAAGATCATCTCTCTTAGAAACGATATTATGAATTTTAAGCAACTTGATAATGAGCATGTTGCACAAGCTTGGGAGAGAATGGAATTAATGATACGTAATTGCCCTACACATGGTTTGACTTTATGGATGATTATACAAAAAAAATTATGCCGGATTGAATTTTGCTTCTACAAATCTTTTAGATTCGGCTGCGGGAGGCACTTTTATGCAAATCACTTTAGGAGAAGCTACTAAAATCCTAGGTAATATTATGGTTAATTATTCTCAATGGCACACTGAAAGATCCACTAGTAAAAAAGTTCATGCGATTGAAGAGATTAATGTTTTGAGTGGAAAGATGGATGAACTTATGAGATGTTTGCTAATAAGAGTGTTTCTTATGATCCTAATGATATGCCTTTGTCCACTTTGATTGAGAATAATAATTAATCTATGGATTTGAATTTTTTTGGTAGGAACAATTTTGGTAACAACGCGTATAGAGGAAACTTTAATTCTAGGCTGTTTCCTAATAATTCCTCTAATAATTATGGTAATTCCTACAACAACTCCTATGGAAATTTTAATAAGATGCCCTATGATTTTGAGACTAGTGTTAAATAATTTATGAGTTTGCAAAAGAATTTCAATGCTTTGGTTGAAGAAAAATTGCTTAAGATTGATGAGTTGGCTAGGAACGTGGATAGAATTTCTCTTGATGTTGATTCTTTAAAACTTAGATCTATTCCACCTAAGCATGATATCAATGAGTCTCTCAAATCCATGAGAATTTCCATTGATGAGTCTCTCAAAGATTGATGAGAATTTCCATTGATGAGTGCAAAGAAAGAACCGCTAGGATGAGTGCAAAGAAAGAACCGCTAGAAAGCGTGTTCTTCTAGTTTTCATGATAATAATGATGAAGATCTAAAAGAGATTGATGTGTCTCCTATTAAATGTTTGTTTTCCAATATGAATCTCGATAAAGATGGGACTGGAGATGAGTTAACTTTAGTTAAAAGGCGTCCCAATGATTCGGAGTTTTTAGATCTTGATAATAAAAGTGGGATTGAAGACGTCAAAACTTTACATATTAATGAACCCACTATTTTGGATTTCAAGGAATTTAATTATGATAATTGCTCTTTGATAGATTGTATTTCCTTGTTGCAATCCGTGTTAAATTCTCCTCATGCTTATGATCAAAATAAAGCTTTTACTAAACATATCGTTGATGCTTTAATGCAATCTCACGAAGAAAAGCTTGAACTAGAAGTTTCTATTCCTAGAAAACTTCATGATGAGTGGGAATCTACTATTAAAATTAATATTAAAGATTATGAATGCTATGCTTTGTGTGATTTGAGTGCTAGTGTTTCCACGATCCCAAAAACTTTGTGTGATGTGTTAGGTTTCCATGAATTTGATGATTGTTCTTTAAATTTGCACCTTGCGGATTCCAATTCCACCATTAAGAAAACTATGAGAAGGATTAATGATGTTATTATTGTTGCAAATAGGAATTATGTGCCCGTATATTTCGTCGTTCTTGATATAGATTGCAATCCTACATGTCCTATTATTCTTGGTAGACCTTTCCTTAGAATGATTGGTGCAATTATTGACATGAAAGAAGGAAATATTAGATTCCAATTTCCCTTAAGGAAAGACATGGAACACTTTCCTAGAAATAAAATTAAATTGCCTTATGAATCAATTATGATAGCCACTTATGGATTGCATACCAAATATGACAATACCTAGATCTATTCTTGCTTTTATGCCCAGCTAGGGGCGTTAAACGATAGCGTTTGTTGGGAGGCAACCCAATTTTATTTTTGTTCTTTACTTTTGGTTCCTGTTTATTAATAAATAATTTATCTAGACTCTGTTATGATTGTGTCTTTAATGTTTTAATTAGTGTTTGTGCCAAGTAAAGCCTTTAGGATCTTCTTGGGAGATTGTTGTTTGATCCCGCTGATAAAAACAGAAAGTATGCGCTCACGAAAATAATTCTCATTTTTTACCAGAGAGCGATAAAATACCAATTCAAACTGAAGTAGATCGGTATACAAATTATTTAGGTCTTCCTAATTTTTCAGAATTTTTGGAGTTACAGAAGTATTCGAAAGCTCCAGATTGCTACAGACTGTTCTGTTTTGACAGATTCTATTTTTCGTGTGTTGTTTGCTTATTTTGATGAATCTATGGCTAGTATCGGGGGGTATGAACCATAGAGAAGTTGGAATACGGTAGGTTTGACACCAATATAAATAAAGAATGAGTTAATTACAGTACATTAAAGTGGTGGTTTGCTTTCTTATACTAACGGAGCTCATGAGATTTTCTGTTGAGTTTTGTGTTGTGAAGTTTTCAAGTTTTTGGGTAAATATTTGATGGATTTTGGAACAAGGAGTGGCAAGAGCCTAAGCTTGGGGATGCCCAGGCACCCCAAGGTAAAATTCAAGGACAACCAAAATCCTAAGCTTGGGGATGCCCCGGAAGGCATCCCCTCTTTCGTCTTTGTCTATCAGTAACTTTACTAGAGGCTATATTTTTATTCACCACATGATATGTGTTTTGCTTGGAGTGTCTTGTATGATTTGAGTCTTTGCTTTTTTATTTACCACAATCATCCTTGTTGTACACACCTTTTGAGAGATACCCACATGAATTGGAATTTATTAGAATACTCTATGTGCTTCAGTTATATCTTTTGAGCTAGATAATTTTGCTCTAGTGCTTCACTTATATCCTTTTAGAGCATGGTGGTGGTTTCATTTTATAGAAATTATTGATCTCTCGTGCTTCACTTATATTATTTTGAGAGTATTTTAGAACAGAATGGTAATTTGCTTTGGTTATAAAATTAGTCCTAATATGATGGGCATTCAAGATGGGTATAATAAAAACTTCCATATAGAGTGCATTGAATAGTTTAATACTTGATAATTGTTTTGAGATATAAAGATGGTGATATTAGAGTCGTGCTAGTTGAGTAATTGTGAAATTGAAAAATACTTGTGTTGAGGTTTGCAAGTCCCATAGCATGCACGTATGGTAACCGTTGTGTGACAAATTTGAAGCATGAGGTGTTCTTTGAGTGCCTTCCTTATGAGTAGCGGTCGGTGACGAGTGATGGTCTTTTCCTACCAATCTATCCCTCTAGGAGCATGCGCGTAGTGCTTGGTGTCGATGACTTGTAGATTTTTGCAATAAGTATGTGGGTTCTTTATGACTAATGTTGAGTTCATGGATTATACTCACTCTCACCCTTCCACCATTGCTAGCCTCTCTTGTGCCGCCCAACTTTCACAGGTACCATAAACCCATCATTTACCTTCCTCAAAACAGCCACCATACCTACCTATTATGGCATTTCCATAGCCATTCCGAGATATATTGCCATGCAACTTTCCACCGTTCCGTTTATTATGACACGCTTCATCATAGTCATATTGCTTTGCGTGATCATGTAGTTGACATCCTATTTGTGGCATGGCCACCTTTCATAATTTTTTATACATGTCACTCTTCATTCATTGCACATCCCGGTACACCGCCGGAAGCATTCACATAGAGTCATATTTTGTTCTAAGTATCGAGTTGTAATTCTTGAGTTGTAAGTAAATAAAAGTATGATGATCTTCCTTATTAGAGCATTGTCCCATGTGAGGAAAGGATGATGGAGACTATGATTCCCCCACAAGTCGGGATGAGACTCTGGATGAAAAAAGGGGCCATAAAAAAGAGAAGGCCCAAACAAAAAAATGAGAGAAAAAGAGAGAAGGGGCAATGTTACTATCCTTTTTCCACACTTGTGCTTCAAAGTAGCACCATGATCTTCATGATAGAGAGTCTCTTATGTTGTCACGTTCATATACTAGTGGGAATTTTTCATTATAGAACTTGGCTTGTATATTCCAATGATGGGCTTCCTCAAATTGCCCTAGGTCTTCGTGAGCAAGCAAGTTGGATGCAAACCCACTTAGTTTCTTTTGTTGAGCTTTAATACACTTATAGCTCTAATGCATCCGTTACATGGCAATCCCTACTCAGTCACATTGATATCTATTGATGGGCATCTCCATAGCCCATTGATACACCTAGTTTATGTGAGACTATCTTCCTCCCTTTTGTCTTCTCCACAACCACCATTCTATTCTACCTATAGTGCTATGTCCATGGCTCGCGCTCATATATTGCGTAAAAGTTTGAAAAGGCTAAGTATGAAACAATTGCTTGGCTTGTCATCGGGGTTGTGCATGATGGGAGCATTTTGTGTGAAGAAAATGAAGCATGGCCAAACTATCTAATTTTGTAGGGATGAGCTTTCTTTGGCTATGTTATTTTGACAAGACATAATTTTTTGGTTAGTATGCTTGAAGTATTATTATTTTTATGTTAATACTAAAATTTTGTCTTGAATATTTTGGATCTGAACATTCATGCCACAATAAAACAAATTACATTGAAAATTATGTTAGGTAGCATTTAATGACCCACAAGTGTAGGGGATCTATCGTAGCCTTTTCGATAAGTAAGAGTGTCGAACCCAACGAGGAGCAGAAGGAAATGATAAGCGGTTTTCAACAAGGTATTCTCTGCAAGCACTGAAATTATCGGTAACAGATAGTTTTGTGATAAGGTAATTTGTAATGGATAACAAGTAATAAAAGTAAATAAGGTGCAGAAAGATGGCCCAATCCTTTTTGTAACAAAGGACAAGCCTGGACAAACTCTTATATAAAGGAAAGTGCTCCTGAGGACACATGGGAATTATCGTCAAGCTAGTTTTCATCACACTCATATGATTCGCGTTCGGTACTTTGATAATTTGATATGTGGGTGGACCGGTTCTTGGGTACTGTCCTTCCTTGGACAAGCATCCCACTTATGATTAACCCCTATTGCAAGCATCCGCAACTACAACAGAAGTATTAAGGTAAACCTAACCATAGCATGAAACATATGGATCCAAATGAGCCCCTTACGAAGCGACACATAAACTAGGGCTTAAGCTTCTGTCACTCTAGCAACCCATCATCTACTTATTACTTCCCAATGCCTCCCTCTAGGCCCAAACAATGGTGAAGTGTCATGTAGTCGATGTTCACATGACACCACTAGAGGGATGACAACATACATCTCATCAAAATATCGAATGAATACTAAATACACATGACTACTTATAGCAAGACTTCTCCCATGTCCTCAGGAACAAACGTAACTACTCACAAAGCATATTCATGTTCATAATCAAAGGGGTATTAATATGCATAATGGATATGAATATATGATCTTCCACAAAATAAACCAACTAGCATCAACTACAAGGAGTAATCAACACTACTAGCAACCCACAGGTACCAATCTGAGGCTTGGATACAAAGATTGGATACAAGAGACAAACTAGGGTTTGATATGAGATGGTGCTAGTGAAGATGTTGATGGAGATTGACCCCCTCCTGATGAGAGGATCGTTGGTGATGACGATGGTGATGACTTCCACCTCCCGGAGGGAAGTTTCCCTGGCAGAACAGCTCCGCCGGAGCCCTAGATTGGTTCCGCCAACGTTCCACCTCGTGGCGGTGGAGTTTCGTCCCATGAGCTAGCTTATGATTTTTTCTTGGACAAAAGACTTCATATAGCCAAACATGGGCATCAGAGGGCCACCAGGGGGGCCACGAGGTAGGGGGGCGCGCCCCCCACCCCCGTGGACGGTGGGTGGCCCCCTCTGGTACTTCTTTCGCACAATATTTTTTTTATATTATGAAAATAATTCCCGTGGAGTTTCAGGACTTTTGGAGATGTAAAGTACGGGTCTAATATTTGCTCCTTTTCCAGCCCAGAATTCCAGCTGCCGGCATTCCCCCTCTTCATGTAAGCCTTGTAAAATAAGAGAGAATAGGCATAAGTATTGTGACATAATGTGTAATAACAGCCCATAATGCAATAAATATCAATATAAAAGCATGATGCAAAATGGACGTATCAACTCCCCCAAGCTTAGACCTCGCTTGTCCTCAAGCGAAAGCCAAAATCGAAAAATATGTCCACATGTTTAGAGATAGAGGTGTCGATAAAAATAAAATACGGACATGAGGGCATCATGATCATTCTTAGAACAACAACATATATATATATATATTGTCATATGATCTCTCATGCTAAAGTAACAATTCAATCACAATTTCAAGTATGAATCATAAACTTCATTGAGAACCAACAAACTCTAATCTCAGTCATTGAGGCAATTGCAATTTATCATAACATCAGAAAGAGTCAATAAGAGCTTTTCAGCAAGTCCACATACTCAACCATCATTTAGTCTTTCACAATTGCTAACACTCACGCAATATTTATGGTTATGAAGTTTTAGTCGGACACAGAGAAAGATAGGGGCTTATAGTTTTGCCTCCCAACCTTTTACCTCAAGGGTAATGTCAACAATAATAGTTCATGAAAACTCATATCCAATTAGCTATATATATCAAGATCTTTCCAACACATTGTGCTTGCCAAAGGATAAAATGTAAAAGGGAAAGGTGAACATCACCGCGACTATTGCATGAAGTATTAGACAAGCATAAAAGATAGTCCCTTCGCAGAGGGAAGCAGAGGTTGTCATGTGCTTTTATGGTTGGATGCACGAAATCTTAATGCAAAAGAACGTCACTTTATATTGCCACTTGTGATATGCACCTTTATTATGCACTTCGTCGCTTTTATTTATTCCACATCACAAGATCATATAAAGCTTATTTTCTCCGCACTAATAAATCATACATATTTAGAGAGAAATTTTTATTGCTTGCAACGATGACAACTTACTTGAAGGATCTTGCTCAATCCATAGGTATATAAGGTGGACTCTCATGGCAAAACTAGGTTTAAGGATATTTGGAATCACAAGTAGTATCTCTACTTGGTGCAAAGAATTTGGCTAGCATGAGAGGGAAAGGCAAGCTCAACATGTTGGATGATCCATGACAATACAATATATTTCAGATGTAAGAAAACATAACCCATTATGTTGTATTCCTTGTCCAACATCAAATCTTTATCATGTCATATTCTAATGATTGTTCACCATCATAAAAGATGTCCAAGATAGTATATTTATATGTGAAAACCTCTCTTTCTTTATTACTTCCTATTAATTGCAACGATGACCAAAACAATGCTTGTCAACTCTCAACAACTTTTGTTCATCATACTCTTTATATGTAAAGTCATTACTTTCCATAAGATCCACATGATTCCTTTATTTATTTTTATTATTTTCTTTTATTCCCTCAAGATCATAGCAAGATAACCAAGCCCTTGACTCAACACAAATCTTTATTATATATAGCTCACGGACTCGATTACATAGAAGGATAAAGCAAAACCCACAACTAGATCATACTAAAACTTTATTCTACTATATCAAGATATTACCAAAAGGATCGTACTAAGAAAAATGGTAAAGATAAAAGTGATGGTGATACGATACCGGGGCATTCCCCCAAGCTTGGCAGTTTCCAAGGGGAGTGCCCATACCCATGTGTTTATGTCTCCTTCTTGGGGGTCGTGATGTGATATTCTTGGCGATGATGCCCTTCAGGATATGATTCTCTTCCTCGAGCTTATTGACTTGCTTCTTGAGGTCCATTATTTCCTTACGGAGCTTGCCCGTGACGGCTAAAGCTCCTTTCATCCAAGGATGTTGCATAGCTGTGGGAGAACAAGTAACACTCTTTTTCATATTTTCATAAGAAAGAAATCTAACATCGGAAGGGATGACCAAGTATGGAATAGCTGAGCTCTGTAGTTCCCCCATCATGAATCTAGCTTGGAAACGAGAAGTAACTTCTTCATCCTCCTCCATGGCATCTATCCTTTTCAAGTCAGCCTCCATCTCTTCCTCAGTTGATGGCCCAAAGTGGTCAGCATTGCTGTTTGCTCTTGGCCCCGGTGTCGGATGAGACACCCAACTCTCCCCGACTGACTCTTGAGAAGACATCTTGCTCTAAATCTGCAACAGAAACAGCTCGAAACAAAAATAGAGGATGTTTGCGTGATACGGTGGTCAAAACCTTTGGGAGATTACATAATGAATTTTTACCGACCGAAAGAAGTATCGTGCAAGAAAACGGAGTCCGGAGAGCACATGAGGTGCCCATGAGGCAGGGGCGCGCCCAGGGGGGTAGGGCGTGCTCTCCTGTGACGCCCGGATAATTAAGCTACAGTGATCCCACGCTAATGGTGCCACGTCACCATTGTTACTGTTGCTAATCTCGATTTAGTTCGAAACCGATTCGAATTCAATTTCAAAATCTAACAAACAATAAAAGTTTTCAAATATTAAAACTAAAATGTTTAGTGTGAGTGAAATAATGCACAGGTAATTATGGTGTAGAAATCAAACTTTTATAAAATGTTTGAATACTTAACCATGAACAAAATAGTAGCTAAAACAATTATTTGAATGCCTTTGGTATTTTGTAAAATGCTAAACTATTTTATTTCAGGGTAAAAGTTTTTTTGTGACATTGGATTGTGTTGAAACACTAATTTAGGAATTTGTTTTGTGATTTATAAAAAAAAGTACCAGAATAAAATAAAAACAAAAAAGAAGTAAATAGAAAACAGAAAAAAAGGGGAAAAGAACCCCCCCCCCCCCCCGCCGGGCCTCGGCCCAGCTGGCCACTGGGCAAGCCAGGCCGGCCCAACCGGCGCCCCCATAACCCCCGAAACCCTAGCATGGACCGCACTACCCCCCACTCCTCCCGTTCGATCCCATCCTTCCTCCTCGCGCCGCCAGGAGGAGACATAGAGAGGAGCGAGAACCCCCGCAGTCCCCCGCACGCGCCCTTGCCTCGGGCGCACGCCGCTCGCCCCGACGCCTGCTATCGCCCGACCCCGTCGAACCACCCCCTCGCTCCTCCCACTCCCCCTCGATCTGGATCGGGGATCCGCCCCCGACGACTGTGCCTCGCGCCCCGACATCGGTGCCCGTCCCCGATGCCCCCTCGCTCCGTCATCGGCCTCCTTCTCGCCGTGATGCCAACGCCGCGTTGCCGCCGACCCAGGCGACCCCGACGCCCGCCATCGCCGCCGTCCTCTTCGTCGCCGGTGCCGCGTCGTCGAGCCCTCCCCGAGCCCACTTAGCACCTCTACAGGCTCGTGGTGAGCCCCTCTGCCGATTCCCCGCCTCTCCCCTTCGAGTTCCTCGCCGTAGGAGCCCTGCCCGAGTTAGGCCGCCATGGCCGGAGCTTCGCTTCGTGCGTGCCTTGGCCGCGCTCCCACGCGCCTCTGGCCCCTCCCCGCACCCGCTCACCGCACTCCCTCACCGCGCCCCGCGGCCCCCCCTGTCGCCGCCCTGCGCCCACGCCGGCGCCGTCCCTTGGCCGCTGCCGCTGCTCTAGTCGAAGCGGCGCCCCTGCCGAGCCCGCTCCTCCCTCCGTCCGCCCCTGTCCCGTGCGCCGTCGCAATCCCCGTCCTCCGCCCGGTTGGCGCCCGGCGAGCCCCACCGTGGTCACCAACCCCCCCTGCTCCGGCGATCTGCCGGCTCCGCCCGCCCCTGTGGTGCGCCCGAAAGAGCGGGTGCTGGGCACCGTTGCGCCCGCGCCCGTTCGGGCGACAACCGCGCGGCCATGCGCCCGAAACCCGCAAGGCCCCCTGGGGCCAATGACATGGGGGCCCCAGCCCCAGAACGTTTTAATAAAAAAAACGAAATAAAAATAAATATATAATTAATTAATTAATTAATAATTAATTAATTAATAATTAAAATAGTTAATGAATTAATTAAGTTAATTAATCATGTTTAATTAAACTAATTAAGTAGATAGTTTAATTAAACCCTAATTAGACTAATCAGTCAATGACGAATGGGACCCACACGTCAGTTGACCAGTCAACGCCTCTGTTGACTGCTGACGTCATGCTGACGTCAGCATGCACTGTTCCGGATAATGTTGAATTTAAATAATTAAATAAATCCTAAAAATGAAATTAAGTCTTTTAAAATTAATATAAAATAAACCGTAGCTCAGATGAAAATACTTTCTACATGAAAGTTGTTCAGAACAATGAGACGAACCCGGATACGCAGCCCGTTCGTCCGCCACACATCCCTAACCTATCGAACTCGCAACTTTCCCCTCCTGTTCACCGGTCCGAAAACGCGAAACACCGGGGATACTTTCCCGGATGTCATCCCCCTTCACCGGTATCACCTACTACCGCGTTAGGGCACCTCTAACGTCGTTACTTGTCATGTCATGCATCACTATGCATATGCTTGCATTATATTTATTGTTTCTTCCCCCTCTTCTCTCGCTAGAAACCGAGACCGACGCCGCTGCTACCCAGTACGACTACGGTGTTGACGACCCCTCTCTCTTGCCAAAGCAACCAGGCAAGCCCCCCCCTTTGATCACCAGATATCGCCTACTCTTTTCTCTATACTGCTTGCATTAGAGTAGTGTAGCATGTTACTGCTTTCCGTTATTCCTATCCTGATGCATAGCCTGTCCTTGCTACTGCTGTTGTTACCATTACCTGCTATCCTACTGCTTAGTATAGGATGCTAGTGTTCCATCAGTGGCCCTACACTCTTGTCCGTCTGCCATGCTATACTACTGGGCCGTGATCACTTCGGGAGGTGATCACGGGCATATACAATATACTTTACACAGTTACATTACCTGTGATACTGTTCGGAGATGGGGGCTGAAGGGGCAGGTGGCTCCATCCCGGTAGAGGTGGGCCTGTGTTCCCGACGGCCCCCGACGGTTACTTTGAGGCGAAGCGACAGGGCAGGTTGAGACCACCTAGGAGAGAGGTGGGCCTGGCCCTGGTCGATGTTCGCGGATACTTAACACGTTTAACGAGATCTTGGTATTTGATATGAGTCTGGCTACTGGCCTATACGCACTAACCATCTACGCGGGGACAGTTATGGGCACTCGACGTCGTGGTATCAGCCGAAGCACTTCGTGACGCCAGCACTGAGCGGCGCGCACCGGGTTGGACCGCATAACGTGACTTCCTTTGTAATGGAGGTTGCTAGGTCTGCTCTCCGGCCGCGTACGCAACGTGCAGGTGTGCTATGGGCGATGGGCCCAGACCCCTGTGCGCTTAGGTTTAGACCGGCGTGCTGGCCTCTCTGTTGTGCCTAGGTGGGGCTGCGACGTGTTGATCTTCCGAGGCCGGGCATGACCCAGGAAAGTGTGTCTGGCCAAATGGGATCGAGCGTGTTGGGTTATGTGGTGCACCCCTACAGGGAAGTTAATCTATTCGAATAGCCGTGATCTTCGGTAACAGGACGACTTGGAGTTGTACCTTGACCTTATGACAACTAGAACCGGATACTTAATAAAACACACCCTTCCAAGTGCCAGATACAACCGGTGATCGCTCTCTCACAGGGCGACAAGGGGAGGATCATCGGTTAGGATTATGCTATGCGATGCTACTTGGAGGACTTCAGTCTATTCTCTTCTGCATGCTGCAAGACGGAGGCTGCCAGAAGCGTAGTCTTCGAAAGGACTAGCTATCCCCCTCTTATTCCGGCTTTCTGCAGTTCAGTCCACATATGATAGCCTTATTCCATTTGATACCAATGCATACATATGTAGTGTAGCTCCTTGCTTGCGAGTACTTTGGATGAGTACTCACGGTTGCTTTCTCCTTCTTTTCCCTCTATCCCTTCTACCTGGTTGTCGCAACCAGATGTTGGAGCCCAGGAGCCAGACGCCACCGTCGATGACGACTCCTACTACGTCGGAGGTGCCTACTACGTGCTGCCCGCTGACGACGACTAGGAGTAGTTTAGGAGGATCCCAGGCAGGAGGCCTGCGCCTCTTTCGATCTGTATCCCAGTTTGTGCTAGCCTTCTTAAGGCAAACTTGTTTAACTTATGTCTGTACTCAGATATTGTTGCTTCCGCTGACTTGTCTATGATCGAGCTCTTGTATTCGAGCCCTCGAGGCCCCCTGGCTTGTAATATGATGCTTGTATGACTTATTTATGTTTTAGAGTTGTGTTGTGATATCTTCCTGTGAGTCCCTGATCTTGATCGTACACATTTGCGTGCATGATTAGTGTATGATTAAATCGGGGGCATCACAAGTTGGTATCAGAGCCGACTGCCTGTAGGAATCCCCCTTCCACACTCCTTGGCCGAAGTTGAGTCTAGGCATTGCAAAAACTTTTACTAACATGGCTGTGTGCCTTACGGGCCCACGTCGCCATTGGGTGGTATTAGGATATTTTACTCCTTGTCTACAATCTGGGACTCTGATCTCTCTTCTATTCGGGTTAAATGAATTTTGCTAAATCTAACATTAGGATCTCGTTATCACTTTCACCCGGAGAGCCCCTTATTACTGATGATCGTCTGCTGCATGTGAAGACCCTGAAGATACTCTCCGCTGTTAACCCGAGAACTTGTGTTCATCGCGTTTGCAATTCCCCTTCCACCATCAACCCTTATGGATAACTACTTGCAGTTGTTATTCTTACATTCATCCCCAGTTGGTCTTGTTATTACAAGATACCCCGAATTACTCGTCAATGTTTCGATAATCCTTTAAGCTTACTGCCTTGCAGTTATTTGTCACCTGAATACCCCTATGGAAAATTCTCACACTTATCGAGTATCCGCTCATCCCCCAGTTGTTCATCTGTTTCACAATGGTCTTCGAAATACTATTCGATCTTCCGAAAATCCCAAGCAGCCTATTGCTCTTGAAATTCTTGCTTTCTTAAATTGTGGTTAATCCGATAAGTTTCGTAATCTTATTGGCCTCCCTTATCTTTATCATTTTAAGTCCGTTGATTCAATATGTTGAGTATGCCCGCATTCCTCAGTCGAATCCTAGGATTCATCCTTCCGGCTCAGACGTCATTTGGATATAAGTTGGTTCTTGACCAATCAATGGCTTGATCGTTTGTGCTTCTAAGTCTATTGAACTTATTCATTTTTGATCAGAACGATTGCTTCTGATCCCTTGATTTGGGAATCATAAAATTTCTTTGCATTAAGCTTTGAATTAGTCAGTTTTTTCTATAATCCGATGCCTTGGCATTCCTTCTTCCTTTGATTGAGTACCGATACTCACATCAGCCCCGTTGTGGACCGCCATACCCATTGCCGGGTTATTTACCGACAGCGTCCTTCATATTCAATAACCTTGTGAGCCTTCCCTCAGATACATAATGCCTTTGGTAAATTGTATCATCTGCTTTTGAACATGCTCTACCATCGAGTTTGTGTTATTTACTCCTGAAGTTCGTGGTATATGTTCTAAGGAGCCCCGATGGCTTGAACCTATGCCTTCCTTAATCTGTGCAAACCCGGAAGATTTCACGGGGCATACTTATCTGGTATTGCACCAGGTAAAACTTTCAACAACTAATGTCATTTTCAAAATACAAGAGGTGAATGAAAGGTTATGCGTTGAACAAGTGGGAGCCGACCTTGAACCCTGTGTTCATGCACATGGACACGATGTATACCTGATCATGGAAGCTTCTCTTAAAATAATTATCCCCTTGTTACAAGATCGTCTTGTATCCTTGGATGTGGTTTCGACCAAAATTTCTTCCTTTGATCCATTTCTTGGACAAGTTAAAGTACTTGTCTTCTGCAGTTCATTATACCTGTCCAATCCTTATTCTGATCTACCTTCGAGTATTACCCTCTGGTGTCTCGAGAATAACATGGAACTACATAACTTCTTACGAGTTCTTCATCAACTATTATTCTCGTCGATTCCATTTTTCCAACGGGTTCTGAGTTGTTAGTACCCCTCAAGGACACCGACAAGTGAATCAATTCCGCACTCCGACTCAATAAGTTAATCTCCGTTGCTTATGAGTTTAATAATCCTTCAAGTCACTCCTAGCCTGATCGGCTATATCATTACCATGTTAAATTTTAACTGTGCTACCTGGTCCTTCTTCCCGTAGCACAATTATCTGATAATGAGCTAAGCTTACGTCGATTTTCCTCATCATATCATTTTGCCTTGAACAACAAGCTTGATTTCGAGTTGTGCCGTACCCATGGTTCCAATAACCTTTCGCTTCATCATTCCTTTGCATTGATGTTGTTGCTGGTTGATTACATCTTCATGAAACCTCTTGACAAAAGTGTCGTGATCATCATCAACATTCTGAGTGTTTCAAGGATATCAATTGAATCCCTGATGAGAAATACCATCCTTTCCCATGATGATTTGTGTTATCGTCGACCACTCAATTGCCTTCCGTTCAACACAAACTTGTTCGTGTTTTGTGTTATACCTTGAGTTCCTTGCTATCCAGCATTTGTTCTCCTTTACCTTGGAGTATTACCATCTTTTATGTCAAGAATGTTGTGAGAATTTCACCACCTCTTAAGAATTCTTGGTATCATGATACTTCTCACCATCACCATTCTTTCTTGGTCCTCGTGTTGATTCCAACCGGGGTACCAACAAGTGAACGGTGTTGTTTGGATTCTGCACTTCTAGCAACCCTATTGCTTTGAAGTTAATGGTCGGCCGTTCGTTCTTACACTATTGATTATTGAATCACCATTCTGACATTGGTCGTGCAACCCAACCCATATTTTGGGCGCACCTTTCAACCAATGTTTAATTGTGTATGTTTTCTGTGAGCATACTTCCTTATATCATTTGATCTGACAAATGTTATCTCCTTGTTCACTTAATTGTGGAAATCCATCTTTTGGAAATCTCGATGAATTGCCGTTGGGTTCACCAGACACCTCCTTGTCCTCTCCTTGGATTAATGATGAACTCTTGTTAACGGAAATCACTTCATAGTTTATTTCCCGAGAATCTTACATTGTCATCTCGTCAATTGTGTTGCACCTTTTCTTCTCAGGCATCCTGAGTCTAAGGTATCCTAACACCGACCAGATCTGAATCTCGGTCAGATATGATGGTTGGAACATTTTTCCAAGAGTTATAACACTGGTCTTTTATGACCCGGTAAGGTGATGGCATGCCCAACACACCTGGCCGGAGGCCCTATTGTTATAAATTCCTTTTCAGCAAGGTTAGCCATTCTTCCACGAGGAAATTGTAAGACTTATTCTATAAGTTGTTCCTGATGGATCCTTTGCATATCCAAAGTCCGATCTTTGCTTGAAGACCATGTCGATGCTATCTCGAAGCATGCCTGTGGTACTTCGATTTTCAATAAAAACATTTGTAGCATAATGCTAAATGTTACCTGCTCAATTATCCAAACACCGTTGCATGGGTAATGTCATGAAAATTTCTCTCCCCTTACCTCAAGAGTTTTCGACATAATATCCTGTCATGGATATCGTGCTCTGCTTGTCCTTGGGAAGGATATACCCTTGAAATATGTGTTTAAACAAATTTTCCTTTCCCTTGTTCTGTTTAATTTGATAATCATATTTTCCTTTCCATTGTTTGGTTTAACCTTTCTTGTGATCTATATGATCTAAGCAGTAATATTCTCCTGCTTATGTAAACACCTCGGTGTACCATTCTGTCAGCAAGACCCTGTTACTATTGTTGAAAACTTTCTGGTAACCGCCGATGGACGAGAACTCTACCTATTGGTCCACCTCGTTCAACGAGCAGGAAAATGGTTCTCTTCGTCCCTCGCCCTTGGTACCGATGTTGTTGCCGACATAACCGACAGACTATCCTCTGACATGCCTTGCTTTCATGATCGTGCAATACGTCACCGCCCTTCCTGCTTTTAACCCACATGGTGGGCCCATAACCCACAGTTCCTCAGGATCGAAACCTGACTCTCCTGTACACCCCCTGTTCCCAAAGTTATTCCTCACGCGTGGCCTCGTGTGTAATTCATGAGCCACCTTCTGATGAGATCATCAATCTGGTATCTGACGCAATACTTATTCCCATTGCTCTGAACCCCTTCCACACTTCACTTCAGGCAACGAATGATTGCCTATGCGCTTGAAACTTCCCATGTTACCTCCTTACCTTGCTCTCGATATTTTCGTAAATTTCAATTCAAGAGTTACTTTTCGCCACGTTCCCTAATGATTATCTACCGGATAAGCAACCATGCAGAATTCCATTCTTCCGGTATGCCCATCCTTTACTCCTCTGTAAGTATGATGGAGTTCCCGAAGAAAGGATACCGACTTCGTCATGATGACCTGAAATAGAGAATTGACGACATCAACGAAAGGGATTAACTTCTTCGAGAAGAGCAGCCAAGACCGAGAAGATCCGTTAGCATTTCGTAACCAGAACTTTCCCCCTTACTCCCCTCCTAAATCTCGAGATGAGATTTCTTGTAGTGGAGGAGAATTGTGACGCCCGGATAATTAAGCTACAGTGATCCCACGCTAATGGTGCCACGTCACCATGGTTACTGTTGCTAATCTCGATTTAGTTTGAAACCGATTCGAATTCAATTTCAAAATCTAACCAACAATAAAAGTTTTCAAATATTAAAACTAAAATGTTTAGTGTGAGTGAAATAATGCACAGGTAATTATGGTGTAGAAATCAAACTTTTATAAAATGTTTGAATACTTAAACATGAACAAAACAGTAGCTAAAACAATTATTTGAATGCCTTTGGTATTTTGTAAAATGCTAAACTATTTTATTTCAGGGTAAAAGTTTTTTTTGTGACATTGGATTGTGTTGAAACACTAATTTAGGAATTTGTTTTGTGATTTATAAAAAAAATACCAAAATAAAATAAAAACAAAAAAGAAGTAAATAGAAAACAGAAAAAAGGGGAAAAGAACCCCCCCCCCCCCGCTAGGCCTCGGCCCAGCTGGCCACTGGGCAAGCCAGGCCGGCCCAGCCGGCGCCCCCATAACCCCCGAAACCCTAGCATGGACCGCACTACCCCCACTCCTCCCGTTCGATCCCATCCTCCCTCCTCGCGCCGCCAGGAGGAGACACAGAGAGGAGCGAGAACCCCCGCAGTCCCCCGCACGCGCCCTTGCCTCGGGCGCACGCCGCTCGCCCCGACGCCTGCTATCGCCCGACCCCGTCGAACCACCCCCTCGCTCCTCCCACTCCCCCTCGATCTGGATCGGGGATCCGCCCCCGACGACTGTGCCTCGCGCCCCGACATCGGTGCCCGTCCCCGATGCCCCCTCGCTCCGTCATCGGCCTCCTTCTCGCCGTGATGCCAACGCCGCGTTGCCGCCGACCCAGGCGACCCCGACGCCCGCCTCGCCGACCCATCGCCGAACGCCATCGCCGCCGTCCTCTTCGTCGCCGGTGCCGCGTCGTCGAGCCCTCCCCAAGCCCACTTAGCACCTCTACAGGCTCGTGGTGAGCCCCTCTGCCGATTCCCCGCCTCTCCCCTTCGAGTTCCTCGCCGTAGGAGCCCCGCCCGAGTTAGGCCGCCATGGCCGGAGCTTCGCTTCGTGCGTGCCTTGGCCGCGCTCCCACGCGCCTCTGGCCCCTCCCCGCGCCCGCTCACCGCACTCCCTCACCGCGCCCCGCGGCCCCCCCTGTCGCCGCCCTGCGCCCACGCCGGCGCCGTCCCTTGGCCGCTGCCGCTGCTCCAGTCGAAGCGGCGCCCCTGCCGAGCCTGCTCCTCCCTCCGTCCGCCCCTGTCCCGTGCGCCGTCGCAATCCCCGTCCTCCGCCCGGTTGGCGCCCGGCGAGCCCCGCCGTGGTCACCAACCCCCCCTGCTCCGGCGACCTGCCGGCTCCGCCCGCCCCTGTGGTGCGCCCGAAAGAGCGGGTGCTGGACACCGTTGCGCCCGCGCCCGTTCGGGCGACAACCGCGCGGCCATGCGCCCGAAACCCGCAAGGCCCCCTGGGGCCAATGACATGGGGGCCCCAGCCCCAGAACGTTTTAATAAAAAAACAAAATAAAAATAAATATATAATTAATTAATTAAAAATTAATTAATTAATAATTAAAATAGTTAATGAATTAATTAAGTTAATTAATCATGTTTAATTAAACTAATTAAGTAGATAGTTTAATTAAACCCTAATTAGACTAATCAGTCAATGACGAATGGGACCCACACGTCAGTTGACCAGTCAACGCCTCTGTTGACTGCTGACGTCATGCTGACGTCATGCTGACGTCAGCATGCACTGTTCCGGATAATGTTGAATTTAAATATTTAAATAAATCCTAAAAATGAAATTAAGTCTTTTAAAATTAATATAAAATAAACCGTAGCTCAGATGAAAATACTTTCTACATGAAAGTTGTTCAGAACAATGAGACGAACCCGGATACGCAGCCCGTTCGTCCGCCACACATCCCTAACCTATCGAACTCGCAACTTTCCCCTCCTGTTCACCGGTCCGAAAACGCGAAACACCGGGGATACTTTCCCGGATGTCATCCCCCTTCACCGGTATCACCTACTACCGCGTTAGGGCACCTCTAACGCCGTTACTTGTCATGTCATGCATCACTATGCATATGCTTGCATTATATTTATTGTTTCTTCCCCCTCTTCTCTCGCTAGAAACCGAGACCGACGCCGCTGCTACCCAGTACGACTACGGTGTTGACGACCCCTCTCTCTTGCCAGAGCAACCAGGCAAGCCCCCCCACCTTTGATCACCAGATATCGCCTACTCTTTTCTCTATACTGCTTGCATTAGAGTAGTGTAGCATGTTACTGTTTTCCGTTATTCCTATCCTGATGCATAGCCTGTCCTTGCTACTACTGTTGTTACCATTACCTGCTATCCTACTGCTTAGTATAGGATGCTAGTGTTCCATCAGTGGCCCTACACTCTTGTCCGTCTGCCATGCTATACTACTGGGCCGTGATCACTTCGAGAGGTGATCACGGGCATATACAATATACTTTACACAGTTACATTACCTGTGATACTGTTCGGAGATGGGGGCTGAAGGGGCAGGTGGCTCCATCCCGGTAGAGGTGGGCCTGGATTCCCGACGGCCCCCGACGGTTACTTTGAGGCGAAGCGACAGGGCAGGTTGAGACCACCTAGGAGAGAGGTGCGCCTGGCCCTGGTCGATGTTCGCGGATACTTAACACGTTTAACGAGATCTTGGTATTTGATCTGAGTCTGGCTACTGGCCTATACGCACTAACCATCTACGCAGGGACAGTTATGGGCACTCGACGTCGTGGTATTAGCCGAAGCACTTCGTGACGCCAGCTACTGAGCGGCGCGCCCCGGGTTGGACCGCGTAACGTGACTTCCTTTGTAATGGAGGCTGCTAGGTCTGCTCTCCGGCCGCGTACGCAACGTGCAAGTGTGCTATGGGCGATGGGCCCAGACCCCTGTGCGCTTAGGTTTAGACCGGCGTGTTGGCCTCTCTGTTGTGCCTAGGTGGGGCTGCGACGTGTTGATCTTCCGAGGCCGGGCATGACCCAGGAAAGTGTGTCCGGCCAAATGGGATCGAGCGTGTTGGGTTATGTGGTGCACCCCTACAGGGAAGTTAATCTATTCGAATAGCCGTGATCTTCGGTAACAGGACGACTTGGAGTTGTACCTTGACCTTATGACAACTAGAACCGGATACTTAATAAAACACACCCTTCCAAGTGCCAGATACAACCGGTGATCTCTCTCTCACAGGGCGACGAGGGGAGGATCATCGGTTAGGATTATGCTATGCGATGCTACTTGGAGGACTTCAGTCTATTCTCTTCTGCATGCTGCAAGACGGAGGCTGCCAGAAGCGTAGTCTTCGAAAGGACTAGCTATCCCCCTCTTAATCCGGCTTTCTGCAGTTCAGTCCACATATGATAGCCTTATTCCATTTGATACCAATGCATACATATGTAGTGTAGCTCCTTGCTTGCGAGTACTTTGGATGAGTACTCACGATTGCTTTCTCCTTCTTTTCCCTCTATCCCTTCTACCTGGTTGTCGCAACCAGATGTTGGAGCCCAGGAGCCAGACGCCACCGTCGATGACGACTCCTACTACACCGGAGGTGCCTACTACGTGCTGCCCGCTGACGACGACTAGGAGTAGTTTAGGAGGATCCCAGGCAGGAGGCCTGCGCCTCTTTCGATCTGTATCCCAGTTTGTGCTAGCCTTCTTAAGGAAAACTTGTTTAACTTATGTCTGTACTCAGATATTGTTGCTTCCGCTGACTTGTCTATGATCGAGCTCTTGTATTCGAGCCCTCGAGGCCCCCTGGCTTGTAATATGATGCTTGTATGACTTATTTATGTTTTAGAGTTGTGTTGTGATATCTTCCCGTGAGTCCCTGATCTTGATCGTACACATTTGCGTGCATGATTAGTGTACGATTAAATCGGGGGCGTCACATCTCCACCCTCGTGGAAGCCTCGTGTCCTTTCCAGACTACCTCTTATTTTTTCTATTTTCTTAAATATTCCAAAACGGAGAAAAATTCCCATTAGAACTATTTTGGAGTCGGTTTACTTACCGTACCATGTACCTATTCCTTTTCGGAGGCTGAAACGTTCTGGAAAGTATCCCTTATGTATTCCTCTGGGGTTACAATTTCAATAACATTAGTTTTATCATTTATGGGATTACCTGAGATATAATGTTTGATTCTTTGATCGTTCACCACCCTCGGATTTGTGCCTTCGAAGTTGTTGATTTTTATGGCACCGGAACGATAAACCTCCTCGATAACGTAAGAACCTTCCCATTTAGAGAGGAGTTTGCCTGCAAAAAATCTTAAACGAGAGTTGTATAACAATACATAATCACCTACATTAAATGCACGTTTTTGTATCCTTTTGTCATGCCATGTTTTAACCTTTTCTTTAAACAGTTTGGCTTTCTCATAAGCCTGGGTTCTCCATGAAGGAAATATGCCCTAGAGACAATAATAAAGTTATTATTTATTTCCTCATATCATGATAAATGTTTATTATTCATGCTAGAATTGTATTAACCGGAAACATAATACATGTGTGAACACATAGACAAACAGTATGTCACTAGTATGCCTCTACTTGACTAGCTCGTTGAATCAAAGATGGTTAAGTTTCCTAGCCATAGACATGAGTTGTCATTTTATTAACGGGATCACATCATTAGGAGAATGATGTGATTGACTTGACCCATTCTGTTAGCATAGCACTTGATCATTTAGTTTGTTGCTATTGCTTTCTTCATGACTTATACATGTTCCTATGACTATGAGATTATGCAACTCCCGTTTACCAGAGGAACACTTTGTGTGCTACCAAACGTCACAACGTAACTGGGTGATTATAAAGGTGCTCTACAGGTGTCTCTAAAGGTACTTGTTGGGTTGGCGTATTTCGAGATTAGGATTTGTCATTCCGATTGTCGGAGAGGTATCTCTGGGCCCTCTCGGTAATGCACATCACCTAAAGCCTTGCAAGCATTGCAACTAATGAGTTAGTTGCGAGATGATGTATTACGGAACGAGTAAAGAGACTTGCCGGTAATGAGATTGAACGAGGTATTGAGATACCGACGATCGAATCTCGGGCAAGTAACATACCGATGACAAAGGGAACAACGTATGTTGTTATGCGGTTTGACCGATAAAGATCTTCGTAGAATATGTGGGAGCCAATATGAGCATCCAGGTTCCGCTATTGGTTATTGACCGGAGACGTGTCTCGGTCATGTCTACATTGTTCTCGAACCCGTAGGGTCCACACGCTTAAGGTTTCGATAACAGTTATATTATGAGTTTTTGAGCTTTGATGTACCGAAGGAGTTCGGAGTCCCGGATGAGATCGGGGACATGACGAGGAGTCTCGAAATGGTCGAGACATAAAGATCGATATATTGGATGACTATATTCGGACATCGGAAAGGTTCCGAGTGATTCGGGTATTTTCGGAGTACCGGATAGTTACGAGAATTCGGCGGGGAGTATATGGGCCTTATTGGGCCATACGGGAATAGAGGAGACAGGCCAAAAGGAAGGAGGCGCGCACCCCCCCCCCTCTGGTCCGAATTGGACAAGGGGTGTAGCTCCTTTTCCTTGTTCCTCTCCCCTTCTTTCCTTCTCTCCTACTCCAACAAGGGAAGGAGGAGTCCTACTCCCGGTGGGAGTAGGACTCCCCCCTTGGTGCGCCCTCCTCCTAGGCCGGCCGCCTCCCCCCTTGCTCCTTTATATACAGGGGCAGGGGGGCACCCCATAGACACAAAAGTTGATCATTGATCTCTTAGCCGTGTGCGGTGCCCCCCTCCACCATAGTCCTTGATAATATTGTAGTGGTGCTTAGGCGAAGCCCTGCGACAGTATAACATCAAGATCGTCACCACACCGTCGTGCTGACGAAACTCTTCCCCGACATTCTGCTGGATCGGAGTTCGGGGATCGTCATCGAGCTGAACGTGTGCTAGAACTCGAAGGTGTCGTAGTTTCTGTGCTTGATCGGTCGGGCCGTGAAGACGTACGACTACATCAACCGCGTTGTGCTAACACTTCCGCTTTCGGTCTACGAGGGTACATGGACAACACTCTCCCCTCTCGTTGCTATGCATCACCATGATCTTGCGTGTGCGTAGGAAATTTTTGAAATTACTACGTTCCCCAACAGTGGCATCCGAGCCTAGGTTTTATGCGTTGATGTTGTGCACGAGTAGAACACAAGTGAGTTGTGGGCGATATAAGTCATACTGCTTACCAGCATGTCATACTTTGGTTTGGCGGTATTGTTGGATGAAGCGGCCCGGACCGACATTACGCGTACGCTTACGCGAGACTGGTTCTACCGACGTGCTTTGCACACAGGTGGCTGGCGGGTGTCAGTTTCTGCAACTTTAGTTGAACCAAGTGTGGCTACGCCCGGTCCTTGCGAAGGTTAAAACAGCACCAACTTGACAAACTATCGTTGTGGTTTTGATGCATAGGTAAGAACAGTTCTTGCTTAAGCCCGTAGCAGCCACGTAAAACTTGCAACAACAAAGTAGAGGAAGTCTAACTTGTTTTTGCAGGGCATGTTGTGATGTGATATGGTCAAGACATGATGCTAAATTTTATTGTATGAGATGATCATGTTTTGCAACCGAGTTATCGGCAACTGGCAGGAGCCATATGGTTGTCGCTTTATTGTATGCAATGCAATTGCACTGTAATGCTTTACTTTATCACTAAGCAGTAGCGATAGTCGTGGAAGCATTAGATTGGCGAGACGAAAATGATGCTATGATGGTGATCAAGGTGTCGCGCCGGTGACGATGGTGATCATGACGATGCTTCGGAGATGGAGATCACAAGCACAAGATGATGATGGCCATATCATATCACTTATATTGATTGCATGTGATGTTTATCTTTTATGCATCTTATCTTGCTTTGATTGACGGTAGCATTATAAGATGATCTCTCACTAAATTTCAAGATAAAAGTGTTCTCCCTGAGTATGCACCGTTGCCAAAGTTCGTCGTGCCCAGACACCACGTGATGATCGGGTGTGATAAGCTCTACGTCCATCTACAACGGGTGCAAGCCAGTTTTGCACACGCAGAATACTCAGGTTAAACTTGACGCGCCTAGCATATGCAGATATGGCCTCGGAACACTGAGACCGAAAGGTCGAGCGTGAATCATATAGTAGATATGATCAACATATTGATGTTCACCATTGAAAGCTACTCCATTTCACGTGATGATCGGTTATGGTTTAGTTGATTTGGATCACGTGATCACTTAGAAGATTAGAGGGATGTCTTTCTAAGTGGGAGTTCTTAAGTAATATGATTAATTGAACTTAAATTTATCATGAACTTAGTCCTAGTAGTATTAGCATATCTATGTTGTAGATCAATAGCTCGCGTTTAGCTCCCCTGTTTTATTTTTGACATGTTCCTAGAGAAAATTAAATTGAAATATGTTAGTAGAAATGATGCGGATTGGATCTGTGATCTGAGGATTATCCTCATTGCTGCACAGAAGAATTATGTCCTTAATGCTTCGCTAGGTGACACACCTATTGCAGGAGCAGATGCAGATGTTATGAACGTTTGGCTAGCTCAATATGATGACTACTTGATAGTTTAGTGCACCATGCTTAACGGCTTAGAATCGGGGCTTCAAAGACGTTTTGAACGCCATGGAGCATATAAGATGTTCCAAGAGTTGAAATTGGTATTTCATACTCATGCCCGTGTTGAGAGGTATGAGACCTTAGACAGTACTTTGCCTACAAGATGGAGGAGAATAGCTCAACCAGTGAGCATGTGCTCAGATTGTCTGAGTACTACAATTGCTAGAATCAAGTGGGAGTTAATATTCCAGATAAGAGAGTAATTGACAAAGTTCTCTAGTCACTATCACTGAGTTACTAGAACTTAGTGATGAACTATAATATGCAAGGGATGACAAAAGTAATTCCCAAGCTCTTCGTGATGCTGAAATCGACGAAGGTAGAAATCAAGAAAAGCATCAAGTGTTGATGGTTGACAAAGACCACTAGTTTCAAAAAGGGCAAAGGGAAGAAAGGGAACTTCAAGAAGAACGGCAAGCAAGTTGCTGCTCAAGTGAAGAAGCCCAAGTCTAGACCTAAGCCTGAGACTGAGTGCTTCTACTGCAAAGGGACTGGTCACTAGAAGTGGAATTGCCCCAAGTATTTGGCGGATAAGAAGGATGGCGAGGTGAACAAAGGTATATTGGATATACATGTTATTGATGTGTACTTTACTAGTGTTTATAGCAACCCCTCGGTATTTGATACTAGTTCAGTTGCTAAGAGTAGTAACTCGAAACGGGAGTTGCAGAATGAACAGAGACAAGTTAAGGGTGAAGTGACAATGTGTGTTGGAAGTGGTTCCAACATTGATATGATCATCATCGCACACTCCCTATACTTTCGGGATTAGTGTTGAACCTAAATAAGTGTTATTTGGTGTTTGCATTGAGCATGAATATGATTTGATCATGTTTATTGCAATACGATTATTCATTTAAGTAAGAGAATAAATTGTTGTTCTGTTTACATATATGGTTACACACCCAATGAAAATGGTTCGTTGGATCTCGATCGAAGTGATACACATATTCATAATATTGAAACCAAAAGATGCAAAGTTAATAATGATAGTGCAACTTATTTGTGGCACTGCCGTTTAGGTCATATTGGTGTAAAGCGCATGAAGAAACTCCATGCTGATGGACTTTCGGAATCACTTGATTATGAATAAGTTGATGCTTGCGAACCATGCCTCATGGGCAAGATGACTAAGACTCCGTTCTCCGAAACAATGCAGCAAGCAATAGATTTGTTGGAAATCATGCATACTGATGTATGTGGTCCGATGAATATTGAAGCTCACGGCAGGTATCATTATTTTCTAATCTTCACAGATGATTTGAGCAGATATGAGTATATCTACTTGATGAAACACAAGTCTGAAACATTTGATAAGTTCAAAGAATTTCAGACTGAAGTGGAGAATCATCGTAACAAAATAAAAGTTTCTACGATATGATCGCAGAAGTAAAATATTTGAGTTACGAGTTTGGCCTTCAGTTAAAACAATGTGAAATAGTTTCACTACTCACGCCACCTGGAACACCATAGTGTAATGGTGTGTCCGAACATCGTAACCGTGCTTTATTAGATATGGTGCGATCTATGACGTCTCTTACTGATTTACCGCTATCGTTTTGGGGTTATGCATTAGAGACAGCTACATTCACCTTAAATAGGGCACCATCTAAATCCGTTGAGATGACACCGTATGAACTATGGTTTGGCAAGAAACCTAAGCTGTAGTTTCTTAAAGTTTGAGGTTGCAATGCTTATGTGAAAAAGTTTCAACCTGATAAGGTCAAACCCAAATCGGAGAAGTGCGTCTTCATAGGATACCCAAAAGAAAATGTTGGGTACACCTTCTATCACAGATCCGAAGGCAAGATATTCATTGCTGAGAATGGATCCTTTCTAGAGAAGGAGTTTCTCTCGAAAGAAGTGAGTGGGAGGAAAGTAGAACTTGATGAGGTAACTGTACCTGCTCCCTTATTGGAAAGTAGTTCATCACAGAAATCTGTTCCTGTGACTACTACACCAATTAGTGAGGAAGTTAATGATGATGATCATGTAACTTCAGATCAAGTTACTACCAAACCTCGTAGGTAAACTAGAGTGATATCCGCACCAGAGTGGTACAGTAATCCTGTTCTAGAGGTCATGTTACTTGACCATGACGAGCCTACGAACTATGAGGAAGCGATGATGAGCCCAGATTTCGCGAAATGGCTTGAGGCCATGAAATCTGAGATGAGATCCATGTATGAGAACAAAGTATGGACTTTGATTGACTTGCCCATTGATCGGTGAGCCATTGAGATTAAATGGATCTTCAAGACAAAGACAGACGCTGATAGTAGTGTTACTATCTACAAAGCTAGAATTGTCGCAAAAAGGTTTTCGACAAGTTCAAGGTGTTGACTACGATGAGAGTTTCTCACTCATATCTATGCTTAAATCTGTCTGAATCATGTTAGCAATTGACGCATTTTATGAAATATGGCAAATGGATGAACAAAACTGCATTCCTTAATGGATTTATTAAAAGAAGAGTTGTATATGATGCAACCAGAAGGTTTTGTCAATCCTAAAGGTACTAACAAAATATGCAAGCTCCAGCGATCCATCTATGGACTGGTGCAAGCATCTCGGAGTTGGAATATACGCTTTGATAAGTTGATCAAAGCATGTAGTTTTATATAGACTTGCGGTGAAACCTGTATTTACAAGAAAGTGAGTGGGAGCACTACATCATTTCTGATAAGTATATGTATGACATATTGATGATCGGAGATGATGTAGAATTATTCTGCAAAGCATAAAGGAATGTTTGAAAGGAGTTTTTTCAAAGAAAGACCTCGGTGAAGCTGCTTACATATTGAGCATCAAGATCTATAGAGATAGATCAAGACGCTTGATAAGTTTTTCAATGAGTACATACCTTGACAAGATTTTGAAGTAGTTCAAAATGGAACAGTCAAAGAAGGAGTTCTTGCCTGTGTTACAAGGTGTGAAGTTGAGTAAGACTCAAAACCCGACCACGGCAGAAGATAGAGAGAGAATGAAAGTCATTCCCTATGCCTCAGCCATAGGCTCTATAAAGTATGCCATGATGTGTACCAGACCTATTGTATACCCTACCCTGAGTTTGGCAAAGGAGTACAATAGTGATCTAGGAGTAGATCACTAGACATTGGTCAAAATTATCCTTAGTGGAATAAGGATATGTTTCTCGATTATGGAAGTGACAAAAGGTTCATCGTAAAGGGTTATGTCAATGCAAATTTTGACACTGATCCAGATGACTCTAAATCTCAATATAGATACATATTGAAAGTGGGAGCAATTATCTAGAGTAGCTCTGTGCAGAGCATTGTTGACATAGAAATTTGCAAAATACTTACGGATCTGAATGTGGCAGACCCGTTGACTAAAATTCTCTCACAAGCAAAACATGATCACACCTCAGTACTCTTTGGGTGTTAATCACATAGCAATGTGAACTAGATTATTGACTCTAGTAAACCCTTTGGGTGTTGGTCACATGTCGATGTGAACTATGGGTGTTAATCACATGGTGATGTGAACTATTGATGTTAAATCACATGGCGATGTGAACTAGATTATTGACTCTAGTGCAAGTGGGAGACTGAAGGAAATATGCCCTAGAGGCAATAATAAAGTTATTATTTATTTCCTTATATCATGATAAATGTTTATTATTCATGCTAGAATTTTATTAACCGGAAACATAATACATGTGTGAATACATAGACAATCAGTATGTCACTAGTTTGCCTCTACTTGACTAGCTCGTTGAATCAAACATGGTTAAGTTTCCTAGCCATAGACATGAGTTGTCATTTGATTAATGGGATCACATCATTAGGAGAATGATGTGATTGACTTGACCCATTCCGTTAGCATAGCACTTGATAGTTTAGTTTGTTGCTATTGCATTCTTCATGACTTATACATGTTCCTATGACTATGAGATTATGCAACTCCCGTTTACCAGATGAACACTTTGTGTGCTACCAAACGTCACAACATAACTGGGTGATTATAAAGGTGCTCTACAGGTGTCTCTGAAGGTACTTGTTGGGTTGGCGTATTTAGAGATTAGGATTTGTCTCCCTGATTGTCGGAGAGGTATCTCTGGGCCCTCTCGGTAATGCACATCACCTATGTAGCGACCAAACCTCAAACAGTCTGATCTCTATGCTCCGGTGTCATCCCTGGATCAGTAATGCTGACACCACACAGTACTCGGAGGATTTATAACAGAGTAGCAATCACACACTTATTACATCGAGTGTCTCAAAAGAGAACTTGTTACAATAAATATGGCTTAAGGCCATCTAATAACGATAACAGCAGAAGGCTTGGAAGATAAGTGAGTCCATCAACTCCAACGGCATCACTGAGTATAGAACCACGACCTAAAACTCCTTAATCGTCGTCTGAAAAGTCTGCAACATTAACGTTGCAGCCCGAAAACAGGTCAGCACATGGAATATGCTGGCAAGGTAACACATAGAGAGTAATGGAATGAAACAGCTATACTATATGCATATTTGGCTGGTGGAAAGCTCTATGGTTACAGTTTTGCGTAAAGCCAATTTTTCCCTACTGCAAAGGAATAAATTTATTTAACTATCATGGTGGTTGTTAAACATTGAGAATGGTTGACAACATTCTCAATCCCAATTAAGCATCATCATTAAACATAACCCAACAAAATTAATTTAGAGTAACATGTTGAGATTCACATGAAAATCCAAGTACTAGATACTGAAGATGTCCATAACCGGGGACATGGCTAACCATGATTAGCTTTTTTACACTCTGCAAAGGTTTGCGCACTTTTCCCCAGAAGACTCGATCGCCTCCGTTTGGTTTCTCGCACTGCATGGTGTTTGAGAAAACGGATGACCGAGACATAGTCTTTCAGAAGCGCTAGCACCTTACGATCGGGTAGACCGTACCACCTACATCCCCTACATCTGCTAGTCTACCACTGTAAGAGTTCGCACGACTTAGTCAACTATGCTAGAGCCCATAATAGCTTGTGGCTGCACACGGAAGTTTCTAGTATGAATAGTCTCATGATCCCTTTGAGCCTGGGTGGCGGTCCAAAAGAAAACAGGCAAGTCCTGGAATATCCAGGTGCCTCAATCCACCCAGATGTGTGTTTAAGTTGCCACCTTAGATAAACCATTAATTAACAAACTCACATCTGTCATGGATATCACTCACCCAATCCACGTCTACTAGCATAGCATGGCATAATAAGCAAATGTAGAAGTAACTCCCAAAGGTTTGATAATTAAACAGGTAATAGGTTCTACCTCAACTACTTCCCATCCCACAATTTAATTAGATCCCAATCTTGCAATGTGTGAGGATTGATCTAATGCAATAAAACTCGGTAGTAGAAAAGGTATGATCAAAGTGTTACTTGCCTTGCTGATGATCCGTGAAACCTAATGATTCGAAGTAACAGGCGGCGCACTCCGGGTATTCTATCACAGACAAACAAACACGAAAACAATAAGCACTCATCTAATGCACAGGTAAAACTCAAATAAGAGATCTAACCAGAAGGTTCAACTTAAGAACTCCGGTTGGCAAAAAGAATCAAATCGAACGAAGCAACGAAAGTCAAACGGCGAAAGAAAACACTTCATTCTAGTAATCTGGATCTAGGGCAATTTTTACAGTAGCAAAATCTTGTTTAAGTTGGTTAAACGGATAGAGGCTTTCGAGACGAAACTCTAGGCGCTTGAATCGCCTGATTCCGATAAACGAGCGAAAAGTTATACTAAAACGAAAATCGGATCAGGAATCGCGATCAGAAAAATTGCGGATTTAATCCGAGAAAAAGAAAAAACAACGAACGCTCGCTAGAACGAACGAACGGACGAACGCTCGCTATTTAAATAAACCGGAATACCGATCTATTTAAAAAAACCGAATCTAAAAAAACCGACGGAAAAACCGACGAAAAACCGATCTATTTTTTTAAAAAAAAACGAAGGCGCGGAAGTCGAGGCGGCGGCGAACCTCGGCGGCGGCGGCGTGGGGCGGCGGCTGGCAGCGGTGGTGGCTGCGGCACGGGGCGGGAGCAGCGGCGGTGCGTGGGGCGGGAGCGGCGGCGGCGCGTGGGGCGGGGCTGGGCGGCGGCTAGGGTTCTCCCGGGGGGGCTGGGCCGGCTTTTAAAGCCTACCGGGCCAGAGTTCTATTCGGACACGGCCCGGTTAGGTCGGTTCACTTTTTTTCTAATTATTCCGCTCGGAAGAAAAATAAAAATAAATACTAAACGGACTCCAAAAATTCCGAAATAAATTTTCACGGGCTTCTAAAATAAAGCCGCACAAGGTGAACATTTATTTGGGACCTAAATGCAATTTTGAAAAACGCACATTTTTCCTAAATTCAAATAAAACACCGAAAAACTCCGAAATAAAATCTTATTTGATTTTATTATTAAATCCTCAATATTTCTTTATTTTGGGAAAGTCATTTTATTCCCTCTCTCATATTTTTGTAATATAAATAATTGATGACAAAATAAATAAAATCAAATGATCCTATTCTCAAAATTTGAGAGAACTCAAATATGAAAATAACGAAATCCCCAACTCTCTCCGTGGGTCATTGAGTTGCGTAGAATTTCTAGGATCAACCAAAATGCAAAATAAAATATGATATGCATTGATGATCTAATGTATAACATTCCAAATTGAAAATTTGGGATGTTACAAACCTACCCCCCTTAAGATGAATCTCGCCCTCGAGATTCGGGTTGGTTAGAAAATAGGTGAGGGTGGTCCTTGAGTAAATCTTCTTCTCGTTCCTAGGTGGCTTCATCCTCTGTGTGGTGGCTCCACTGAACTTTGTAAAACTTGATAACCTTGCTACGGGTAACTCGGCTGGCAAACTTGAGGATCTTAATTGGTTTCTCCTCGTAGGTCAAATCATTATCCAACTGAATAGTTTCTAAGGGCACTGTGTCTCTCAACGGTATGTCAGCCATCTCCGAGTGACATTTCTGTAACTGGGAAACATGGAACACATCATGAACTCCTGACAATCCTTCGGTCAATTCCAACTTGTAGGACACTTCTCCCATACGTTCCAAAACTCGATATGGTCCTACAAATCGTGGTGCTAACTTCCCTTTAACTCCAAAACGCTTTGTTGCCCGAAGTGGAGATACTCGAAGATAAGCTCTATCTCCGACTTCGTAAACTGTCTCATTGCGTTTAGAATCTGCATAACTTTTCTGTCTGGACCGGGCTACCTTGAGCCTATCGTGAATCAACTTCACCTTCTGTTCAGACTCTTTAATCAGGTCAGATCCAAACAACTGGCGGTCTCCAACTTCGTCCCATGACAACGGTGTCCTGCACCTCCTTCCGTACAAGGCTTCGAAAGGGGCCATCTTTAAACTGGTTTGATAACTGTTGTTGTAACAAAACTCTGCATATGGCAAATTATCGTCCCAACTAGATCCATAATCTAGCGCACAAGCTCTCAGCATATCCTCCAAAATCTGATTGACTCTCTCGGTCTGTCCATCTGTCTGTGGATGAAAAGCTGTACTGAATTCTAGCCTGGTTCCCAAAGTTTCGTGCAACTGCTTCCAGAACTTTGAGGTAAACTGGGTTCCTCTATCTGATACGATACTCCTTGGAACTCCATGCAGACATACGATCCTGGTCATGTATACCTTTGCCAACTTAGCACGGGTGTAAGTGGTCTTTACTGGGATGAAATGAGCTACTTTCGTCAATCGATCAACTACAACCCAAATCGAGTCATAGCCTGAACGAGTCCTTGGCAATCCCGTGATAAAATCCATGCCTAGCTTATCCCACTTCCATTCGGGTATCGGCAAGGGTTGTAACAATCCTGCTGGCTTCTGATGCTCTGCCTTTACTCTCTGATATACATCACAAACTGCTACATACTCCGCAATATCCTTCTTCATTCCGGTCCACCAGAAAATATCCTTCAAATCCAAATACATCTTGGTATTACCTGGGTGAATCAAATATGGTGAATCGTGTGCCTCTTGCAGTATCAACTTCCTGATCTCCGGGTCATTGGGCATCTAAACACGGTCTTCAAACCATAGGGTGTCGTGCTCATCCTCACGAAATCCTTTAGCTTTTCCTTTACTAAGTTTCTCCTTTATAGTGGCAATCTCTTTGTTAGTTTTCTGAGCTTCTCTGATTCTATCCATCAAAGTTGACTGAATCTCCAATGCTGCTACATAGCCTCTCGGAACAATTTCCAAACATAGTTCATGAAGATTTTCTGCTAACTCCTTGGGTATTTCTCCCATCATTAACGTATTGACATGGCTCTTACGGCTTAATGCGTCAGCTACTACATTAGCCTTTCCGGGGTGATAATGCAATTGCATATCATAATCCTTGATAAGCTCCAACCATCTCCTTTGTCTGAGATTCAACTCCTTCTGGGTGAAAATGTACTTCAAACTCTTATGATCCGTGTACACCTCACAATGATTTCCAATGAGGAAATGTCTCCATGTTTTCAATGCATGTACTACGGCTGCTAACTCCAAATCATGCATGGCATAATTTAACTCATGAGGTTTTAGTTGTCTTGAGGCATATGAAACAACTCTCCCTTCCTGCATAAGTACTGCTCCAAGTCCTCGACGTGAAGCGTCACAATACACCTCATAATCTTTGGTCTGGTCTGGCAAAATCAACACTGGTGAGGTAACCAAGCGTTTCTTCAACTCCTGGAAACTAGACTCACATTCCTCTGTCCATATGAACTTGGTATTTTCTTCAACAACTCAGTCATAGGCTTCACAATCTTTGAGAAATTCTCAATAAATATCCGGTAGTATCCTGCGAGTCCAAGAAAACTCCGGATCTCTCCAACTGTTGTTGGGGCTTCCCACTTGGTCACGGTATCTACTTTAGTGGGATCAACTGCTATACCTTCTCCAGATATAACGTGTCCGAGGAATCCTACTTCCTTCAACCAAAACTCACACTTGCTGAACTTGGCATATAATTGATGTTCTCTGAGCTTTCCAAGTACCAAACGCAAATGCTCCTTATGCTCCTCTTCATTCTTCGAATACACCAAGATATCATCAATGAACACTACGACGAACTTATCCAAGAACTCCATAAACAC
This sequence comes from Triticum urartu, assembly GCF_056163025.1. Classification (NCBI taxonomy): domain Eukaryota; kingdom Viridiplantae; phylum Streptophyta; class Magnoliopsida; order Poales; family Poaceae; genus Triticum; species Triticum urartu. The sequence continues at coordinate 366,430,694 of NC_141875.1, forward strand.
CTTGTTCATCATGTTCATAAAATAGGCAGGTGCATTAGTCAGACCAAATGACATAACGGTATACTCATACAGCCCGTACCTGGTGGTAAAAGCTGTCTTAGGTATATCCTGTTCTCGAATCTTCAACTGGTGGTATCCTGATCGCAGATTGATCTTGGAAAATACCTTAGCTCCTTGCAATCGATCAAACGGATCATTTATCATTGGTAGTGGGTACTTGTTCTTGATCGTTACTTCATTCAATCCTCGATAATCAACAACCATCCTTAACGATGCATCCTTCTTCTCCACTAGAAGTACTGGCGATCCCCAAGGCGAAGAACTTGGGCGAATATATCCTTTATCCAGTAACTCCTTAATCTGCTTCTTAATTTCCACCAAATCCTTTGCTTGCATCCTATATGGTCTCTTTGATATTGGCCATGTGCCTGGAAATAGCTCAATCGAAAACTCAATATCTCTATCCGGTGGCATGCCTGGCAACTCTTTTGGAAATACTTCAGGAAAATCCCTTACCACTGGTACTTCCTCCTGCACAACTCCTGTTAGGCAATTTACTTGAGTCCTCTTTGGCACATGCCGGGATACATACTGGATCCTTCTCCCTTCTGGGCTGGTAAGCAAAATTGACTTACTAGCACATTCAATATTCCCTTCATACTTTGATAGCCAATCCATGCCTAATATCACATCCAATCCTTGAGATTCCAATACTATTAGGTCTGAGGGAAAAACATAGTTACCAATCCTTAATGGTAACCGACCACACCATAGACTAGCCACATACTCTGCTCCAGGCGAGGTTACTAACATGGGTGACCTAAGGGCTTGGGTTGATAGGTTATACTTATCCACAAATCCCCTTGAGATGTATGAATGCGATGCACCAGTATCAAAAAGAATGAGTGCAGTAAATGACTTAACCAAAAACTTACCTATTACTGCATCGGGCTGAGCTTCAACCTCCTCCACGCTAACGTGGTTCACCTGTCCCCTGTTGAAAGGGTTCGGCTTCTTCCTAGAACTTCCATTGCCATTTTGGCCTTCAGGACATTCATTGGCATAATGTCCGGTCTTCTGACACTTAAAGCAAGTGACTTGGCTCAGGTCCTTCTTGGCTGGGGTTGAGGGGTTGGTGCGATTCTGGCCGTTGCTTCCTCCATTGCCATTACCATTCTTGGTGCCATTGTGATTGTGCGAGCTACCTCCTCCATCGGTATGCTGAAAATGTCCTCCTGGTCTAGGGGTAAAACGTGGCTTCTGCTGAGCTCCTGAATTGTACTTCCCTTGTCCATACTTCCTCTTGCAATTCTCAATTTGCTGCTGCTTCCCTTCAATCATAAGGGCACGATCTACCAACTCCTGGTAGTTGTTGAAGGTTGCTACCATCAACTGCATGCTCAACTCATCATTCAGTCCTTCCAGAAACTTCTCCTGCTTAGCTGCATCCATAGCGACATCATCTGGTGCATAACGTGCTAACTTACTAAAGTCCTCCACATACTGGCCAACTGTCCATCCTCCTTGGCGCAAGTTGCGAAACTCACGCTTCTTCATGGCCATAGCTCCTGCTGAAACATGTGCAGTACGAAAAGCCTGCTGAAACTGGTCCCATGTGACAGTGTCGACAGGGAAAGTGGTTGTGAAATTCTCCCACCATGATGCCGCGGGTCCTTCTAACTGATGTGCGGCAAACTTCACCTTCTCCGCATCCGTGCATCCTGCTGTGGTCAACTCTCTAGCTGTCTTGCGGAGTCAATCATCTGCTACTATCGGCTCGGTGCTACTGGAAAACACCGGCGGATTCAGCCTAAGAAAACGGGCTAAGTGGTCAACAGGTGGTGGTGGTGGTGGGTTGTTGTTGTTGTTGTTCCCCTGATTCTGATTCTGGACTAGCAACTGCATCAATGTGTTCTGCTGCTGGATCAACTGGGTGAGCTCCGGTGGAAAGGCAAATCCGGGGTCACGTCTCGGAGGCATCTGAGGGTTTAGAAAAGATGAGATATAAGAATAGAGGGGGTCTAAAGAGAAAACACTACCCATATGCACATGAGGCAAAAGCAAACAATTCACTTCAATCAATCAAACAAGGGCATACAATCGATCTAACTATCGCAAAAGTGCTCGGACTACTATATTTACATGGTGGACTACTACTACTGATGAGGTGGTCTACTAGAAATATTCTTCGGTTGCAGACTCCATGATATCTGCTCCAGCTTCATCAACATAGTCATCATCGCTACTATCTGGTTCCGAGTCGGTGCGCTCGATGATGATGTAGTCTTCCGGGCTAATCTCCTGGGGTTCTTCGTCTTCATCTACTGGCGTAGAGCCTCCCATAAATATTCCAATCTTCTTGATCAGGACGTCATTCTTCTCCACCAATACTTCAATTTCCTCTTCATAATCTTCACGTGTAGCCTTGAGTTCTTCCTCCAGTTCCTTGATTCTAGTCTTAGCCTTCTTCAGATCTATCATGTCGGCGCACATCTGGTTCTTCTGTCGTCGAATGTGCTGGTTTAACTCCTGGATAAAAGCTGCGATTGATCTATCCTTCCTGGTGCTGATCATCTCCTAGTGTTCATCTCGGCGCCCACAAATCTGGTAGATAGTATCCTTGAGATCCTTGCGGTAGACTTCTCCAATGCGTCCCATGGCGATGTGAGCTGCCATGCTCTTCCTAGACTCCAAGTTGGTGCATCAAAAGAAAACTCTATGGGCTCGGTGACTGGCATGAACGTCCTTCCTGGAACTTGAACCTGAATCATCCAGCGCTCTTCTTCAGGTAAAGTGGCGTTGTAGGTTCCCATGAAGCTTGGTACTCCTATGTTCAGGTATCTAGTGACTTCCTTCAAGTGTCATCCAAAGGGTGTATGTTCATCCGGTTGCGTGAACTTGTTCCTTGCATCCGCCATCCTAAAGAGTAGAAAAGATGAGAGGTCAGAAGAGAAGAGAGTGAAAAGTGATCTAGGTCTTTAGCTTAGTGGTCGTGTCCCACAGCCAGCGTGTGCTCTGATACCATCTCTGTAGCGACCAGACCTCAAACAGTCTGATCTCTGTGCTCCGGTGTCATCCCTGGATCAGTAATGCTGACACCACACAGTACTCGGAGGATTTAGAGCAGAGTAGCAATCACACACTTATTACATCGAGTGTCTCAAAAGAGAACTTGTTACAATAAATATGGCTTAAGGCCGTCTAATAACGATAACAGCGGAAGGCTTGGAAGATAAGTGAGTCCATCAACTCCAACGGCATCACTGAGTATAGAACCACGACCTAAAACTCCTTAATCGTCGTTTGAAAAGTCTGCAACATTAACGTTGCAGCCCAAAAACGGGTCAGCACATGGAATATGCTGGCAAGGTAACACATAGAGAGTAATGGAATGAAACAGCTATACTATATGCATATTTGGCTGGTGGAAAGCTCTATGGTTACAGTTTTGCGTAAAGCCAATTTTTCCCTACTGCAAAGGAATAAATTTATTTAACTATCATGGTGGTTGTTAAACATTGAGAATGGTTGACAACATTCTCAATCCCAATTAAGCATCATCATTAAACATAACCCAACAAAATTAATTTAGAGTAACATGTTGAGATTCACATGAAAATCCAAGTACTAGATACTGAAGATGTCCATAACCGGGGACATGGCTAACCATGATTAGTTTTTTTACACTCTGCAAAGGTTTGCGCACTTTTCCCCACAAGACTCGATCGCCTCCGTTTGGTTTCTCGCACTGCATGGTGTTTGAGAAAACGGATGCCCGAGACATAGTCTTTCAGAAGCGCTAGCACCTTACGATTGGGTAGACCGTACCACCTACATCCCCTACATCTGCTAGTCTACCACTGTAAGAGTTCGCACGACTTAGTCAACTATGCTAGAGCCCATAATAGCTTGTGGCTGCACACGGAAGTTTCTAGTATGAATAGTCTCATGATCCCTTTGAGCCTGGGTGGCGGTCCAAAAGAAAACAGGCAAGTCCTGGAATATCCAGGTGCCTCAATCCACCCAGATGTGTGTTTAAGTTGCCACCTTAGATAAACCATTAATTAACAAACTCACATCTGTCATGGATATCACTCACCCAATCCACGTCTACTAGCATAGCATGGCATAATAAGCAAATGTAGAAGTAACTCCCAAAGGTTTGATAATTAAACAGGTAATAGGTTCTACCTCAACTACTTCCCATCCCACAATTTAATTAGATCCTAGTCATGCAATGTGTGAGGATTGATCTAATGCAATAAAACTGGGTAGTAGAAAAGGTATGATCAAAGTGTTACTTGCCTTGCTGATGATCCACGAAACCTAATGATTCGAAGTAACAGGCGGCACACTCCAGGTATTCTATCACAGACAAACAAACAAGAAAACAATAAGCACTCATCTAATGCACAGGTAAAACTCAAATAAGAGATCTAACCAGAAGGTTCAACTTAAGAACTCCGGTTGGCAAAAAGAATCAAATCGAACGAAGCAACGAAAGTCAAATGGCGAAAGAAAACACTTCGTTCTAGTAATCTGGATCTAGGGCAATTTTTACAGTAGAAAAATCTTGTTTAAGTTGGTTAAAGGATAGAGGCTTTCGAGACGAAACTCTAGGCGCTTGAATCGCCTGATTCCGATAAATGAGCGAAAAGTTATACTAAAACGAAAATCGGATCAGGAATCGCGATCAGAAAAATCGCGGATTTAATCCGAGAAAAAGAAAAAACGACGAACGCTCGCTAGAACGAACGAACGAACGAACGCTCGCTATTTGAATAAACCGGAAAAACCGATCTATTTAAAAAAAACCGAATTTAAAAAAACCAACGGAAAAACCGACGAAAAACTGATCCATTTTTTTATAACCAATGGCACGGAAGTCGAGGCGGCGGCGAACCTCGATGACGGCGGCGGCTGCGGCGCGGGGCGGGAGCGGCGGCGGCGCGTGGGGCGTGTCGGCGTTCTGGGAACGGGGGTCCCCAGACTTGCCTGCCTGCGGCCTGCGGCGTGGCTCAAAGGGGGGCCCAGCACGGCCCATCTTCACCAACACAAACTCAAGACCCTCGCGAGAAGCCAAGCCTCGCGGGGCGGACGACACGGAGCTTCCTCAGGCATGGCCTCGTTAGGCTGGCTCACGAGGAGGCGGAGAGATCAAGGTGGGGTACCTCGCGAGGTGCCCGTGACGCAAGCCATGACGACTCAGGGCGCCAGGCGGGTGCCAGCCCGCGCAGCGTCCTGCTTTCCTCTTTGGTGCAAAGGGGGCAAGCGAAGCCGCGGAGTACCGAGGCATCAGGCAAAGGTTGCCGTTTCGGTGCAATGAGACCAAGACCAGGAGGACTACGAGACGGAGGTCACCATGGAGCCCAAGACGGCATCATCACCAGAGCTTTGCGCAGGCGAAGACTACTTTTGTCAAGATAGTTGATACTTGCTGTCCCCCTTTAAATTAGCCCGCCATTGTTGGCTCCCTTCCCGCTCAATATTTGGGGAGAGGACCAGGGCCACTATAAATAGGACCGGCCACCCGCGTAGCAAGGGGTTCGGCTCAGTCCCCTCCAAGGGCTCGACAAGTAGAGAGGTGGTAAGCAGAGAGAGAGAGAGAGATAGAGAAAGGTGGCTGAACTCCCCCCACCAGTTCATCGCCTCAGCCAAGAACAGACCCTCGCGAGGCTGTTCTTCCTTGTACTGTTCATCATCAACAGCCGAAGAGGCAATCCACCACACCACACATCGGAGTAGGGTATTACACCACAACGGTGGCCCGAACCAGTATAAACCCTGTGTCCCTTGTGTTGTTCTTTTCATAGCTTTGATCCTAGCATGGCGGGGGGTGCAAGAAGGTAGGAGGCGAAATCTCCACGCGCACCCCAGTGTTTGAACCTCAAGGGTCTGCTGGAACCCGAAATCCGACATTTGGCGCGCCAGGTAGGGGGCGCCGGAATTCGTCTTCCGCCGCTCCGCTCTCCTCCGACCGTCACGCTCATGTTTGACGCACATCGGGCCCGCACAGAGCGCCGGGCCGCCCTCGCTTCCCGCGTCACCCAGACAGCCCCTGTCGGCGGGCGTCCTCTCCGTTCCCCGTCACCTACCGTCAACGCCGCCACCGGCCAGGCGGGGGACGAGCAGCAAGCATCGTCCCGGCATTTGCCCGTGCGGCAAGACGGCCGCACCGCAACTCACTCGCTCACCCCAGCTGGTTCTTCGTCCCGCGTGCTCCGCGCGCCCATGGAGCCCCGCAACCTCTTCCCCACCTATCGCGCTGCACCAACACCCCCAGTCGTCGCGGCCCTCTTGGGCGGCTCGCAGGCGCCGCCTACAAGTTACCACGTCAAGCCGTTCATCCGCCGGGTCAGCGCCGCTTCCACACGGCAGGGGGCTCCCCTGGATCGGGCGGCACCCGAGACCGGCCTGAGCTTCAGCCCGGAGGACCACCCCTCCAACTCGGCTTGCTCGGGCGCGCTCCCCATGCTATGCACCCCACCATCTTCCAGGTGGCCGTCACCAGAACCCTCATCGATGGTGGGGCGGGCCTCAACGTGCTCTTAGTCGAGGCCTTCAACCTCCTTTGCATACCCCTGGAACGGTTGCAGTCCAGTCGGCCCTTCTCAGGCGTTGGGGGCAGGTCGTCCAGCTCCTTGGGGCAGATCCGGCTCCCAGTGACCTTCGGCACCTATGACAACTTCCGCACGGAGCTGGTCGACTTCGACATCGCCCCCATCGGCCTCCCCTACAACGCCATCCTCGGCTACCCAGCGCTGGCCCAGTTCATGGCCGCAACGCACCCAGCGTACAACCTCATGAAGATGCCCGGGAGCAGCGATGTCCTCACCATGCACGGGGATACCGGTGACGCTCTGCGGGTGCTCAAGCTCGTCTTCAGGACATCAGCGTCAGCACAGCCTGCCGACTTGGGGGCCTCCGAGCCCAAGAAGAAGCAGTTGTTCACCCAAGACAAGGCAGAAACCAAGCAGGTACCCGTCGATGAGGACGGGTCCACCAACGCCACTTTCACCATAGGCGCCCACCTCAAACCCGAGCAGGAGGAGGCCCTGGTCGTGTTCCTACGCGCAAACAAGAAGGTATTCGCTTGGGACCCGGACCAGTTGGCAGGGATCCCCAGGAGCGTAATCGAGCATCACCTCAACGTGTGCCCCAACGTGCGCCCTGTGAAGCAGAAGGCCAGGCGGCAGTCCACAGAAAAGCAGGCCTTCATCATCCAAGAGACCCGCAAATTAGAGGCCGCTGGGGTCATTCGCGAGGTCTGATACCCAGATTGGTTGGCCAACCCTGTTGTTGTGCCTAAGAAGGGAGGGAAGGAACGCATGTGTGTCGACTTCACCAACCTCAACAAAGCGTGCCCGCAAGATCCGTTCTCGCTCCCCCGCATTGACCAGATCGTTGATTCCATTGCGGAATGCGACCTGTTGTGCTTCCTGGATGCCTTCTCTAGGTATCACCAGATCAAGATGGCGGTGGAAGACATGAGCCCGCCAAAGACCCTTAGAGAAATGCAGAAGCTCACGGGGCGCGTGAACGCGCTAGGGTGCTTCATCTCCATGTTGGGGGAACGAGCCCTGCCCTTCTTCCATCTAATGAAGAAAAAGGGGCCCTTCGAGTGGACTGAAGAGGCCAACAAGGCGTTCCAGGATCTCAAGAGATACCTGACCAGCCCACCGGTCATGGTGGCCCCGTGCCCTCAGGAGCCCCTGGTGCTCTACCTCGCCGCCACTCCCTACTCCGCCAGCGCAGCCTTGGTAGCAGTCAGAGAGGAGTGCCGGATGAAAACCACGGCAGCAGCCCGGGATAAGGCAGAACAGGGACAAGGAAGGCCCACAGGAACCACCATCACGACTGAGGAGGATCAGCCGCCGCAGAGGGGCGCACCAGAGGCGGAAGAGGCCCCTCTTCCAGATGGCCAGTCTCAGGAGGCCCCATTGCCTCAAGAGGCGCCACGGTCTCCGAAGGGAGCCACCAGCACTGACGCACTCCACCTTGTTGAGCACCCAGTGTACTTCGTCAGCACAGTGCTGCGGGATGCAAGAGCACGGTACCCCATGCCTCAAAAACTCCTCCTCGCGCTACTGGTGGCTTCGCGCAAACTGCGGCATTATTTTCAGGGTCACCCCATCAAGGTCGTCTCGTCATCCCCCCTGGAGAGGGTGCTCAGGAGCCCCAATTCAGCTGGGAGGGTCGCTGAGTGGAACATAGAGCTGCAAGCATTTCAGCTCGAATTCAGCACGACTAGAGTCATCAAGGGAGCAGCGTTGGCAGATTTTGTGGCAGAATGGGCGGAGGCGCCAGGCCTCAAGGCCGACGAGGATCGGTCCCTGTCCCCGGGAAGCGAGGCGCCAGAAGGCTGGGTCATCTACTTCGATGGGGCGTTCTCCAGACACGGCGCAGGGGCTGGGGCGGTGCTTATATCGCCCACCCAGGACAAGCTCTATTACGCCGTGCAGCTTTGTTTCCAGCAAGGCAAAAAGGTCTCCAACAACATAGCGGAGTATGAAGGTTTAATAGCGGGCATGAAGGCCGCAGCTGCCCTGGGGGTGAAACGCCTCACCATCAAGGGCGATTCGCAGCTCCTTGTCAATTTCTCCAACAAGGTGTACAAGCCGAAGGATGAGCACATGGAGGCCTACCTTGCAGAGGTCCGCAGGATGGAGAAGCAGTTCTGGGGGTTGGAGTTGCAGCATGTGCCCCATGGCACCAATCAGGAAGCCGATGACATCGCCAAACGCGTGTCCAGGCGGTTACCTCAGGAGCCTGGCGTTTTCGAGGAGCGGCTCTTCAAGCCTTCAGCCTTACCGTCATTATCAAACACGGCTCAGCCCAGGGAGGAGCTCCCTCAGCCACCTGCCTCAGGAGCTCCGACTTGTGGCCCGGCCTCGGGAGCACGCCTGCTCCTGACGATGGAACCTCAGGAGGGATGTTGGATCACGGAGCTTCGGAGCTACCTAACGCAAGGGACCCTGCCGAAGAAGGAGGAGGAAGCAGAGCGAGTGGCGCGCCAGGCCACGACATACTGCATCAAAGATGGAGAGCTCTACCGGAAGCGACCAAACGACGTATCCCTGCGCTACATCTCCAGGGAGCAAGGGAAGGAACTACTGGAAGATATACACGGCGGAGACTGCGGACATCATTCGTCATCACGGACCCTCGTTGGCAAGGCGTTCCACAGTGGGTTTTACTGGCCCACCGCGCTCAATGACGCCGTTGAACTGGTGAAGGCTTGTGAGGCCTGCCAGTTCCACGCCAAGCAGATCCATCAGCCGGCAGGGGGCTTGCAGACTATCCCCCTTTCGTGGCCATTCGCAGTCTGGGGGCTCGACATCTTGGGTCCATTTCGTCGGGCGCCAGGGGGCTACCGCTACCTTTTCGTTGTCCTGGACAAGTTCACCAAGTGGGCTGAAGTGGAGGCGGTCCGCACCATTCCCGCGGGTTCCGCAGTCAAGTTCATCAAGGGCATCGTGAGCCGGTTCGGGGTGCCGAATCGCATCATCACGGACAACGGTTCGCAGTTCACCAGTAACCTCTTCAAAACATACTGTGCTAACCTTGGAACGCAGATATGCTACGCTTCAGTGGCGCACCCCCGAAGAAACGGCCAGGCCGAGCGAGCCAACGCGGAGGTCCTGAGGGGCCTCAAGACCAGGACTTTCAAGAAGAAGCTGGAGGCTTGCGGCAGAGGTTGGTACGACGAACTGCAGTCTGTGCTGTGGTCCATCCGCACCACCACGACCAAGCTGACTGGAGAGACCCCATTCTTCCTGGTCTACGGAGCAGAAGCAGTCCTCCCTCACGAGGTCAGACGTCGCTCCGCGCGGGTCCTGGCGTTCGACGAGGTGCAGCAGGACGCCATGCGGGGGACGGACCTCGTGTTGGGGGAGGAGCATCGCCGGGAAGCCGCGCTGCGAGCGGCGAGGTACCAACAAGCACTGCGGCGATATCACTGCCGCAACATCCACCCCAGGACTCTTGAGGTAGGAGACCTCGTGCTCAGGTGGGTTCTCTCCAGGGAGGGATTGCACAAGCTCTCTCCCATGTGGGAGGGTCCGTTCAAGGTCGTTCATGTTTCCAGGCCCGGCTCCGCGCGCCTGGAGACTCAAGAGGGAGTGCCGGTCCAGAATGCATGGAACATCTAGCACCTCCGGAGGTTCTACCCCTGAAAAGGCCCGGAGCCTGTGAAGCAAGGCGAGTGCCTGTGAAGCTAACACATTTTGGAAAAGGCTCGGAGCCTGTGAAGCAAGGCGAGTGCCTGTGAAGCTATCGCGTTTTGGAAAAGGCCCGGAGCCTGTGAAGCAAGGCGAGTGCCTGTGAAGCTATCGCGTTTTGGAAAAGGCCCGGAGCCTGTGAAGCAAGGCGAGTGCCTGTGAAGCTATCGCGTTTTGGAAAAGGCCCGGAGCCTCTGAAGCAAGGCGAGTGCCTGTGAAGCTATCGCCTTTTGGAAAAGGCCCGGAGCCTGTGAAGCAAGGCGAGTGCCTGTGAAGCTATCACGTTTTGGAAAAGGCCCGGAGCCTGTGAAGAAGGCCAACGCCTGTGAAGCTCGCCGCCCGTGACACTCTCACGTAATAATGAGTTGGGGCTGTACACGCCCCGGAGTCTCAGGAGCGCCGGCCTCAGGCCTTGGGGCTCCCTCCCACGCCTAGTGGCAGCACTTAGCTCTGCGCTGGTGAGAAGACGTCGAAGACTAGACTAGGTGCCGGACGCGGCTTTTCATTTGCTTTCCGCAGTTGGCTTGTTCCTCTTCGTTTGGAGTTTTATTGAAGTTGTTGCCGTCTTTGGCTTGCGGTTCTTCGGCTTTTCGCTCTCCTACCTCGGTTTTTCTTAAGCAAGGCCTCGCGAGGGGGAGAGCCAAGCGCCCTCGCGAGTGTTCCTATCCTAGTCACTCAAAGAGTTCGCGACCTAGGCTCCTTACAGGAGCACCCCTCCAGTCCGTGCCCCACGGGCACCGCGACACAGACAAAGGGCCTGGGTCGGTCGCCCCCCCCACGGCCGGGGCCGGGAACTATCCACGCTCGGGCACATAGCCGGAAGGTACGGTAATGAAAGCAAAACGATGATTAACAAGCAATAACCCAAACACGCCCCCGTGGGGCTCCGCACTATTGTCTTTGTTACACAGGAAAAAGGGAAAAGGAAGAACAAATCCGGCGCGGCTCACCTCACACCGGCCCGCAGGGAAGGCCCGAGCTGCCTCCGGAGCTCAGGCGGACTCCCTCTCGCGCTTCACCAGGGCGCGGTGGCGGGCAGACACGTTGCCACCCCCCAAGCAGATACGACGACGTGGAGGCTGATCGCGGCCACCGCTAGAGGAGTCACCGCCTGGAGAAGAACCGGAGAAGCTTGGGGAACCCCGAACGCCGCCAGCCGTGCGAGCGCTGCTCTCTCCATCATCACCGGAGCTGGGTTCCCAGCCGCGGTCGTCACCCTCGGGGCAACACCCTGCGTGGCGACCATCTTCCCAAAACACCCTCACGTAGAGGGTGGCGTCGCCGTCGAACATGAAGTGTAGGGTGCACCGACGGCTCAGGCCACGCGCACGGGCAAACGTCTGCCAACTGCGGGCCAGGGATAGGCTCCCGGCCACGGAGACCTCCAGAGAGACCCATGAGGCCCGGCTGCAACAGCCGTCAGCCTGGAGCCAGAGGCCGCCCGGGAGCTCGCCGAGGAGGAAGCGAGGAAGCGGAAGCCGGGTGCTAGCCGGCTCCGCCGACCACACGACGAACTCCAGCAGCACTTCAGCAGCACGAACGCGCGGCCTGGGGGGACGCGCATCCGTAGCACGCCCCCCAGCTGCAGCAATCCTCCCGTCGTCGTGCTGAAGATCGCCTCCACGGCCGCGGGGAGCCACCGTGGTGGCCACAAGATGCTTGCGAGGGCGCCCTCGACCGCGCTTGGGTGGGGGAGAGGCGGGCTCAACCCGGCAAGCCTTCCCCTTCTCGACGGCTGACAACCTCCTCGAAGGGGCCATGAAGAAAAAGGAGAAGCAAGGGGGGATGAACTGGAAGGGCGCGCGCCGGTCCATACTTATGGCTGGCGATGGCCAACCAACGCCCCCCACGATTGCAGGTAATTATGACCCGCTTTGCATGCAGGGACTTCTCCAATCCGTGCAGTTGCCGAGGCGTCATGGGGAAGTGGAGACGACCACGTCTAATCAACCGCCACGCGGCACCCAAGGCCGCAGGCTGTTAGGGCCCGCGGCGCTTCGCTCTTGCCATTCCGCCTCCCTACACGGCCAAGTCTGGGCGCGCCTTGGGCCCGGGGGCTACTGTCGGCGTTCTGGGAACGGGGGTCCCCAGACTTGCCTGCCTGCGGCCTGCGGCGTGGCTAAAAGGGGGGCCCAGCACGGCCCATCTTCACCAACACAAACTCAAGACCCTCGCGAGAAGCCAAGCCTCGCGGGGCGGACGACACGGAGCTTCCTCAGGCACGGCCTCGTCAGGCTGGCTCACGAGGAGGCGAGGAAATCAAGGCGGGGTACCTCCTTTGCTCTTTGGTGCAAAGGGGGCAAGCGCAGCCGCGGAGTACCGAGGCATCAGGCAAAGGTTGCCGTTTCAGTGCAACGAGACCAAGACCAGGAGGACTACGAGACGGAGGTCACCGTGGAGCCCAAGACGGCGTCATCACCAGAGCTTTGCGCAGGCGAAGACTACTTTTGTCAGGATAGTTGATACTTGCCGCCCCCCTTTAAATTAGCCCGCCATTGTTGGCTCCCTTCCCGCTCAATATTTGGGGAGAGGACCAGGGCCACTATAAATAGGACCGGCCACCCGCGTAGCAAGGGGTTCGGCTCAGTCTCCTCCAAGGGCTCGACAAGTAGAGAGGTGGTAAGCAGAGAGAGAGAGAGAGATAGAGAAAGGTGGCTGAACTCCCCCCAGCAGTTCATCGCCCCAGCCAAGAATAGACCCTCGCGAGGCTGTTCTTCCTTGTACTGTTCATCATCATCAGCCCAAGAGGCAATCCACCACACCACACACTAGAGTAGGGTATTACACCACAATGGTGGCCCGAATCAGTATAAACCCTGTGTCCCTTGTGTTGTTCTTTTCATAGCTTTGATCCTAGCGTGGCGGGGGGGGGGGTGCAGGAAGGTAGGAGGCGAAATCTCCGCGCGCACCCCAGTGTTCGAACCTCAAGGGTCTGCCAGAACCCGAAATCCGACAGGGCGGGAGCGGCGGCGGCGCGTGGTGCAGGGCTGGGCGGTGGCTAGGGTTCTCCTGGGGGGGCTGGGCCGGCTTTTAAAGCCTGCCGGGCCAGAGTCCTATCCGGACACGACCCGGTTAGGTCAGTTCACTTTTTTTTAATTATTCCGCTCGGAAGAAAAATAAAAAGAAATACTAAACAGACTCCAAAAATTCCGAAATAAATTTTCACGGGCTTCTAAAATCAAGCCGCACAGGGTGAACATTTATTTGGGACCTAAATGCAATTTTGAAAAATGCACATTTTTCCTAAATTCAAATAAAACACCGAAAAACTCCGAAATAAAATCTTATTTGATTTTATTATTAAATCCTCAATATTTCTTTATTTTGGGAAAGCCATTTTATTCCCTCTCTCATATTTTTGTAATATAAATAATTGATGAAAAAATAAATAAAATCAAATGATCCTATTCTCAAAATTTGAGAGAACTCAAATATGAAAATAACGAAATCCCCAACTCTCTCCGTGGGTCATTGAGTTGCGTAGAATTTCTAGGATCAACCAAAATGCAAAATAAAATATGATATGCATTGATGATCTAATGTATAACTTTCCAAATTGAAAATTTGGGATGTTACAACCTAAAGCCTTGCAAGCATTGCAACTAATGAGTTTGTTGCGAGATGATGTATTATGGAATGAGTAAAGAGACTTGCCGGTAACGAGATTGAACTAGGTATTGAGATACCGACGATCGAATCTCGGGCAAGTAACATACCGATGACAAAGGGAACAACATATGGTGTTATGCGGTTTGACCGATAAAGATCTTCGTAGAATATGTGGGAGCCAATATGAGCATCCAGGTTCCGCTATTGGTTATTAACCGGAGACGTGTCTCGGTCATGTCTACATTGTTCTCAAACCCATAGGGTCCGCACGCTTAAGGTTTCGATGACAGTTATATTATGAGTTTATGAGCTTTGATGTACCAAAGGAGTTCGGAGTCCCGGATGAGATCGGGGACATGACGAGGAGTCTCGAAATGGTCGAGACGTAAAGATCGATATATTGGACGACTATATTCGGACATCGGAAAGGTTACGAGAATTCGCCGGGGAGTATTTTCGGAGTACCGGATAGTTACGAGAATTCGCCGGGGAGTATATGGGCCTTATTGGGCCATACGGGAATAGAGGAGAGAGGCCAAAAGGAAGGAGGCACCCCCCCCTCTGGTCCGAATAGGACAAGGGGTGCAGCCCCCTTTTCCTTGTTCCTCTCCCCCTCTTTCCTTCTCTCCTACTCCAACAAGGGAAGGAGGAGTCCTACTCCCGGTGGGAGTAGGACTCCCCCCTTGGCGCGCCCTCCTCCTAAGCCGGCCGCCTCCCCCTTGCTCCTTTATATACGGGGGCAGGGGGGCACCCCATAGACACAACAGTTGATCATTGATCTCTTAGCCGTGTGCGGTGCCCCCCTCCACCATAGTCCTCGATAATATTGTAGTGGTGCTTAGGCGAAGCCCTGCGGCAGTAGAACATCAAGATCGTCACCTTGCCGTCGTGCTGACGGAACTCTTCTCTGACATTCTGCTGGATCGGAGTCCAGGGATCGTCATCAAGCTGAACGTGTGCTAGAACTCGGAGGTGCCGTAGTTTCGGTGCTTGATCGGTCGGGGCGTGAAGACGTACGACTACATCAACCGCGTTGTGCTAACACTTCCGCTTTCGGTCTACGAGGGTATGTGGAAAACACTCTCCCCTCTCGTTGCTATGCATCACCATGATTTTGCGTGTGCATAGGAATTTTTTTTGAAATTACTACGTTCCCCGACACTCCATTCATCAAGTGAGCTAATGTCAAATAACCTCTTCTCACCGGCAAGTTTGAAGTCATAGTTGAGCTCTTTAATAGCCCAATATGCCTTATGTTCTAATTCAAGAGGTAAGTGACATGCTTTACCATAAACCATTTTATATGAGGACATACCCATAGGATTTTTATATGCAGTTCTATAAGCCCATAATGCATCATCAAGTTTCTTGGACCAATTCTTTCTAGATCTATTAACAGTCTTTTGCAAAATTAATTTAAGCTCTCTATTACTCAGTTCTACATGACCACTAGACTGTGGGTGATAAGGAGATGCAATTCTATGATTAACATCATACTTAGGAAGCATTTTACGAAAGGCACCATGAATAAAATGTGAACCACCATCAGTCATTAAGTATCTAAGGACTCCAAACCTCAGACAAATAACTTCTTTTAGCATCTTAATAGAGGTGTTATGATCAGCACTACTAGCTGGAATAGCTTCTATCCACTTAGTAACGTAATCAACAACAACTAAAATATGTGTGTACCCATTAGAGGAAGGAAAAGGTCCCATATAATCAAAGCCCCAAACATCAAATGGTTCAATAAACAGTGAATAATTCATAGGCATTTCTTGACGTCTGCTAATATCACCAATTCTTTGACATTCGTCACAACACAAGACAAACTTACGGGCATCCTTGAAGAGAGTAGGCCAATAAAAACCGGATTGCAATACCTTATGTGCAGCTCTGTCTCCAACATGGTGTCCTCCATAAGCCTCGGAGTGACACTTGCGTAGGATCTATTCCTGTTCATGCTCAGGTACACAATGTCTAATAACACCATCTACTCCTTCTTTATAAAGGTGTGGGTCATCCCAAAAGTAATGTCTTAAATCATCGAAGAACTTTTTCTTTTGCTGGTATGTGAAACTAGGTGGTATAAATTTAGCAACAATATAATTAGCATAATCAGCATACCATGGAGCAGCCGAGAAGCATTTATGAGAGCTAATTGTTCATCAGGAAAGCTATCATCAGTAGGTAGTGGGTCATCAAGAACATTCTCTAACCAAGACAAGTTGTCTGCAATGGGGTTCTCAGCTCCCGTTCTATCAATAATATGCAAATCAAATTCTTGTAGCAAGAGAACCCATCTAATAAGTCTGGGTTTAGCATCTTTCTTTTCCATAAGATATTGAATAGCAGCATGATCAGTGTGAGCAGTTACTTTAGAATCAACAATGTAAGGTCTGAACTTATCACAAGCAAATACAACTGCTAAAAAATCTTTTTCAGTAGTAGCATAGTTTCTTTGAGCACTGCCTAGAGTCTTACTAGCATATTGGATAACATTTAATTTCTTCTCAACTCTTTGTCCCAGAATAGCCCCTACAACATAATCACTAGCATCACACATAATTTCAAATGGTAAATTCCAATCAGGAGGCTGAACAATAGGTGCAGAAACCAAAGCTTTCTCAAGTATTTCAAATGCTTCTACACAATCATCATTGAAGATAAAAGGAACATCTTTTTGTAAGAGATTAGTCAGAGGCCGAGAAATTTTAGAAAAGTCCTTAATGAACCTCCTATAAAAACCAGCATGACCAAGGAAACTTCTTATACCTTTAATGTCCTTGGGACACGACATCTTTTCAATAGCATCAACTTTAGCTTTCTCAACTTCAATACCTATTTCAGAAATTTTATGCCCCAAGACAATACATTCATTAACCATAAAGTGGCACTTCTCCCAATTCAAGACAAGATTAGTTTCTTCACGTCTCTGCAAAACTCGATCAAGGTTGCTTAAGCAATCATCAAAAGAAGTTCCATAAACGAAGAAATCATCCATGAATACCTCAACAATCTTTTCACTAAAGTCAGAGAATATAGCAGTCATACATCTTTGAAAGGTAGCAGGTGCATTACATAAACCAAAAGGCATACGTCTATAAGCAAAAGTATCGAAAGGCAAGTGAAAGTTGTCTTTTCTTGATCCTCTTTTGATACAGGAATTTGAGAGAAACCAGAATAACCATCTAGAAAGCAAAAATGTGTATGTTTGGATAATCTTTCTAGCATTTGATCAATAAAAGGTAACGGGTAATGATCCTTTTTATTAGCTTTATTTAATTTGCGGAAATCAATTACCATTCTATAACCTGTAACAATTCTTTGTGGGATCAATTCATCTTTATCATTAGGAACAATAGTAATACCTCCCTTCTTAGGGACACAATGGACAGGACTTACCCACTGACTATCAGCAACAGGATAAATTATACCTGCCTCTAGAAGCTTTAGTATTTCTTTTCTTACCACTTCTTTCATCTTAGGATTTAACCTTCGTTGGTGATCAACAACTGGTTTAGCGTCTTTCTCCAGTTTTATTTTGCGCTGGCATAGAGTGGGACTAATGCCCTTAAGATCATCAAGAGTATATCCAATAGCAGCACAGTGCTTCTTCAGAGTTTTCAATAATTTCTTTTCCTCATGCTCTGTAAGGTTAGCACTAATAATAACAGGATATATCCCTTTCTCATCAAGATAAGCATATTTAAGAGTATCTGATAAAGGTTTAAGCTCAAACACAGTATCACCCTTTGGTGGAGGAGGATCCCCTAGGATTTCAACAGGCAAGTTGTGTTTCAAGATAGGTCCCTGTTTAAAGAATACTTCATTTATTTCCTTTTTTTCATTCATAAACATATCATTTTCATGGTCTAGCAAATATTGTTCTAAAGGATCAGTAGGAGGCATGGAAATAGAAGAAAGACCAATAATTTCATCTTTACTTGGCAATTCTTTATCATGGGGTTGTCTAAGAAATTTAGCAAAATAAAACTCATGAGACATATCCCCTAAACCAACAGAAACAATATCCTTATTGCAGTCTATCTTAGCATTAACAGTATTCAAGAAGGGTCTACCAAATATAATGGGACAAAAGTCATCTTGTGGGAAACCAAGAACAAGAAAGTCAGTAGGATATTTAACTTTCCCACACAAGACTTCAACATCTCTAACAATCTCAACTGGCAAAATAGTATCTCTATTGGCAAGCTTAATTGTAACATCTATCTCTTCTATCTCAGCAGGTGCAATATCATGCACAATTCTTTGTATAAGGAATGATGTATTGCACTTGCACTAGCACCCATATCGCATAAGCCATGATAACAATGATCTCCTATTTTAACAGAAATAACAGGCATGCCTACAATAGGTCTATGTTTATTTTTAGTATCAGGTCTAGAAATTCTAGCAGATTCATTGCATAAGCAAATAACATGCCCATCAATATTATCAGCCAAGAGATCTTTAACCATAGCAACACTAGGTTCAATTTTAATTTGCTCAGGGGGAGTAGGTGTTCTAGTATTACTCTTACGAACCATAGTTGAAGCTTTAGCATGATCCTTTATTCTAACAGGGAAATGTGGTTTCTCTTTATAAGAAGTAGGAACAACAGGATCATTATAAGTGATAGTCTTTTCTTCAACTTTAATAGGTGCAACTACTTTTACTTCAATGGGAGGATTATATTTAAACCACTTCTGCTAAGGGAGATCAACATGAGTAGCAAAGGATTCATAGAAAGAAGCTACTATCTCAGAGTCAAGTCCATATTTAGTGCTAAATTCACGGAAAGCGTCGGTATCCATAAAATACTTAACACAATCAAATTTAGGTGTTATACCTGACTCCTTACCTTCGTCGAGGTCCCAATCTTCAGAGTTACGTTTAATTCTTTCCAATAAATCACATTTGAATTCAATAGTCTTCATCATAAAAGATCCAGTACAAGAAGTATCGAGCATGGAGCGATTACTGCGAGAAAGCCGAGCATAAATTTTTTGAATAATCATTTCTTTTGAGAGCTCATGATGGGGCATAAAATAACATTGACTTAACCCCCCCCCCCCCAAGCTTGAGCAATGCTTTCTCCTTCGCGAGGCCAAAAAATTTATATATAATTACAATCACGATGAAAAAGATGCATAGGATAAAACTTCTGATGAAATTCCAATTTCAATCGTTGGTAGTTCCATGATCCAATATCATCACATAGCCTAAACCATGTCAATGCCTATCCCTTCAAAGATAAAGGGAAGACCTTCTTCTTGATAACATCCTCGTGCATACCTGTAAGCTTAAATAATCCACAAACTTCATCCACGTGGATTAGGTGCAAATCGGGATGTAATGTTCCATCACCTGTGAAAGGATTAGCTAGCAGTTTCTCTATCATAATCAAAGGAATTTCAAAGTAAACATTTTCAGTAGGTTCAGTAGGTTGAGGATAAACTCTTTGCTCTACTGGTCGGGGTGAAGATACCCTAAACAAGCCCCTCAAAGGATTATGTTCCATAGTAACAAGTGACAGTAAATTTCAGCACATTATATAAATTTTTCCTTACCAAATTCCACCTACCAAAGGAGCTTCACTCCCTGGCAACGGCGCCCGAAAAGAGTCTTGATGACCCACAAGTGTAGGGGATCTATCGTAGCCTTTTTGATAAGTAAGAGTGTCGAACCCAACGAGGAGCAGAAGGAAATGATAAGCGGTTTTCAGCAAGGTATTCTCTACAAGCACTGAAATTATCGGTAACAGATAGTTTTGTGATAAGGTAATTTGTAAAGGGTAAAAAGTAATAAAAGTAAATAAGGTTCAGCAAGATGGACCAATCCTTTTTGTAGAAAAGGACAAGCCTATACAAACTCTTATATAAAGGAAAGCGCTCCTGAGGACACATGGGAATTATCGTCAAGCTACTTTTCATCACGCTCATATGATTCCCGTTCGGTACTTTGATAATTTGATATGTGGGTGGACCGGTGCTTGGGTACTGTCCTTCCTTGGACAAGCATCCCACTTATGATTAACCCCTATTGCAAGCATCCGCAACTACAACAGAAGTATTAAGGTAAACCTAACCGTAGCATGAAACATATGGATCCAAATCAGCCCCTTGCGAAGCAACGCATAAACTAGGGTTTAAGCTTATGTCACTCTATCAAACCATCATCTACTTATTACTTCCCAATGCCTCCCTCTATGCCCAAACAATGGTGAAGTGTCATGTAGTCGACGTTCACATGACACCACTAAAGGGATGACAACATACATCTCATCAAAATATCGAACGAATACCAAATTCACATGACTACTTATAGCAAGACTTCTCCCATGTCCTCAGGAACAAACGTAACTACTCACAAAGCATATTCATGTTCATAATCAGAGGGGTATTAATATGCATAATGGATCTGGACATATGATCTTCCACCAAATAAACCAACTAGCATCAACTACAAGGAGTAATCAACACTACTAGCAACCCATAGGTACCAATCTGAGGCTTGGATACAAAGATTGGATACAAGAGATGAACTAGGGTTTGAGATGAGATGGTGCTAGTGAAGATGTTGATGGAGATTGACCCCCTCCCGATGGAAGGATCATTGGTGATGACGATGGTGATGATTTCCCCCTCCCAGAGGGAAGTTTCCCTGGCAGAATAGCTCCGCCGGAGCCCTAGATTGGTTACGCCAAGGTTCCGCCTCGTGGCGGCGGAGTTTCATCCCGTGAGCTAGCTTATGATTTTTTTCCTGGACGAAAGACTCCATATAGCCAAAGATGGGCATCAGATGGCCACCAGGGAGCCCACGAGGCAGGGGGTGTGCCCAGGCGGTAGGGCGAGCCCCCACCCTCGTGGACGGTGGGTGGCCCCCTCTGGTACTCTTTTCACCCAATATTTTTTATATATTCTGAAAATAATTCCCATGGAGTTTTATGACTTTTGGAGATGTGTAGAATAGGTCTCTAATATTTGCTCCTTTTACAGCCTAGAATTCCAGCTGCCGGCATTCCCCCCTTCATGTAAACCTTGTAAAATAAGAGAGAATAGGCATAAGTATTGTGACATAATGTGTAATAACAACCCATAATGCAATAAATATCGATATAAAAGCATGATGCAAAATGGACGTATCAACATTCCACATCAAAAATTCTGTTTTATCATTTACCTACTCGAGGACGAGCAGGAATTAAGCTTGGAGATGCTTGATACGTCTCCAACGTATCTATAATTTTTGATTGTCCCATGCTATTATATTATTTGTTTTGGATGTTTAATGGGCTTTAATATGCTCTTTTATATTATTTTTGGGACTAACCTATTAACCGGAGGCCCAGTGCTAGTTTCTGTTTTTTTGCCTATTTTAGTGTTTTGCAGAAAAGGAATATCAAACGGAATCCAAACGGAACGAAACCTTCACAAGGATCTTTCTTGGAACAAACGCAAACCAGGAGACTTGGAGTGGAAGTCTGGAACTCCGTGAAGCTTCCACGAGGCAGGAGGCGCGCCCAGGGAGGTAGGCGTGCACCCACACTCGTGGGCCCCACGTAGCTCCATCGACGTACTTCTTTCGCCTATATATACTCTTATACCCTAAAAACATCAGGGGAGCCACGAAACCACTTTTCCACCGCCGCAACCTTCTGTACCCATGAGATCCCATCTGGGGGCCTTTCCGACGACCTGCCGGAGGGGGATTCGATCACGGAGGGCTTCTACATCAACACCATAGCCTCTCCGATGATGTGTGAGTAGTTTACCACAGACCTTCGGGTCCATAGTTATTAGCTAAATGGCTTCTTCTGTCTCTTTGTTTCTCAATACAAAGTTCTCCTCGATGTTCTTGGAGATCTATTCGATGCAATACCTTTTGCGATGTGTTTGCCGAGAGCCAATGAATTGTGGATTTATGATCAAGTTTATCTATGAATAACATTTGGTTCTTCTCTGAATTCTTATATGCATGATTTGATATCTTTGCAAGTCTCTTTGAATTATCGGTTTAGTTTTGCCTACTAGATTGATCTTTCTTGCAATGGGATAAGTGCTTAGCTTTGGGTTCAATCTTGCGGTGTCCTTTCCCAGTGACAGTAGGGGCAGCAAGGCACGTATTGTATTGTTGCCATCGAGGATAAAAATATGGGGTTTATATCATATTGCTTGAGTTTATCCCTCTACATCATGTCATCTTGCCTAAGGCATTACTCTGTTCTTATGAACTTAATACTCTAGATGCATGCTGGATAGCGGTCAATGTGTGGAGTAATAGTTGTAGATGCAGAATCGTTTTGGTCTACTTAACACGGATGTGATGCCTATGTTCATAATCATTGCCTAGATATTCTCATAATTATGCACTCTTCTATCAATTGCTCGGCAGTAATTTGTTCACCCACCGTAATACATGCTATCATGAGAGAAGCCACTAGTGAAACCTATGGCCCCCGAGTCTCTTTTTTATTATATTACATCTCTTTTTATTATCGCATCTCGTTTACTATTTTGCAATCTTTACTTTCCAATATATACAACAAAAATACCAAAAATATTTATCTTACTATCTTTATCAGATCTCACTTTCGCAAGTGATCGTGAAGGGATTGACAACCCCTTTATCGCGTTGGTTGCGAGGTTCTTGATTGTTTGTGCAAGTACTAGGTGACTTGCGTGTTATCTCCTACTGGATTGATACCTTGGTTCTCAAAAACTGAGGGAAATACTTACGCTACTTTGCTGCATCACCCTTTGCTCTTCAAGGGAAAACCAACACATGCTCAAGAGGTAGCACATAATTTCTTTGAGAACTATCCATAGTATTGCTATTATAATGATTAACATTCAATTTCTTATCAACTCGTTGATCTAGAAAAACACCAATATCATAATCACTAGCATCACACATAATTTCAAAAGGCAAATTCCATTCAGGTGGTTGACCAATAGGTGCAGAAATTAAGGCTTTCTTAAGTATTTCAAAGGCTTCTACGCAATCATCATAAAAAACAAATGGAACATCTTTTTGAGGGAGATTAGTTAGTGACCTAGAAATCTTGGAGAAATCTTTAATGAATCTTCTATAGAAACCAGCATGACTAAGGAATCTTCTTATACCATTAATATCTTTAGGACATGTCATTTTATCAATTCCATCAACTTTAGCTTTATCTATTTAAATACCTCGTTCAGAAATTTTATGCCCAAGTATTATACCTTCGTTCACCATGAAGTGAAACTTCTCCCAATTCAAGACAAGATTAGTTTCTTCATGTCTCTACAAAAGTCGGTCAAGGTTGCTTAAGCAATCATCAAAAGAAGTCCCGTAAATGGAAAAATCATCCATGAATACCTCAACAATATTTTCACAAAAATCAGAGAATATAGTAGTCATACATGTTTGAAAGGTAGTAGGTGCATTGCATAAACCGAAAGACATACATATATAAGCATAAGTTCCAAAATGACAAGTAGAAGTATTTTTATCTTGATCTCCTTTTGACACAGATATTTGAGAAAACTAGAAATATCCATCAAGGAAACAAAATTGTGTATGCTTATATAATCTTTCTAACATCTGATCAATGAAAGTCAAGGTGTAATGATCTTTTCTAGTAGCTTTATTTAATTTCCCGGAATCAATTACCATCCTATAACCAGTTACAATTCTTTGTGGAATAAGTTCGTTTTTAGGAACAATGGTTATACCTCCTTTCTTAGGAACACAATGGACATGACTTACTCATCTACTATCAGCTATAGCATGAATTATACCTGCCTCCAAAAGCTTTAATATTTCAGTTCTTACCACAACCTTCATTTTAGGATTCAGACAGCGTTGATGACCAACGACTGGCTTAGCGTCACGCTCCATATTAATCTTGTGCTGACATAAGGTGGGACTAATGCCCTTAAGATCATCAAGAGTGTATCCAATAGCGGCACGGTGCTTCCTCAGAGTTTTAAGTAATCTCTTTTCTTCATCCTCTGAAAGGTTAGCATTGCTAATAACATGATATATCTTCTTTTAATCAAGATAAGCATATTTTAATGTATCAGGTAGTTTATTTAGTTCAAACATAGGGTCGTTATTAGGAGGGAGTGGGTCTCCCGAAGTTTCAACAAGCAAATTGTGTTTAATGATAGGTGTTTGCCTAAAGAACATTTCATCTATTTATTTCTTTCATTCATATACATATCATTTTCATGGTCTAGCAAATATTGTTCAAAGGGATCAATAGGAGGTACGACAATAGAATCAATAACAATAATTTCATCGTTACTAGATAATTCTTTATCATGAGGTTGTCTATGAAATTTAGAGAAATAGAACTCATGAGATACATCACCAAAGTTACCACTGACTGTTTCCCTAATTCAATCAATCTTAGCATTAACTATATTCAGGAACGGTCTACCAAAAATAACGGGGCAAAAATCATCTTTTGGAGATCCAAGAACTAGAAAATTAGTAGGGTATTTGATCTTATCACACAAGACTTCAACATCTCTAACAATCCCAAGCGATGAAATAGCATCTCTTTTTGCAAGCTTAATAGTGACATCAATGTCTTCTATCTCAACATGTGCAATATCATTCATAACTTCTTGCTATAAAGTAAAAGGAATAGCACTCACACTGGCACCCACATCACATAAACCATGATAACAATGATCTTCTATTTTAACAGAAACAACAAGCATGCCAATAACAGGTTTTTCTTTATCTATAGGATCGGGTTTAGCAATCCTAGTTGCTTCCTCACAGAAATAAATGACATCTCCATCAATATTATCAACCAAAATATCTTTGATCATGGAAACATTAGGTTCTACTCTTATTTGTCCAGAGGGTCTAGGTGTTTTAATATTACTTTTATTAACCAGAGTTGAAGCTTTAGCATGTTCCTTAATCCTAATAGGAAAAGGTGGTTTCTCAGTATAAGCAGTAGGCACAACTTGATCAACATTATAAATGATTGGTTCATCTTTTGCTATAATAGGTTCCTCTAACATTTCTTTAATAGGTGGATGAAACTTAAACCACTTCTCCTTAGGGAGACCAACATGATAAGCAAATGATTTACAAAAGGTAGCTACTATCTCAGAGTCAAGTCCACATTTAGTACTAAACTTATGAAGAGCAACAGTTTCCATAAAAGACTTAGCATAGTCAAACTCAAGATTTATACATGAATCTTTACCTTTGTAGATTTCTCAATCTTTAGAGTTTCACTTAATTCTTTCCAGAAGGCCCCATTTGAATTCAATAGTTCTCTTCATAAGGAACCAGTAGAATAAGTATCGAGCATGGATTGATCATTATGAGAAATCTAAGCATAAAAGTTTTGTATAATTATTTCTATTGAGAGCTCATTATTGGGGCATGTACGCATCATGTATTTAAGCCTCCCCCAAGCTTGAGAGATACTTTCTCCATAAAGAGACTGAAAATTATATATAATTCCGATCATGATGAACCAAGTGCATAGGATAAAACTTCCGATGAAATTTTAGCTTCAGGCAGTTCCAATCCCATGTTCCAGTATCATCCAATACCTATACCATGTCAATGTCTTTCCCTCCAAAGACAAAGGGAATACCCTCTTCTTAACTCCATCCTTAGATAAACCTGTAAGCTTAAACAATCCACAAATTTCATCTACTTATATCAAGTGCATATTAGGATGCACTATTCCATCTCCTGCATAAGGATTAGCTAGCAGTTTATCTAACATACTCAAAGGAATCTCCCCAAAGGAATTCATAATATATACTTTTAGTAGGTTCAATAGGTTGAGGGGAAACCCTTATTGCTTCCGTTTGAGGTGAAGATACCCCCGAACAAACACCTCAAAGGACTATTTGCCATAGTGACAAGTGACAGAAAATTTCAGCATGTAATAAAAATGTTTCCTTAGCAAAGACGCTTCACTCCCAGGCAAGGTGCTAGAAAAGAGTCTTGATGACCAACCACTGGTACAACGAGCTGCTATACAAATAGTTTTTAACCCCTTTCCGCGACGACATTTTGAACCATCGCCTTTCCAGTTTGGGCGATAGGAGGGTCCTTCCTACACGACCCACAAACCGTTAGGGATAGGGAGCCATGATGCATGCACATTGCCAAATGTAATCGTATGCGATGCAGCAACATATCGCACACACCACATTCTGGCACACGTGTGGGATTGGTGATCAAACATTTATAATGACGCAGTGAAACCAAACAGTGTTTCATATTGAACCGTTTGTGAAATAGTATCTAAGGCACACATGCCATCATAGATACTGTGTGTGATATGTGCCCCATCGCACATGAGTATTCTGCGGATATCGTCTGCCATGCATGACACCATCGCACATGTTTTGCAAACAATTACTGTGTGCGATAATGTGCTATCACAAATGGTTCAAGAGCCACTTTGCACACATACGTGCTGCAGATCACATGAGATTTGTTGTGTATCACCGACAGTTGCGGTATGAGTGGCATGTGCTTTCCATTCGGGATTGCACATGTTTCCTAAAAATATTACGAGTGGGATTGCACTTTTCATTGGGCATGGTTTACTATAAGCTCTCATGTGTGATAATGTGCCATCACAAATGGTTCGGGAGCCCCTACGCACATGTAGAAGTGCTGCAAATCGTCTGCGATCTGTTGTGTATCACTAACGGTTCTGCTATGATTGACGTATGCTTTTCATTGTGGATTGCACACACTCATTTAGTTGAACTGTGTGCGCATCAATGGCCAAGTTAAAGCAAAAATACCACATTTGAATCGACATGCAAAACGCAAACTCGCCACAATATGCAATTGAACAAATTGTGTCCACATGAAGAACATTCACCAGAATTCGTAATAATTGCAATTGAACAAATGGTAGATAAATTCCAATGATTTGTCGACATATATATGCAGTACATAATTAATCGTAGTGTATGAAATATGAAGACCTCATCACATGGAAAACAATGGATCCATGCATATATGTTTAGCGGCTAACCCTTACTTATTGTTTCAGGAGAAGGCACGCTGGAATCTTCATTATCACCAGTGGGCTTGATGTAGTGATTCAGGAAGAAGTTGCTGATAAATCTCCTAACCATCAACAATTCACCAGCGGGGAGCGGTTAAGGGATCCTCAGATCAAAGATGAGCTGCATGATTTTTAAGATCAGAATGTGCCATATGAGTGGAGTAGAAGATATTAATTAAGATAGACTAACTGGTACTAATTCACGAGAATCTTCACAACAATCAGCAAATTTGCAGATGGAGATCATGTGTCTGCAAACATAGTATCCACAAAGGTTGGTCCTTGCTTGTTGCTGAGGACACTGAACTTTTTTGTACATAATTCATCATGTATTTGCCCTGTTAGGAACAACCTAACCGATGTTAGATGTATTTTTTCCCTTTGGACAGAAATAGAAAGGTGTTTATTTAGAAACTTGAACATTTGACTAGTGTAAGAAGAGGTATTCACAAACTATTGGATACATTTTCCGAAAATAATGGATTTTGGTGTCTTACCGGAGAAACGATCTCGTGCTGCAGAAGTAGTTCCCTCTTGAATAGGTTCCCTGGTATAGTTTTCCACAATGCCAACACATTGCAAATGAAGATGGATTTTCACATACTCAATTCTTGAACCATATATGAATGCAAATTAATTTCAACATCATAGAATTCAATACCTATCCATGAATTGCTGAAGATGCGTTAGATCCTGAGGCTTTATTGACTCTTCGAAAGAATCCAGGTAGTAAACTATGTTCTTGTTTGGAACAATGAATACCAAGATCCAGTAATTGCTATAGATTAAGAAAACCATGAACTTACAAATTATGTCGAAATCTAAAAGACAATCAATGTATGCATGGTTGTTTATTTGACTTACCCTTCATGATATGGCCAGAGAAATGATTCTGCATGGGACGTGTTTTCAAAGATACGAGTGACCTTGTTAATGGCCCACTCCAGTCGATCCTTATCACGTAATAACGTGCCATTTGCTAATTCAGGATCTATGAAATACGCACTCTCTCTTTTTCTTCTTTGCACGATCAATCCCTCATATCTACTACACAACTTGTTCTTGTAGACTCGTGTTGGGCCTCCAAGCGCAGAGTTTTGTAGGACAGTAGAAAATTTCCCTCAAGTGGATGACCTAAGGTTTATCAATCCGTGAGAGGCGTAGGATGAAGATGGTCTCTCACAAACAACCCTGTAACCAAATAATAAAAAGCCTCTTGTGTCCCCAACACACCAAATACAATGGTAAATTGTATAGGTGCATTAGTTCGGTGAAGAGATGGTGATACAAGTGTAGTAATGATAGTAGATATTGATTTTTGTAATAGGAACAATAAAAATAGCGGCAAGGTAGCAATTGATAAACCGGAGCACAAACGGTATTGCAATGCTTGAAAATGAGGCCTAGGGTCCGTACTTTCGCTAGTGCAATCTCTCAACAATGCTAATATAATTAGATCATATAACCATCCCTCAACATGCGATGAAGAATCACTCCAAAGTCCCTATCTAGTGGAGAACATAAGACAACAAATTGTTTGTAGGGTATGAAACCACATCAAACCTATTCTTCTGATCAATCTATCCTAGAGTTCGTACTAAAATAACACCAAGATATTCTTTCCGATCGATCTATCCAAGAGTTCGTACTAAAATAACACCATATGATACACATCAACCAACTCTAATATTACCTAGATACTCCATTGTCACTGCGAGTATTCGTGAGTTGATTATACGATATGCATCAAACAATTTCAGATTCATAATACTCAATCAAACACAAAGAACCTCAAAGAGTGCCCCAAGATTTCTACCGGAGAAACAAAGACGAGAATGTGCATCAACCCCTATGCATAGATTACCCCAATATCACCTCAGGAATCCGCGAGTTGAGTGCCAAAACACATATCAAGTGAATTAATATGATACCCCATTGTCACCATGGGTATTCATAGCAAGACATACATCAAGTGATCTCAAATCCATAAAAGTATAAAATCCGATAAAACAAAATCTCAAAGGAAAAACTCAATTCATCACAACAGGATAGAGTGGGAGAAACACCATATGATCCAACTATATTAACAAAGCCCGCGATACATCAAGATCATGCCAACTCAAGAACACGAGAGAGAGAGAGAGACAGATTAAACACATAGCTACTGGTACAAACCCTCAACCCTGAGGGTGGACTACTCCCTCCTCATCATGGTGCCTACCGGCATGATGAAGATGGCCACCGGTGATGATTTTCCCCTCCGGCAGGGTGCGGGAAAAGGGTCCAGATTGGTTTTTCATGGCTACAGAGGCTTGCAGCAGTGGAGCTTCTGATCTAGGGTTATTTCTAGGGGTTTATGTATCTATATGATTTTCTGGCGTTGGTTTCATGCAAAGATGGGCCTCGAGATGACCACAACCCACCCGGGCCTCATGGCGCACCCAGGTGTCTTGTGCTCACCTCCTTCACCTTCTGATCCTCCCATGAAGCTTCTAGTGCCTCTTTTGTATCAAAAAATCATCAAAAGTTCCGTTGCATTTGGAGAACTTTTATTTCTGCGCAAAAACAACACCACGGTAGTTCTGCTGAAAACAATGTGATTTCGGGTTAGTTCCATGCCAATCATTCCAAAACCATATAAAATTTGTGTAAACATGGCATCAATACTTCATAGATTATAGATACATTGGAGACGTATCAGCATCCCCAAGCTTAATTCCTACTCATCCTCGAGTAGGTAAATGATAAAAGAAATAATTTATGAAGTGTGAATGCTAGCAAAGTGCATAAGTTTGATCAATGATAATTTCAATCACTTTTTCTAGCATCATAATAACAAATCTTTCTCATAAAACTCATCATGTTAAAGTAGCAACCAATTCACATGTTATGGTTCAAACAATGAATTCTCTTGAAACTTAACAACCTATGTTCTCAGTCACCAAGCAATTTCAATTCAACTTATTCAACAAAGTCTAAGTAAGAGCTCCACATACTCAATCATCATATAGTCTTCTATGATTGCTAGTACTCAAGGCATATTCTTAGAACAAATGGCATCCATTGAACACAGAGAAAAATATGGGCTTAGTGTTTCGCCTCCCAACTCATTTATCATAGAGATAATTGTCAACAATAATAATTCATGATCAAATATATTTGACTGGTCATATGTGCCTAGATCTTTCCCCACCACATGATGCTTGCCAACTAGTGAATAATTGAGGTTGAAATGAGAATGCATACTATTGACTCTTGCATAAAAGTAAATACTGAAACGTAAAAGACAGGCCCTTCGCAGAGGGAAGCAGAGGTTGTCATGCGCTTTTTATTTGGAATGTCACGTTATATTGCCCCTTATGATAGCAACCTTTATTATGCAGTCCGTCGCTTTTATTACTTTTCCATCACAAGTTCATATAACACTCAATTTTCCCTTACAATAAAAGATCGAACATATTTAGGAGCATTTTTATTCCTTTATGCACCGATAACAACTTACATGAAGGATCTTATTCAATCCATAGGTAGGTATGGTGGACACGCATGGCAAGAAATTGGGTTTAAGAGTTTTTGGATGCACAAGTAGTATCTCTACTTAGTACGAATTTTTGGCTAGCAAAAGATCCTAGGCAAACACCACATGTTGGAGGATCCATGCAAATATACATAACCATAACTCATTACGTTGTCTTCCTTGTCCAACTTCAAATTATTTGCTCAAGTTTGAAAATAATTAATGGGTATTCACTATCATAGAAGATGTCCAAGATAATATATTTGTATGTGAAAGTTCTCTTCATTATACTAATCATTCATGAATTGCTTGTATGACCAATATTGTGATTGTCAAGCTTCAAAAGATTTCACTTTCTAAACCCAATGTGAAGCTAGTACTAGGCATAATATGAACATATAATTTCAACTTCATGATATTCAATTCATTCAACAATTTTCTCATAGGATAGAAGTGAAGCACAAGAGTAAAAGACAAACTACTCCAAAAAGATATAGGTGAAGATCAAGTGAGTAGTTAAGTAAATGGGTAACCATTTGAGGACTCTCTCTTATTTAAAAAAACTTTAAGATCTAAGTATTTTATTAAAACAGCAAGCAAATCAAAATAAAATGACATTCCAAGAATAGCACAGATCATGTGAAGAAGCAAAAAACTTAGGCAACCGAGGCTAACCAATAATTGTTGATGAAGAAAGGTGGGATGCCTACTGGGGCACCCCCAAGCTTAGATGCTTGAGACTTCTTGGAATATTATCTTGGGATGCCTTTTGAATCCCCAAGCTTGAGCTTTTGTGTCTCCTTAATTCCTTCTATATCACAGTTTCCCTAAATCTTAAAAACTTCATCCACACAAAACTCAACAAGAACTCATGAGATAAGTTAGTATAAATCAATGCAAAAACCTTATCATTCTCTACTGTAGCAAATCACTAAAATTTTTATTTAACATTGCATACTAAATGCCTCTGCATATTTAATATTCCTATCCTCAAATAGAATCATTAAACAAGCAAACATATGCAAACAATGCAAACATAACAACAATCTGTCAAAACTGTACAGTCTAGAAAGAATGCAAGATGATTCATACTTCTCTAACTCCAAAAATTATAGAAAATTACCACACCATAGACAATTTGTTTTATCTTAGTGTGTTATATTTCAAGATTTTATCACGTTCTGACATTTTTTTACAATTCATACAATGATAGAAAACTTCCTATTTTCGAAACAGCAACAAATAGACTTGCAAAATAAGCATGGTAAAGGCTATCCTTGATATTTTTATTGAAATAAAAGATGCAAAACATTATTCTAAATAATATCAGGAAAATATCAACAAAATAAAATGACGCTCCAAGTGAAACTCATATCATGTAACGAATTAAAATATAGCTCCAAGTGAGGTTACCGATAATATTGGAGACGAAAGAGGGGATGCCTTCCAGGGCATCCCCAAGCTTAGTTGCTTGGATCTTCCTTGAATGTTACCTTGGGGGTGCCTTGGGCATCCCCAATCTTAGCGTCCCATCACTCCTTATTCTCCTCATATCAACATATCACCCAAAACTTGAAAACTTCAATCACACAAAACTTAACAGAACTTCGTGAGATAGGTTAGTATGATAAACACAAATCAAATTCACTTTGGTAGTGTCAAATACAAGATTCGTAGTTGTTCTCAAACAATGCCTATTGTAACATATCATTTCCACAATTTATATTGAGCAATATAAGCCATAGAAACTAGGAAACAAGCAAACTATGCATTGAAAACAGAATCTGTCAAAAACAGAGCAATCTATAATGATCTGGACAATGACCATAATTCTTTAAATCCAAAAATTCTGAAAAAATAGGACAATGTTGGCAATTTGTATATAAATCATCTGTAAAAAAATTCAGATTTTTATCATGTTCCAGTGAATTTAAACAATTCTGTAACTGGGCCCAAAAGTTTCTGTTTTTGCACAGAATGAAGTCAACTATCATCCACACTATCCCAAAGGCTTTACTTGGCACTATTGAAACAAAAGCTATAGAACATGATTACTACATTATCTTAATCATGTGAACACCCAACAATAGTAGTTACAAGTGTTGGGTTGTCTCCCAACAAGAGCTTTTCTTTTATGCCTTTTTAGTTTGGCATGATGATTTTAATGATGCTCTCATAAAAGTAAAGAATTGAAACACAAAGAGAGCATCATGAAGCATATGACTAGCAAATTTAAGTCTAACCCACTTCCTATGCATAGGGATTTTGTGAGAAAATAATTCATGGGAACAAGAATCATCTAGCATAGGAAGGCAAACCAATCAATACTTCAAAGCTTTCAACACATAGAGAGGAAACTTGATATTATTGAGATACGTAAAAGCATATGTTCCTCTCACACAATAATTTTCAGTAGAATCATGGACAAATTCAACAATATAGCTATCACATAAAGCATTCTTTTCATGATCCACAAGCATAGAAATTTTATTACTCTCATCATAAGCAAATTTATTCTCATGAGTATAAGTGGAAGCAAATTCAACAAAATAACTATCATGTGATACTTGATTGGCATAATCCAATTTAAAATAAAAATCATGATGACAAGTTTCATGGTTATGATTATTCTTTATATCATATATGTCACCACCATAACCATCATAGATAGGAACTTTGTTGTCATAATCAATTGAAATCTCTTCCAAGATAGTGGAATCATCATTAAATAAATTCATGGCCTCTCCAAATCCACAATCATCAATATAATCATCATAAATAGGAGGCATGCT
The DNA here is from genome assembly GCF_056163025.1 of Triticum urartu. Lineage (NCBI taxonomy): Eukaryota > Viridiplantae > Streptophyta > Magnoliopsida > Poales > Poaceae > Triticum > Triticum urartu. The sequence goes on from NC_141875.1 coordinate 366,463,889, forward strand.
TTCATCATAATAAATATTCTCATCAGAACTCGGGGAACTAAAAATATCATCTTCATCAAACATAGCATCCCCAAGCTTATGGCTTTGCATATCATTAGCATCATGGATATTCAAAGAATTCATACCAACAACATTGCAATCATGCTGATCATTCAAATATTTTATGCCAACCATATTATTGAATTCTTCTTCTATCAAATGAGTACAATTTTCCTTTCTATCATTTTCAAGAAATACATGATAAGGATGAACAATATGAGGCCACCTCAATTCCATTTTTAATTTTCTTTTATAAACCAAGCTAGTGATAAAATAAGAAACTAAAAGATTCAATTGCAAGATCTAAAGATATACCTTCAAGCACTCACCTCCCCGGCAATGTCGCCAAAAAATATCTTGATGTCTACTACACAACTTGTTCTTGTAGAATCATGTTGGGCCTCCAAGCGCAGAGTTTTGTAGGACAGTAGAAAATTTCCCTCAAATGGATGACCTAAGGTTTATCAATCCGTGGGAGGCATAGGATGAAGATGGTCTCTCTCAAACAACCCTGCAACCAAATAATAAAAAGTCTCTTGTGTCCCCAACACACCAAATTCAATGGTAAATTGTATAGGTGCACTAGTTCGGCGAAGAGATGGTGATACAAGTGTAGTAATGATAGTAGATATTGATTTTTGTAATAGGAATGATAGAAAAATAGTAAGGTAGCAATTAATAAAATGAAGCACAAACGGTATTGTAATGCTTGAAAATGAGGCCTAGGGTCCGTACTTTCGCTAGTGCTATCTCTAATATAACTGGATCATATAACCATCCCTCAACATGCGATGAAGAATCACTCCAAAGTCCCTATATAGTGGACAACATAAGACGAAATTGTTTGTAGGGTATGAAACCACCTCAAAGCTATTATTTTTGATCAATCTATCCTAGAGTTTGTACTAAAATAACACCAAGCTATTCTTTCTGATTGATCTATCCAAGAGTTCGTACTAAAATAACACCATATGATACACATCAACCAACTCTAATGTCACCTAGATACTCCAATGTCACCGCGAGTATCCATGAGTTGATTATACGATATGCATCAAACAATTTCAGATTCATAATACTCAATCTAACACGAAGAACCTCAAAGAGTGCCCCAAGATTTCTACTGGAGAAACAAAGACGAGAACATGCATCACCCCCTATGCATAGATTACCCTAATGTCACCTTGGGATCCGCGAGTTGAGTGCCAAAACACATATCAAGTGAATCAATATGATACCCCATTGTGACCATGTGTATTCATAGCAAGACATACATCAAGTGCTCTCAAATCCATAAAAGTATTCAATCTGATAAAACAAAATCTCAATGGGAAAACTCAATTCATCACAACAAGATATAGAGGAGAAACACCATACGATCCAACTATACTAACAAAGCCTGCGATACATCAAGATTGTGCCAACTAAAGAACACAAGAGGGAGAGTGATTAAACACATAGCTACTAATACAAACCCTCATCCCCGAGGGTAGGCTACTCCCTCCTCATCATGGTGGCCGCCGAGATGATGAAGATGGCCACCGGTGATGCTTTCCTCCTCCGGCAGGGTGCCGAAACATGGCCCAGATTGGTTTTTTGAGGCTATAGAGGCTTGCGGCGGAGGAACTTCTGATCTATGGTTATTTCTGGGGATTTCTGTATTTTTTGGATTTTTTGGCGTTGGTTTCACACGAAGATGGGCCTCGAGGTGACCACGACCCACCTGGTTGCGCCCAGGTGTCTTGTGCTCACCTCATGCACCTTCTAGTCCTCCCACGAAGCTCCTAGTGCCTCTTTTGTTCCAATAAAAATCGTCAAAAAGTTTCGTTGCATTTGGAGAACTTTTATTTCTGCACAAAAAACAACACCATGGTAGTTCTACTGAAAATGGCGTTAGTCCGGGTTAGTTCCATGCAAATCATACCAAAACCATATAAAATTGTTGTAAACATGGCATGAATACTTCATAAATTATTGATACGTTGGAGACGTATCAATCCCTTGAGAGGAATAAATACAGTTAGTTGTTTATCATTTACAACCTTGTATGGAGAAGTTGATCAGAGTTTGTGACGTACTTACAAAATCAGGCATCTAACAAGAGTGGCATTGAGCACGTTGAAGTTGAAGAAGAGATGTAAGTCCTTGAAACCCACACTGATGGAACCTGGATTGTGTCGGAAATGATCTCTGTTGTAGTAGACTAGCAGAACATGATGATCTGCTAACATTTGATCCATGCAATATTTATGTAATGCATGGCAACTGGAACTGCACTCATCAAAGTATTCGCCAACCAGAAATGGCTAGACATGGACGTAATTGCACGCTTCAAGTATGTCTGCTTTATTTTTAGCAAGCATCAATTCTAATTATGCATCGCCCATGTTGTCAGAAACAACACTACTCTCCATTTCGAACAACTTGCTGGTAATTTGGTTCTGGGCGACGAGTGCCTTAAGTAAGAGGCTATTGTTCTCATTCCTCCTCGGTCTCGAGGCCTGCCTCCTCATGGGTGAAGCCTTTTTGCCTGCTTCCTTCTTGGTACTTGAAGCACTTCTGGTGCAAGGTCTGTATGGTTGAAAGGCGGACTGTTGAGGAGACGATAAAGCTACGATGGACTACTTAGCAGACGGATTAGCTACTCCGGACTACTGAGCTGGCGGTGCTGCTGTGACGGACCACTAGGTTATAGGAGCAGAGGCATCGAACTGCTGACTAGGCGTTGAAGCTATGTTGGGTTTCTGCGCAGGTGGTGCCAAATTGTCGGTGTACTGAGGAGGTTGTGCCAACACGTTGGTTTGCTGAGCAGGCAGTACTGATGTATTGGTATGCTGATCATGCGACTTCAGACGGACAGACTGATGAGCGACCGATTCTGGACCTACAAACTGCTTAGCAGGCGGTTCAGAAGCATCAAACTACTTAGCAGTCCATTTCACCAGGTTGGTCTGCTGAGCATGTGGTGGCGCTGAGTCTCCCCCCGCTGCTTCAGTGGCGGCATCTGAACCAGTGGTGCATCTTCTGCAGTTGTAGGCCTTTCCACTGGCTGCTCAAGGGCGGACAATCACATGGCATGTACGATACAAAGTCGGGTGGGCTGATCATAGGTTGATGCATCGGCCGTCATATTATGAGTATTAGGTTCCTTGGGGGGAGCACGTGAGAGCTGCTGTGGCAAGGAGAGATCATTGGTTGAAGCGCGACATTGGCAGGGCTTCGGGGATCTCATCCGCAAAGTCTATTTCCTTTCATGGCCACTGGATATGATGTAACAGTGTTTCTCCCAAGGTCCTCTGCTCATCAAAGTCCCCTAGGACATTCTTCAGGGAAAATTCATTGAATCCAGGCTTTACTTCAGTCATGTAGCACTTCACATAGCCCGGCTTCAATGGCACATTGTCCAACAAGAGGCCGTCTTCCAAGAAGGGGGGGGGGACAAATCCAGGATGTTGCACAGTTTAGCATACCTTCATAATGTGTGAGCATGCCCCTAAGTCTGTCTTTCATTCCAGATAGATCAGATATAGCATCATCATGAGAAGTTGCAGTCTCAGTGTCACTGGGGTCAACTGATGCACATCTACTCTTGTGCGGTGTTGTTGCGCAATAAGATGCATCCTCCATGCCAGCCTCCCCTACCATATGTTGGCTATCTATAAGTGTTAGAGTCTTTTGCATCATCATTGAATCTTCAATTTCCTTTCGATGCCCCAAATACATGTCCCTCCTCAACCTTTCATACAATTGATTCTGCTTCATTTCACATCTTGCTTTTTTCATGCTGAGCCTCTCTTTGCTGAGTGTGAAAGCCCTCTTGTGTGGGACATTGACACCTATACCCATTACACGGACAGGGGGCTCTTTTGTTTCCAGAGCATCAGACAGAATGTCACATGGCCCTGAGTTACTGGAGAACCTTCCAGGGATCTTGGAAGCCTTTAACACCACGCGATACAGTTCTTCGTCATGTGAGTTTTCAAAGTAATAAGTTCTGTCGTCATGCCTCCTTGCAAGTAGTCTCTAGTGTGTTCGTCCCTGATTTCACTGAAGGCCGGTTTCCCACTGATAATCCCCAAGTGCAGGGAATCATCATAGCAATTTCCAAAGGTGGAAGTGATAAGTATGGAGTGTCGAACCCACAAGGAGCTAAAGGTAAGATCAATATTCTCTCAAGTCCTATCTGCCACTGATACGACTCTACGTACACCGAATGTTTGCTTCCATCTAGAAACGAGAAATAAAACTACATTGTGGGTATGAAGAGAATAGCTTTGTATGATATCAGAGAACTAAAATATAAAAGTTGGTGCTGTTAATATAAAGTTAGAATATATTATTATATATTATAATAGCGAGTGTGGAATAATGATGGATCGGTGTGCGGAATTGTCCTAGGAAATTGTTAACAAGATCAGTAGTCGTCATTGTAATTTTATATGAGGGAGAGGCATAAGCTAACATATTTTATCTCCTTGGATCATATGCACTTATGATTGGAACTCTAGCAAGCATCCGCAGCTACTAAAGATCATTAAGGTAAAACCCAACCATAGCATTGAAGTATCAAGTCCCCTTTATCCCATACGCAACAACCCCCTTACTCGGGTTTAAGCTTCTGTCACTCTAGCGACGCACTATAAGCGAATCATGAACGTATTGCAACACCCTACAACGGGAATCCCTCATGTGTGCGCGGCACGGAAGGCACCATAGGACAACACCAAAATAAAACATACAACTCAAACCAATCTATATCACCAATCAACCCAAAAGACAAAATAAATCTACACAAGACATCATAGGATGGCAACACATCATTGGATCATAATATGTGGCATAAAGCACCATGTTCAAGTAGGGGATTACAGTGGGGTGCGTGAGAGTGGACCATGTAAAAGAGATGAGGATGGTGATTATGAAGGTGATGTTGATGAATACGATCACTGCGGCGATGATTCCCCTGATGGCACTCTGGTGCCACCAAGAGAGAGGGGGAGCGGTTCTCCCCTTTGTGCTTCCTCCTCCATGACCTCCCCCTTAGATGGGAAAAGGTTCTCCCTCTGGTCTTTGGCCTCCATGGCAATGGTGATCCCTCCAAATACCTCCTCCATGGCCTCCGATGATGTTGGCCCCCTCCGGCAGGGTGCCAGAGGGGGCCTAGATTGGTTTTTCATGGCTACAGAGGCTTACGGCGGCGGAACTCCCAATCTAGGTTTGGTTCTAGAGTTTTTGGGATTTATAGGAGTGTTTGGCGTCGCGGACAAGTCAAGGGGCCCCACGAGGTGATGACAAGGATGGAGGGCGCGCCCTAGGGGGGCACCCTTGTGGTGGCCTCGGGACTCCTCTTTGGTATCTTTTTCTTCTAGTATTTTTATATTTTCCACAAATATTCTCCGTTAATTTTCAGCTCGTTCTGAGAACTTTTATTTCTGCACAAAAACAACACCACGGTAGTTCTGCCGAAAACAACGTTAGTCTGGGTTAGTTCGAATCAAATCATACCAAAATCATATGGAATTGTTGTAAACATGGCATGAATACTTCATATATTATAGATAATTTGGAGACGTATCAGCATCGCACTATTACTCCACACATCGACCGCTATCTAGCATGCATCTAGTGTACTAAGTTCATGGAGAAATAGAGTAATGTAATAAGAATAATGACATGATGTAGACAAGATCTATTCATGTAGGAATAGATCCCATCTTGTTATCCTTAATGGCAACGATTAATACGTGTCTTCCTGCCCCTTCTGTCACTGGGAAAGAACACCGCGTGACCGAACCCATCACAAAGCACCTCTTCCCATGGCAAGAAAAATCCATCTAGTTGGCCTAACTAAACCAAAGATTTGAAGAAGAAATACGAGGCTATAAGTTCATGCATATAAGAGATCAAAACTCAAATAACTTCCATGGATAAAATAGATCTGGTCATAAACTCAAAGTTCATCGGATCCCAACAAACACACCGCAAAAAGAGTTACATCAAATAGATCTGCAAGAGACCATTGTATTGAGAATCAAGAGAGAGAGAGAGAGAGAGAGAGAGAGAGAGAGAGAGAGAGGAAGCCATCTAGCTACTAACTACGGACCCGTAGGTGTACAATGAACTACTCACGCATCAACGGAGAGGCACCAATGAGGATGATGAACCCCTTCATGATGGTGTCTAGATTGGATCTGGTGGTTCTGGAACTTGCAGTGGATGGAATTGTGTTTCGTTGACTCCCCTAGGGTTTTTTGGATTTTCGGGGTTATTTATAGAGCGAAGAGGCGGTTTGGGAGGCGACCGAGTTGGGCACAACCCACCAGGGCGCCAGGCGCACCCAGGTGGGTCGTGCTCCCCTCGAAGCCCACCTCTGGTACTTCTTTGGCCCAACAGGTGTCTTCTGGTCCAGAAAAAATCTCTAAAATTTTTTGCAACGTTTGGACTCGATTTGGTATTGATTTTCTGCGAAGTAAGAAAAGCAAAAAACAACAACTGGCACTAGGCACTATGTCAATAGGTTAGTCCCAAAAAATGATATAAAGTTGCTATAAAATGATTGTAAAACATCCAAGAATGATAATATAACAGCATGGAACAATAAAAAATTATAGATACGTTGGAGACATATCAACATCCCCAAGCTTAACTCCTACTTGCGGTGGCTGGAATTGTGTTTCGTCAACTCCCCTCGGGTTTTTGGATTTTTGGGGTATTTATAGAGCAAAGAGGTAGTGCGGGAGGCGGCCGAGGTGGGCACAACCCCAGGTGCGCCCAGGTGGGTTGTGCTCCCCTCGGAGCCCCTCTTTGGCACTTCTTTGGCCCAACAGGTGTTTCCTGTTCCAGAAAAATTCTCCAAAAAGTTTCACTGCATTTGGACTCCGTTTGGTACTGATATTCCGTGAAGTAAAAAAACAAGCAAAAAACAACAGCTGGCACTGGGCACTATGTCAATAGGTTACTCCCAAAAAATGATATAAATAAAGTTGCTATAAAATGATTGTAAAACATCCTAGAATGATAATATAACAGCATGGAACAATCAAAAATTATAGATACGTTGGAGACGTATCACACCTCGCCATCATCGTTTGCTCGCCAACCGCCCTCGAGTGTATCTCTCCAGTAACCCTCGCCTCTCCTGTGGTCCTGCCGGATTTGCACAAAAATATGTTAGTTACTGCTCTCCATCGCGGTGAGGCATATTTTCTCGCAATCCCTCTTCCCAGTTCATTCAGTATGTTCCCAAATTGGCTATATAAAATAACGGAGAGCGTATATATGTTCATTATCTACCTTCCTAACTAGTACATATAAGTTGTATTTGTTCCAATTAGTTATTATAGATTTATAGATCGTGGGTGCCCGAGTCACATAAAGTTAACAAATTAGCTTTACATTTTCAAAATTATTGCATGACAACAGCTTGCTACCAAGTTGTTAGCTTTATGCTTATCCTCCTTTCTTGAGTTTCACATTTGTTCTCTGTGGATGTCGAGTAGCAGCGACAACACTCATGCTTCAGGCGATGTATCTTCATCTGAGTCCGACAACCCTAGGTCTCTAGTAGATGGTCAGGGATCAACTAATCTGGAACGGGATAGAGCTGCAGCAATTACCCTCCCGGCCAGGACACGAAAGAACGCTACATGGACGCCCACACACCAGCCTAAAGGTGTATATGAAGTAACCGACATTGATTTAAAGTCTTGGGCTCCAACTAAACCAGATAAAGTATGCACGAGGTTCAGGAGTGTGTGTGGATTTGTTGGCAGGGCAAGGCTCAACATTAATCTGCTGGGGTTTTGGAAGGCTGGCACAGAAACACAACAAAGGATAGTGTAACATCCCAAATTTCCAATTTGGAATGTTATACATAGGTCATCATATGCATATCATATTTTATTTGCATTTTGGCTTTGTGATCCCAAAATCCTAAGCAACTCAAGGACCCATGGAGAGAGTTGGGGATTTTATTGTTTTCATATTTGGATTTTCTCAAATATTGAAAAGTGGATCATTTTGGTTTTAGTTATTTTTCTCTCCAAAAATATTTCATAATTAAAATATATGAGAGGAGATAATATGAATTCTCCAAAAATAAATGAAATATTGGAGGAAAAATATTAAAACCAAATAAATATTTTATTTGGACTTTATCGCTATTTTATTTGAATTAGAAAAATATGCATTTTTCGAAATTGCATTTTTAGGCCAAGAAAATGTTCACTTTGTTCTAAATATTTTATTTAGACGGTGAAAATTTGTTTTGGAATTTTTAGATTTTTATTTTCTTTTATTTAGGATTTTCTCGGCGGACTTGTTTAAAAACCGAACCGACCAAACGGGTCGTGCCCGAGCCGGACTCCGTCCGAGCTCAGGCTTTATAAGCCACCCCGAGCCCCCCCCCCCCCCCCCCCGAGGCCCAAGTCGCCAGCGCCCCGAAACCCTAACCCACACCACCGTCCGCCACCGCCGCCGCCCGCGCCGCCTCGCCGGAGTTCGTCGCCGGTTTTTGTCGCTTTTATTTTCGGTAAAAACCTAGATCGGGTTTTTTATTAGTTTGCGTTTTATTATGGTTTTATTCGGTTTAGTTTATTTAACGAACGTTGGTTCATTTAGATCTGTTAGTGAACGATTTTCGTTAGATTGGTTCTGTTAGCGAACGTTCGCGCCGTAGTCTTTTCTTTTTATTTTCTTCTTCGGCCAGGGACCTATCCGCGATTATTTTTATTGCACATTAGCCCCTGATCTGCAAACCCTCGCCGTTTCTTAACCGTTTGTCCAAATCCAGTGAAACCAACACCAAAATCTTCGTCTTGAGACCCTCTTTCTGTTTAATCAACTTGAAAAAGGTTTTTGACAAATTAAAATTTTGTTGCAAGCAGATTTGTCTACGAAGTTCTTTTGACCGTAGTTTCAGTTCCGTATCTCCGTTTTGATTGATTCTTTTTGCAAATCGAACCTCTTCAGTTGAAATTTCAGTTTGTATCTTCTTATTTTAGGTTTTCCCCTTGCATCTTTGCTTGAGTGCTTATGTATGCTATTGTTTGTTTGGGCTAGAATTCCCAGAGTGCGCAGCGTGCTACTACGAGTCACTAGGTTTTGCGCATCATCATCAAGGCAAGTAACACATTGATCATACCCCTTTATTACCCAGTTTTTATGCATTAGTTACAACCCTCAAACATTGCATGAGTATGATCTCTTAACATGTGGGTTTTGGGAAGTAGATTATAAGGTAGAACCTATTACCCGTTTTACTATCAAACCCCTGGGAGTTACTTCTACGTTATGATATTTATTGCCACGCTATGCTCGTAGACGTGGATTGGGTTTGAGTGTATCCATGACAGATGTGAGATTATTAATTAATAGTTTACTTAAGGTGGCTACTTAAACACACATCTGGGTGGATTGGTTGCGGGCACCTAGGGATATACCAGTGCTGTCCTTTTTGGTTTGCCACCCAGGCTCAAAGGGGTCATAAAATTAGTCATGCTAGAAACTTCCGTGTGCAGCCACAAGCCATTATGGGCTCTGGCATAGTTGAGTAAGTTGTGGGAAACCTTTCCATGATGGGCTAGCGAATGTAGGGGATTATAGGTGTACCGGCCTATCTATCGGTTAAGGGGACCTCTTCGGAAAGACTATGTCTCGGTCATCTGTTTCTCAAACACCATGCGGTGCGAGAAATACAACGGAGGAGATCGAGTCTTGTGGGGAAAAGTGCGCAAACCTCTGCAGAGTGTACAAACTAATCATGGTTAGCCGTGTCCCCGGTTATGGACATCTTGAGTATCTGGTTCTTGGATTATCATGTGGATCTCATCACCCTAAATAAATTTGTTGGGATGTTAATTACTTTTAATTGGGATTGAGATGGGGTTTTACCATTCTCAATGTTTTTCAACTACCATTATAGTTAAATAAAATAGATTCTATTGTTGTAGGAAAAAATTGGCTTTTCGCAAAAAACGTTATAACCATAGAGCCTCCACCAGCCATATATGCATGTAGTGATAGCATTTACTTGTTCATTGCTCTATTGTGTTATCTTGCCAGCATATTCCATGTGATGACCCGTTCCGGGCTGCAACATATCATGTTGCAGACTTTTCAGACGAAGAGTAAGGTGCGCTAGGTCGTTGTCGTGCACTCAGCTATGCCGTTGGAGTTGATGGACTCACTTTATCTTCCAAACCTTCTACTGTTATCTTGTTTAGATGGCCTTAAGCCATATTTATTGTAATAAGTTCTCTTTTGAGACTATAGATGTAATAAGTGTGTGATTGCTACTCTGTTATAAATCCTTCGAAGTACTGTGTGTCAGCATTACCGATCTAGGGATGACACTTATGCACAGAGATTTGACCGTTTGAGGTCGGATCGCTACAAGATGGTATCAAAGCACACGCTGAATGTAGGACACGACCACTAAGATGAGCCATAGGTCACTCTTCTCTACTCATTTCTGAATTCTCTCCATTTTCTACTCTGTAGGATGGTGGACACGAGGAACAAGTTTGCGCAGCCAGATGAAGACACACCTTTTGGACGACACTTGATGGAAGTCACTAGGTACCTGAACATTGGAATACCAAGCTTCACCGGGACCTACACCACCACTTTACCAGAAGAGGTGCGTTGGATGATTCGAGTTCATGTTCCAGGAAGGACATTCACGCCAGTAACCTTGCCCATAGAGTTTTCCTTTGATGCACCAACCCGGAGTCTAGGAAAGAGCATGGCAGCCCACATCGCCATAGGATGCATCGACGAAGTTTATCACAAGGATCTTAAGGACACCATTTACCAGATATGTGGGTGCCGAGATGAGCAATGGGAGATTATCAGCACCAGGAAGGGCAGGTCCATTGCAGCTTACATCCAGGAGTTAAACCATCACATTCGTCGTCAGGAGAACCAAATGTGCGCAAGCATGATAGATCTGAAGAAGTTGATGACTAGGAACATGGAGCTCGAAGAGGAACTCAGGTCTACACGCGACGGGTATTAGGAGGAAATCACAATACTAATGGAGAAGAATGACAACCTGACAAGAAAGCTAGGAGTATTCATGGGAGACGCTACGCCAGGAGGAGATGACGACCATCCCAAGGACTACATCATCATCGACGACACTGACTCCGACCCCAGTGATGATGATTATGAAGACGAAGCTGGAGCAGATATCATGGAGTCTTCTACCGATCAAAATTTCTAGAAGACCACCATACTATTAGTAGTATTTTCCCCATGTATATATTAGTAGTCCGAGCACTGTAACGATAGTTAGATCGATTGTATGCCCTTGCTTGATATTGTTTTGGAGTGATATTGAATGTGTTTGTCTCATGTGCATATGGGTAGTGTTTTCTCACTAGACCTCATTCTATTCTAATCTCTCCCCTCTAAACCCATCAGATGCCTCCGAGACGTGACCCCGGATTTGCTTTTCCACCGAAGCTCACTCAGTTGATCCAACAACTGATGTAGTTGCTAGTTCAGAATCAAGGCAACAGCAACACCAACAATAACAATAACCCACCGCCACCACCTCCAGTTGACAACTTAGCTCGTTTTCTGAGGTTACAACCGCCGGTGTTTTCCAGTAGCACCGAGCCCATAGTTGCAGATGACTGGCTACGCAGGATTGGAAGGGAGTTAACCACTGCAGGTTGCACAGATGCTGAGAAGGTGCGTTTTGCCGCACACCAATTGGCTGGACCTGCAGCCTCATGGTGGGAGAATTACACAACCACTTTCCCTATAGCCAATGTTACTTGGGAGCAGTTTCAGCAAGCATTTCACACTGCTCATGTCTCAACTAGAGCTATGAGCATGAAGAAGCGTGAGTTTCACAACTTACTCCAGGGAAACCGTACTGTGGGGCAGTACATGGAGGGGTTTAGCAAGTTAGCTCGCTCTTCCCCGGATGATGTGGCCACAGATGCTGCGAAGCAAGAGAAATTTATGGAAGGGCTGAACGACGAAATGAGTGTGCAGTTGATGGTGGCAACATTTAACAACTACAAGGAGTTGGTAGATAAGGCTCTTATGATTAAAGGGAAGCAACAGCAGATTGAGAGTCGCAAGAGGAAGTATGGACAAGGGGAGTACAATGCAGGAGCTCAGCAGAAGCCTCGTTTCACCCCGAACTCAGGAGGATTTACCCATAAGCATGGAGGCCATACCCACAATGAAGTTCGCATAACCACAATGGCTCTAGGAATGGAAACGGGAATGGAGCAGGAAGCAATCAGAACCTCTCTAACCCAGCCACACCCGTCAAGAAGGACCAAAGTCACGTTACTTGTTTCAAATGCAGGAAGACTGGACACTATGCCAATGAGTGTCCTAAACTCAAGAATGGAAATGGCAATGGAAGCTCTAGGAAGAAGCCCAACCCTTTCAACAAGGGACAAGTGAACCACGTGAACGTGGAGGAGGTTGAGGAAGAACCAGATGAAATTATCGATAAGTTTTTGGTTAAGTCATTTACTGCAATAGTTCTTTTTGATACTGGTGCATCACATTCATACATATCAAGGGGATTTGTGGATAAGTATAATTTGCCCACCAAAGTTCTTAAGACACCTATGAAGTGATGATCAAGAACAAGTACCCACTGCCAATGATCAATGATTTGTTTGACCAGCTGCAAGGAGCTAAAGTATTTTCCAAGGTCGATCTTCGATCAGGATACCACCAGCTGAAGATCCGAGAGCAGGATATACCTAAGATAGCCTTCACCACAAGGTATGTGCTATATGAGTACATGGTTATGTCATTTGGATTGACTAATGCCCCTGCCTATTTCATGAGCATGATGAACAAGGTGTTCATGGAGTTCTTGGATAAATTTTTTGTGGTATTCATTGATGACATTTTGGTATACTCGAGGAATGAAGAAGAGCATAAGGAGCATTTGCGTTTAGTTCTCAAGAAGCTCAGAGAGCATCAGTTATATGCCAAGTTCAGAAAATGTGAGTTTTGGTTGAAGGAAGTTGGATTCCTTGGACACGTTATATCAGGAGAAGGTATAGCAGTAGACCCTACTAAGGTTCAGTCAGTCACTGAGTGGTTGGCACACACTTCAGTTGGAGAGATCCGCAGTTTTCTTGGACTCGCGGGATATTACCGGAGATTCATTGAGAATTTCTCTAAGATTGCGAAGCCTATGACGGAGTTGTTGAAGAAGGACACCAAGTTCAAATGGACAGATGAATGTGAGGCAAGTTTCCAAGATTTGAAGAAACATTTGGTTACAGGCCCAGTGCTAATTCTGCCGGATATACACAAGGATTTCCAAGTGTATTGCGATGCATCTCGTTTAGGACTTGGAGGCGTGCTTATGCAAGACGGAAGAGTTGTTCCATATGCCTCGCATCAGCTTCGACCGCATGAGTTAAATTATGCCACACATGATTTCGAGTTAGCAGCTGTAGTGCATGCACTCAAGACCTGGAGACATTTTCTTATTGGAAATCATTGTGATGTGTACATGGATCATAAGAGTTTGAAGTACATTTTCACATAGAAGGAGTTGAATCTCAGGCAAAGGAGATAGTTGGAGCTTATAAAGGATTATGATATGAAGCTGCACTATCGTCCATGCAAGGCCAATGTCGTAGCAGACGCTTTGAGCCAGAAGAGTTATGCCAATACCCTCGTAAGCGGAGGATTGCCAAAGGAGTTAGCCGAGGATCTTAGGGAGCTTAGTTTGGAGATAGTCCCTAGAGGTTTTGTTGCAGCATTGCAAATTTAGTCGACATTATTGGGAAAGATTCGAGAAGCTCAGAAGGATGATAAGGAGATTGCTGAGATAAAGGAGAAGATGAGCAAAGGAAAAGCAAAGGGTTTTTGTGAGGATGAGCACGACACCTTGTGGTTTGATGACCGTGTTTATGTACCCAATAATACTGGGATCAGGAAGTTGATACTTCATGAAGCTCATGACTCGCCATACTCGATACACCCCGGAAACACCAAGATGTATTTGGATTTGAAGGAGCGTTTATGGTGGACGGGTATGAAGAAGGATATTGCCGAGTATGTAGCCGTATGTGATGTATGTCAGAGAGTGAAGGCAGAACATCAAAAGCCAGCAGGATTACTGCAGCCTATGCCAATACTCGAGTGGAAGTGGGACAAGCTTGGAATGTATTTCATCACCGGATTACCCAGGACCCGATCGGGATACGATTCTATTTGGGTAGTAGTGGATTGTTTGAACAAAGTGGCTCACTTTATCCCAGTGAAAACCACCTATACAAGTGCAAAGTTGGCCAAGATATATATGGCCAAGATCATATGTCTGCATGGAGTTATGAGGACTATCATATCAGATAGGGGAACACAGTTTACTTCAAAGTTTTGGCACCAGCTGCACCAGACTTTGGGTACCAGGCTAGACTTCAATACAACCTTTCATCCACAGACAGATGGACAGACCGAGAGAGTCAACCAGATTCTAGAGGACATGTTGAGAGCTTGTGCGCTCGATTATGGATCTAGTTGGGATGATAATCTGCCTTACGCAGAGTTCTCATACAACAACAATTATCAAGCTAGTATGAAGATGGCACCTTTCGAAGCTTTGTATGGAAGAAGATGCAAAACGCCGTTGATGTGGGATGAAGTTGGGCACTGCCAGTTGTTCCCACACCCCGTTGTAATACCCTACTTGAACATGGTGCTTTATGCCACATATTATGATCCAATGATGTGTTGCCATCCTATGATGTTTTGAGTATATTTCTTTTATCTTTTGGGTTGATTGATGATATAGATTGGTTTAAGTTGTATGTTTTTATTTTGATGCTGTCCTATGGTGCCTTCTGAGCCACCCACACATGAGGGATTCCCGCTGTAGGGTGTTGCAATACGTTCATGATTCGCTTATAGTGGGTTGCTAGAGTGACTGAAGCTTAAACCCGAGTAAGGGGGTTGTTACATATGGGATAAAGGGGACTTGATACTTTAATGCCATGGTTGGGTTTTTACCTTAATGATCTTTAGTAGATGCGGATGCTTGCTAGAGTTGCAATCATAAGTGTGTATGATCCAAGGAGAGAAAGTGTGTTAGCTTATGCCTCTCCCTCATATAAAATTGCAATGACGACTACCGATCTTGTTAACAATTTTCTAGGACAATTACGCACACCGATCCATCATTATTCCACACTCGCTATTTATAATATATAATAATATATTCTAACTTTATATTAACAACACCTATTTTTATATTTTAGTTCTCCGATATCATACAAAGTTATCTCTTCATACCCACAATGTAGTTTTATTTCTCGCTTCTAGATGGAAGCAAACGTTCGGTGTACGTAGAGTCGTATCAGTGGCAGATAGGACTTGAGAGAATATTGATATTACCTTTAGCTCCTTGTGGGTTTGACACTCCATACTTATCACTTCCACCTTTGGAAATTGCTACGATGATAGCCTGCATTTGGGGATTATCAAGCTCTTTTTTGGCGCCGTTGCCAGGGAGCAATAGCGTGGGGTTGATATTCTCGTGTATGCTTGTTTGCTTTCTTCACTAAATAGATTTTTCCCTTTTTTATCCTTAGTTGTGGCTGAGACATACAATTTTTAAAAAAAATGAAAATACAAAAAAAATTACTTATCTCTTATGCCTAAAAACTTTTTCAAAAAGAGAAGTGATTGGAAGGTCATGCATTGGAGAAGTGGGGGTCGACCTTGAACACTTGTGTTTATCCTCATGGAAACAATATAGAATTTTTCATGGAAGTTTCTCAAAAATAAGTATCCCCTTGTATATATCCATTCTATTATAAAAATAATGTGCCAAGTTTTGGTTTTAGGATGTTTAAATTGCTTGTTTGGTCTGTGCAGCAGAAAAACAGAAACTTTTGTTGTAGTCTTTTAATTTTCATTATTTACTGGAGCATGATAAAATCTTGAAAACTTTACACTGTACTGCTCTACAAATATCTTACATTGCCCTGATTTTTTAGAATTTTTGAAGTTACAGAAGTATAGAAAGTTCCAGATTGCTGACAGATTTCGTTTTCTATGCATTGTTCACTTAATTTGATGAATCTATGGGTAGTATCAGGGGGTATGAGCCATGGTGAAGTTGAAATATATTAGATTTAATGCTAATATGAAATTGGAATGAGTTTACAACATTACCTAAAGGTAGTGATTTGCTTTATTATACTAACAGATCTCATAAAGTTTTTGTTAAGTTTTGTGTGGATGAAGTGTTCGAAGAACGAGGAGTTACCGATATGAGAAGAATAAGGAGGGGCAAAAGTTCAAGCTTGGGGATGCCCAAGGCATCCGAAGTAAATATTTCAAGGATAGTCAAGCATCTAAGCTTGGGGATGCTCCGGTTGGCATCCCATCTTTCTTCTTCAACAATTATCGGTATACCTCAGTTTTTGTTTTGTTCACATGATTTGCGTATTTTGTGTTCATTTATCTCTTCATTTCCTTTATGCTCCATGCTAGTGTGAGATAGCCCTTCATTGATTTGTAGAATGCTCTTTATGCTTCACTTAAATCTATTGAATATGACTTTGTATAATGCTCTTTATGCTTCACTTAAATCTTTTGAGCATGGCTTTATAGAATGCTTCATGTGCTTCACTTATATATTTTGAGCTTGGATATTGATAAATATATATTATTTGTAGAATGCTCTATGAAATTCACTTATATATTTTAGAGTATCTACTACTATTACTCCACACACCGACCTCTATCTAGCATGCAGCTTGTGTATTAAGTTCATGGAGAAACGGAGTAATGCAATAAGAACAATGACATGATGTAGACCAGATGTATTCATGTAGGAATAGACCCCATCTTGTTATCCTCAATGGAAACGATCAATATGTGTCTTCCTGCCCCTTCTGTCACTGGGAAAGAACACCACACGACCAAACCCATCACAAGAAAAATCTATCTAGTCGGCCTAACTAAACCAAATATTCGAAGAAGAAATAGGTGGCTATAAGTAATCATGCATATGAGATATCAAAAACTCAAATAAATTTCATGGATAAAATAGATCTGATCATAAACTCAAAGTTCATCGGATCCCAACAAACACACCGCAAAAAGAGTTACATCAAATAGATCTACAAGAGACCATTATATTGAGAATAAAGAGAGAGAGAGAGGGGAAACTATCTAGCTACTAACTACGGACCCGTAGGTCTACAATGAACTACTCACGCATCATCAGAGAGGCACCAACGAGGATGATGAACCCCTTCGTGATGGTGTCTAGATTGGATCTGGTGGTTTTGGAACTTGCAGTGGATGGAATTGTGTTCCGTCCACTCCCCTAGGGTTTTTGGATTTTCGGGGGTATTTATAGAGCAAAGAGGCGGTTTGGGAGGCGGCCGAGTTGGGCACAACCCACCAGGGCGCCAGGCGCGCCCAGGTGGGTTGTGCTCCCCTCGGAGGCCCCCTCTGGTACTTCTTTGGCCCAATAGGTTTTTTATGGTCCAGAAAAAATCTCCAAAAAGTTTTGCTGCATTTGGACTCGGTTTGGTATTGATTTTCTGCTAAGTAAAAAAAAAGCTAAAAACAGCAACTGGCACTAGGCACTATGTCAATAGGTTAGTCCCAAAAAATGATATAAAGTGGCTATAAAATGATTGTAAAACATCCAAGAATGATAATATAACAGCATGGAATAATAAAAAAATATAGATACGTTGGAGACATATCAACATCCCCAAGCTTAATTCCTACTCGTCCTCGAGTAGGTAAATGATAAAAACAGAATTTTTGATGTGGAATGTTGCCTAACATGTTCATCACTGATACGTCCACTTTGCATCATGCTTTTATATCGATATTTTTTGCATTATGGGCTGTTATTACACATTTTGTCACAATACTTATGCCTATTCTCTCTTATTATACAAGGTTTACATAAAGAGGGAGAATGCCGGCAGCTGGGATTCTGGGCTGGAAAAGGAGCAAATATTAGAGACATATTCTGCACAGCTCCAAAATTCCTGAAACTTCATGGAAGTCATTTTCAGAATATATAAAAAATACTGAGCGCAAGAAGTTCCAGAGGGGGGCCACACCCTGGCCACGAGGGTGGGGGGCGCGCCCTACCCCCCTGGGCGCGCCCCTTGCCTCATGGGCCCCCTGGTGGCCCTCTGATGCCCATCTTCTACTATATGGAGTATTTCATTGAGGAAAAAAATCATAAGAAAGCTTTCAGGATGAGACTCCGCCGCCATGAGGCGGAACCTTGGTGGAACCAATCTAGGGCTCTGGCGGAGCTGTTCTGCCGGGGAAACTTTCCTCCAGGAGGGGGAAATCATCGCCATCGTCATCACCAATGACCCTCTCATCAGGAGGGGGTCAATCTCCATCAAGATCTTCACCAGCACCATCTCCTCTCAAACCCTAGTTCATCTCTTGTATCCAATTCTTGTCTTTAAGTCTGGGATTGGTACTTGTGGGTTGCTAGTAGTGTTGATTACTCCTTGTAGTTGACGCTAGTTGGTTTATTTGGTGGAAGATCATATATTCAGATCCTATATGCATATTAATACCCCTCTGATTATGAACATGAATATGCTTTGTGAGTAGTTATGTTTGTTCCTGAGGACATGGGAGAAGTCTTGCTATTAGTAATCATGTGAATTTGGTATTCGTTCGATATTTTGATGAGATGTATGTTGTATCTCCTCTAGTGGTGTTATGTGAACATCGACTACATGACACTTCACCATTATTTGGGCCTAGAGGAAGGCATTGGGAAGTATAAGTAGATGATGGGTTGCTAGAGTGACAGAAGCTTAAACCCTAGTTTATGCGTTTCTTCGTAAGGGGCTGATTTGGATCCACATGTTTCATGCTATGGTTAGGTTTACCTAAATACTTGTGTTGTAGTTGTGGATGCTTGCAATAGAGGTTAATCATAAGTGGTAAGCTTGTCCAAGTAAGGACAGCACCCAAGCACCGGTCCACCCACATATCAGATTATCAAAGTACTGAACGCGACTCATATGATCGTGATGAAACCTAGCTTGACGATAATTCCCATGTGTCCTCGGGAGCGCTTTTCTCTATATAAGAGTTTGTCCAGGCTAGTCCTTTGCTAAAAAAAGGATTGGGCCACCTTGCTGCACTTTATATACTTTTGTTACTTGTTGCTCGTTACAAAATATCTTATCACAAAACTATCGGTTACCTATAATTTCAGTGCTTGCAGAGAATACCTTGCTGAAAACCGCTTATCATTTCCTTCTACTCCTCGTTGGTTTCGACACTCTTACTTATCGAAAGGACTACAATAGATCCCCTATACTTTTGGGTCATCAAGACTCTTTTCCGGTGTCGTTGCCGGGGAGTGAAGCGCCTTTGGCAGGTGGAATTTGGTAAGGAAAAAATTATATAGTGTGCTAAAATTTACTGTCTCTTGTTACTATGGAAAGTAATCCTCTGAGGGGCTTGTTCGGGGTATCTTCACCCCGACTAGTAGAGCAAAGAGTTGCTCCCCGACCTACTGAACCTACTAAAAATGAAAATGTCTACTTTGAAATTCCTTCGGGTATGATAGAAAAACTGCTAGCTAATCCTTTTGTAGGAGATGGAACATTACATCCTGATGAGCACCTAATATATGTGGATGCAGTTTGTGGATTATTTAAGCTTGCAGGTGTGCCCGATGATGTTATCAAGAAGAAGGTCTTCCCTTTATATTTGGAGGGAGATGCATTGACATGGTATATGCTATGTGATGATATGGGATCATGGAACTACAAACGATTGAAATTGGAATTTCATCAGAAGTTTTATCCTATGCATCTTGTTCATCGTGATCGCAATTATATATATAATTTTTGGCCTCGCGAAGGAGAAAGCATCGCTCAAGCTTGGGGGAGGCTTAAATCAATGTTATATTCATGCCCCAATCATGAGCTCTCAAGAGAAATGATTATCCAAAAAATTTATGCTCGGCTTTCTGATAACAATTGCACCATGCTCGATACTTCTTGTGCTGGCTCTTTTATGATGAAGACTATTGAATTCAAATGGGATTTATTGGAAAGAATTAGACGCAACTCTGAAGATTGGGATCTCGACAAAGGTAAGGAGTCAAGTATAACACCTAAGTTTGATTGTGTTAAATATTTTATGGATACCGATGTTTTCCATAAATTTAGCACTAAATATGGACTTGACTCTGAGATAGTAGCTTCTTTCTGTGAATCTTTTGCTACTCATGTTGATCTCCCTAAGGAGAAGTGGTTTAAATATCATCCTCCCGTAGAAGTTAAAGTAGTTGCACCTATTAAAGTTGAAGAAAATACTATCACTTATAATGTTGATCCTATTGATCCTACCGCTTATATTAAGAAACCACCTTTCCCTGTTAGAATAAAGGATCATGCTAAAGCTTCAACTGTGGTTCGTAAAAAGCAATATTAGAACCT
This sequence comes from Triticum urartu, assembly GCF_056163025.1. Lineage (NCBI taxonomy): Eukaryota > Viridiplantae > Streptophyta > Magnoliopsida > Poales > Poaceae > Triticum > Triticum urartu. Next base: position 366,484,384 of record NC_141875.1, read on the forward strand.
ATACACCTCCTGAGCAAGTTAAAGTTGAACCTAATATTGCTATTGTTCAGGATCTCTTGGGTGATAATATTGATGGGCATGTTATTTATTTCTGTGATGAAACTTCTAGAATTGCTAAACCTTGTGCTAAAGATAAACATAGACCTATGGAAGGCATGCCTGTTATTTCTGTTAAAATAGGAGATCATTGTTATCATGGCTTGTGTGATATGGGTGCTAGTTCTAGTGCAATACCTATTGACTTATACAAAGGAATTATGCATGATATTGCACCTGCTGAGTTAGAAGATATTGATGTCACAATTAAACTTGCCAATAGAGATACTATTTCACCAATTGGGATTGTTAGAGATGTTGAAGTCTTGTGTTGGGAAAACTAAATATCCTGCTGATTTTCTTGTTCTTGGTTCCCCACAAGATAGTTTTTGTCCCATTATATTTGGTAGACCTTTCTTAAACACTGTTAGTGATAGGATAGACTGCAAAAAGGATGTTATTACTATTGGTTTAGGTGATATGTCTCATGAGTTCAACTTTTCTAAATTTCATAGACAACACCGTGAAGAAGAATTGCCTATTAAAGATGAAATTATTGGTCTTGCTTCTATTGCCGTACCTCCTAGTGATCCTTTAGAACAATATTTACTAGACCATGAAAATGATATGTTTATGAATGAAAGAAGGGAAAGAGATGAGGTGTTCTTTAAACAGGGACCTATTCTGAAACACAACTTGCATGTTGAAATCTTAGGGGATCCCCCTCCACCCAAGCGTGATCCCGTGTTTGATCTTAAACCTTTCCCTGATACTCTTAAATATGCTTATCTTGATGAAAAGAAGATATATCCTATTATTATTAGTGCTAACCTTTCAGAGAAGGAGGAAGAAAAATTATTGAAAACTCTAAAGAAGCACCGTGTTGCTATTGGATATACTCTTGACGATCTTAAGGGCATTAGTCCCACTCTATGTCAACACAAAATAAATTTGGAGAAAGATGCCAAACCAGTTATTGATCACCAACGATGACTGAATCCTAAGATGAAACAAGTGGTAAGAAAAGGAATACTAAAGCTCCTTGAGGCAGGTATAATTTATCCCGTTGCTGATAGTCAGTGGGTAAGTCCTGTCCATTGTGTTCCTAAGAAGGGAGGTATTATTGTCGTTCCTAATGATAAAGATGAATTAATTCCGCAAAGAATTATTACAGGTTATAGGATGGTAATTGATTTCTGCAAATTAAATAAGGCTACTAAAAAAGATCATTACCCCTTACCTTTTATTGATCAAATGCTAGAAAGATTATCCAAACATACACATTTTTGCTTTCTAGATGGTTATTCTGGCTTCTCTCAAATACCTGTATCAGCTGATGATCAATCTAAGACCACTTTTACTTGTCCTTTCGGTACTTTTGCTTATAGACGTATGCCTTGTGGTTTATGTAATGCACCTGCTACCTTTCAACGATGCATGATGGCTAGATTTTCTGATTTTTGTGAAAAGATATGTGAGGTATTCATGGATGATTTCTCCGTTTATGGATCCTCTTTTGATGATTTCTTAAGAAACCTTGATTGAGTCTTGCAGAGATGTGAAGAAACTAACCTTGTCTTGAATTGGGAGAAATGCCACTTTGTGGTTAATGAAGGTATTGTCTTGGGGCACAAAATTTCTGAAAGGGGCATTGAAGTTGATAAAGCTAAAGTTGATGCTATTGAAAAGATGCTGTGTCCCAAGGACATCAAAGGTATAAGAAGTTTCCTTGGTCATGCCGGTTTTTATAGGAGGTTCATTAAGGACTTCTCAAAAATTTCTCGGCCTCTGACTAATTTATTACAAAAAGATATACCATTCGTCTTCGATACTGATTGTGTAGAAGCATTTGAAATACTTAAGCATTGATCTCTGCACCTATTGTTTAGCCACCTGATTGGAATTTACCTTTTTAAACTATGTGTGATGCTAGTGATTATGATGTAGGTGCTGTTCTAGGGCAAAGAGTTGATAAGAAATTAAATGTTAATCAATATGCTAGTAAAACTCTAGACAATCCCCACAGAAATTATGCTAAAACTGAAAAAGAATTCTTAGCAGTTGTATTTTCTTGTGATAAGTTCAGACCTTATATTGTTGATTCTAAAGTAACTATTCACACTGATCATGCTGCTATTAAATATCTATGGAAAAGAAAGATGCTAAACCTAGACTTATTAGATGGGTTCTCCTCCTACAAGAATTTGATCTGCATATTATTGATAGAAAGGGAGCTGAGAACCCCGTTGCAGACAACTTGTCTAGGTTAGAAAATGTTCTTGATGACCCACTACCTGTTGATGATAGCTTTCCTGATGAACAATTAAATGTCATAAATTCTTCTCATACTGCTCCATGGTATGCTGATTATGCTAATTACATTGTTGCTAAATTTATACCACCTAGTTTCACATACCAGCAAAAGAAAAAGTTTTTCTATGATTTAAGACATTACTTCTGGGATGATCCACATCTTTATAAAGGAGTAGATGGTGTTATTAGACGTTGTGTGCCTGAGCATGAACAGGAACAGATCCTACGCAAGTGTCACTCCGAGGCTTATGGAGGACACCATGCTGGAGATAGAAGTGCACATAAGGTATTGCAATCTGGTTTTTATTGGCCTACTCTCTTCAAGAATGCCCGTAAGTTTGCCTTATCTTGTGATGAATGTCAAAGAATTGGTAATATTAGTAGACGTCAAGAAATGCCTATGAATTATTCACTTGTTATTGAACCATTTGATGTTTGGGGCTTTGATTATATGGGGCCTTTTCCTTCCTCTAATGGATATACACATATTTTAGTTGCTGTTGATTACGTTACTAAGTGGGTAGAAGCTATTCCAACTAGTAGTGCTGATCATAACACCTCTATTAAGATGCTTAAAGAAGTTATGTTTCCAAGGTTTGGAGTCCCTAGATATCTAATGACTGATGGTGGTTCACATTTTATTCATGGTGCTTTCCATAAAATGCTTGCTAAGTATGATGTTAATCATAGAATTGCATCTCCTTATCACCCACAGTCTAGTGGTCAAGTAGAATTGAGTAATAGAGAACTCAAATTAATTTTGCAAAAGATTGTTAATAGATCTAGAAAGAATTGGTTCAAGAAACTTGATGATGCATTATGGGCCTATAGATCTGCATATAAAAATCCTATGGGTATGTCTCCGTATAAAATGGTTTATGGAAAAGCATGTCACTTACCTCTCGAACTAGAACATAAGGCTTATTGGGCTATTAAAGAGCTCAATTATGATTTCAAACTTGCCAGTGAGAAAAGGTTATTTGACATTAGCTCACTTGATGAATGGAGAACCCAAGCCTATGAGAATGCCAAATTGTTAAAGAAAAGGTTAAAAGATGGCATGACAAAAGGATACAAAAGCGTGAGTTTAATGTAGGTGATTATGTATTGCTATACAACTCTCGTTTAAGATTTTTTGCAGGAAAGCATCTCTCTAAATGGGAAGGTCCTTACGTTATCGAGGAGGTCTATTGTTCCGGTGCCATAAAAATCAACAACTTCAAAGGCACAAACCCGAAGGTGGTGAACGGTCAAAGAATCAAACATTATATCTCAGGTAATCCTATAAATGTTGAAACCAATGTTATTGAAACCATAACCCCGGAGGAATACATAAGGGACACTTTCCGGAACGTTTCAGACTCCGAAAAGGAATAGGTATGTGGTACCGTAAGTAAACCGACTCCAAAATAGTTCTAATGGCAATTTTTATCCGTTTTGGAATATTTAGAAAAATAGAAAAATAAGAAGCTGTCTGGGAAGGACATGAGGGCTCCACGAGGGTGGAGGGCGCGCACTACCCCCCTGGGCACGCCCCCTGCCTCGTGGGCACCTCGTGCGCTCTCCAGACTCCGTTTTCTTGCATGTTACGTATTTTGGTCGGTAAAAATTCATTATATAACCTCCCGAAAGTTTTGACCACAGTATCACACAAAAATCTCCTGTTCTTGTTTCGAGCTATTTTTGTTGTAGATTAGAGCAATATGTCGTCCCAGGATTCGGAAGGAGAGAGCTATGTGGTTGATTATCTTGTAGATCCTAAGGTCTATGGGGACGTGGAGCGTTGCGGTTGGACTACGGAAGAAGAAGAGGACTATGAACCCAGGGAAAAGGAGGAGACGAGTTCAGATGAAGATGAAGTCCCATTACCTCAACCTAAGGACATGCATGTGGAGTTCAAAAAGTCAAGCCTCCCTGATAGAACAAAGAAACCTAAGATCGAGTTTATCCCTTTTTGCCTCTTGCAGGAAAACAAACAGGAATTATGCAAGAAGATATTAAGCCTTGAGCAGGAGATCCATGACCTAAGGGATCAAAACTCTATCCTCAAGCACAAATTAAGGAAGAATCCTACGCCATCAACAAAACCAACACCCTCTCCACCAACAAAGAAGAATTGAGTATCTGGTATGGGCACTCCCCTTGGCAACTGCCAATCTTAGGGGAGTGCCCCAGTATCGTATCACCATCACTTCTATCTTTACCGTTTTTCTTAGTTTGATCCTTTTGGTAATATCTTGATCTAGTAGCATAAAGTTTTAGTATGATCTAGTTGTGAGTTTTGCTTAATGATCCTTCTATGTAATCGAGTCCATGAGCTATTTATAATAAAGATTAGTGTTGAGTCAAGGGCTTTATTATTTTGCCATAATCTTGAGTGAATAAAAGAAAAGAGAAGAAATAAAAAGAAACAAAGAGATCATATGATCTTATGGAGAGTAATGAGCTCACATAGAAAGATTATGATGAATAAAAGTTGTTGAGAGTTGACAAACATAGTTTTGGTCATCGTTGCAATTAATAGGAAGTAATAAAGAAAGAGAGGTCTTCACATATAAATACACTATCTTGGACCTCTTTTATGATTGTGAGCACTCATTAGAATATGACATGCTAAAGAGTTAACGTTGCCTTTCCCCCTCATGCTAGCCAAATTCCTTGCACCAAGTAGAGATACTACTTGTGCTTACAAAAACCCTTAAACCAGTTTTGCCATGAGAGTCCACCATACCTACCTATGGATTGAGTAAGATCCCTCAAGTAAGTTGTCATCGGTGCAAGCAATAAAAATTGCCCTCTAAATATGTATGACTTATTAGTGTGGGAGAAAATAAGCTTTATACGATCATGTGGTACGGAAGAAATAAAAGCGACGGACTGCATAATAAAGGTCCATATCACAAGTGGCAATATAAAGTGACGTTCTTTCACATTAAGATTTTGTGCATCCAACCATAAAAGTGCATGACAACCTCTGCTTCCCTCTGCGAAGGGCCTATCTTTTACTTTTATCTCCTACCTTACATAAGAGTCATGGTGATCTTCACCTTTCCTTTTTACATTTTATCTTTTGGCAAGCACAACATGTTGGAAAGATCCTGGTATATATGGCTAATTGGATGTGGGTTTTCATGAACTATTATTGTTGACATTACCCTTGAGGTAAAACGTTGGGAGGCAAAACTATAAGCCCCTATCTTTCTCTGTGTCCGATAATGTTGGTGTACTAGAGTAGGGGTACCCTAGTATCCCGAACTTGTGCACGGGCAGTCGCAGCATCCCGCGGCAAGGCTTGCCGGGTGACCGCCAAGGTCCTCCGTGGTTCCTTTGGAGCCATTCAAGGACAAAGTATCCAAGCCAAGGAGACAAGACCCCGGCAAGAGGAGCTTGCCGGGAAGGCCAACCAAGGCATCTCAAGACCCCGGCAAGAGGAGCTTGCCGGGAAGGCCAACCAAGGCATCTCAAGGAACTTGCCGCGACGCGCCACGCGTCCCGGCAAGGCCCGGTGAGCGACAAGCTCCCGGACACGACAAGACAACGACCGCGGCAAGGCGCTTGCCGTGGCAAGCCACCACTCTGTGCCCGCGCTCCAGCACATCCACCAACGTGTCGCTCTGGGACCCTTCCAAGCATACGTGGCGGGAGGGTGTGCAACCAGCGGCACTGACAAGATTGCCATCGTGGCGAGCGGTGGCGTCCCTGACGGTCCCTTTTACACTATTTAGGCGACGCAGACGGGCATTTAATGCCCTTGTCCCCTGCCGTCAGGGTTAGGTATGATACACTATAGCAGGTAGCTGTACCAACCGCAGCACCTTTACATTTTTGCCCTTGTCTACGTTGCCACCTGTCGGTGACCCCTTGAGCATATAAAAGGAGGCCCATGCGCAACGTAGAGGGGGGTTCGGAAGAAGAGAACTCTCACTCTCGGTCTCGTTAGCTGCTGGGGTGTACTGTAGCACTCCGCGCTCCCGAGCAAGAACTCAATACAAACCACAAAGCAGGAGTAGGGTTTTACGCATCCGTGCGGCCTGAACCTGGGTAAACTGCTCGTGTGCTTCGCCTCGATCCGCTCTTCGTGCGACTGCCGCCCCCGCCGAACTGAAAGGGACTCGGTCCGCCGGTCCCATAGGTGCTCGTGGATCAGTCCCCGGGCATCTTTGGCGCGCCAGGTAGGGGCGTCGAGGTTGTGTGAACCAGATCCGGCGTTCACACGAGTTAGATCTTCATCATCTTCATCGACATGCCGCCGAAGAAGAAGGCTTCGGAGGCGGCTGCTCCGCCCGCACAGAACCCACCACCGCCGGAGCAAACGGCTGATGGGGCAGACGCCGGCGGAAGAACGAGCGTCAACGAGGGAGCTCACGGTGCTGCCAGGTCCAAGGACAAGGCTGCGCTGCCCATCGGCGGTGTAGCCGGCTCCCACAACGACCGGGCGCACTCCAAGACCTCGGCGTCCGTACATGCACCGCGCCCATCTCAGGAGGCGCGGGACCGGCAGCGTCATGGTACTCACGGTACCATGCGTTTGCTGGACCAAAATCGAGCTGGTGGATCTTGGAGTGCTCAAGACCAGCATGCACGCCAACATGCTAGCACGAGCGAGGCACGGTCGCCTGGACGGGATACTGCTCCTTCTAACATAGTTAGAAGTCCGAGCATATCCCGCTCCTCACACCGTTCGCCACCGCCACCCGCCACTACAGTAGAAGCTTTGGCGCGAGCTCAACTGCTCCTGGACTACCCTCCAACGGCAGACAAGATCGACGACTGGAGGGCCACCATTCAGAGTCTCATCGGCTTCGCCAACGGCGACACTCAATGGCAGCCGAGCACGTCGCAGCCGCGGCAAGTCAGCCAGGAACGAGCCGGTGGCGACAAGACCGGTGGGGGTGCAACCACCGTGCACTCTCCGCCCCGAAGGCCAAGATCGCCGACTCGCCGGATCCACCTTGACAGCGACTCCACCGCATCATCAGATCCACGAGCTCGTCGTGATCAGCGCCAAGTTCTTCACGAACGACAGCAAGAAGACACTCGTACTCGCATCGAGCGCCAAAGAGAAGCGCGACGTCAATCGGACCAGCGCGCTGGGCCCTCTGTCGACATGCATGCGCCAGGGGAACCAGGCGACTTGCCGTACGCGGTAGGTTGCCCTGCGTTTACTCGTGAGCTGCGGCAAGTCCAGTGGCCCAGCACGAAGAATTTCAAGCCAGACGTACCAGAGAAGTACGACGGCAAGTCGCATTCGTCGGAGTTCCTCAGCATCTACACCATCGCGATGCAGGCTGTCGGGGGGCGGGACGACAAGATCCTTGCCAACTACTTCCCGCTGGTGCTCAAGCCCAACGTCAGGTCCTGGCTCATGCACTTGCCGGACAACTCCATATCCTCCTGGGCAGACCTATGCCATCAGTTTGTCGGCGCCTTTACAGGCGGCCACAAACCTCATGGCCAAGAGAGTGACCTTCATCTGCTCGCCCAGAAGGAAGGAGAGCCCCTGCGCAAGTACATTCAGAGATTCAGCCGTGTACAGCACAACATCCCAAATGTCCACCCTGCCGCGGTCATCAGCGCGTTCCATCAGAACGTGCGTAACCGCAGGATGCGGGAGGAGATGGCGATGTGCAAGATCACAGACGTCAGTGAGCTGTATGCCCTGGCCGACAAGTGTGCACGTGCTGAGGAAGGGAGGAAACTCCCCGGAGAGAATATAGGAGCAGGAGGATCTGACAGCGAGGATGCTGCCCCGGCAAAGAAAAACCGGCGGCGGAACTACAGGAAGAAGAAAGGCAAAGATGTGCTAGTCATTGAGCAGTCCGGCAACGAAGGTGGCGCCAAGAAAGCCAAAGCTGGTAGCTCCGGCAAGGAGATTGCCGCATGCACCAACTGCCAGGCTGTGGCGGTCACCGACAAGCAGGACGGCACCGACAAGCAGTACTGCAAGATCCACCGCAACAAGGGCCATGACCTCCAGAGCTGCAAGAAGGTCGAGCAGCTTGTCCAGCAGCAAAAGGCTGAATACGAGCGACGTGACAAGGAGAGGGCCCAAGGAGGCGCTGGAGAATCCGGCAAGAAGCGCGCCGGCCGGGGAGGACGCCGCGGCAAGGCCAAGCAGCGGCAAGGAGACAGACCTCCCCGCGGCCGTGACAAGGATGAAGATGACGACGACGACGAAGACATGGATGATGTCGAGACCAGTGAGCAGGAGTTCCAGAAAGCCACAGTGGTCCTGTGCGTTGACGGCGGTGCTTCTCTGCATACTTCGCACCGCCAACTCAAGCAGTGGGTGCGGGAAGTCAATGCGGCGGAACCACCTGTCGAGTCACGCAAACTTCTGAAATGGTCCAGCACGCCTATCATCTTTGATATTGAGGACCACCCTGATCGCACAACTGCGGTCGGGTGCTTGCCGATGTTGGTTTCACCAACTATCCACAACCTCAAGGTCACTAAGATGCTAGTTGACGACAGGGCCGGCTTGAACCTGATCTCCTCCGCTGTACTCCAGAAACTCCAGATCCCCGACAGCGAGCTTGAAGAGACCGGCACATTCCAAGGAATCAACCCGGGAAGGAGCAAGCCGAAGGGGAAGGTCACGTTGCCAGTAACATTTGGCAGCGAGGTGAACTTCGGGACTGAGAGGGTCACTTTTGACGTTGCCGATTTTCCGTTGCCTTACAATGGGATACTCGGCCGTCCAGCACTCGCCAAGTTCATGGCAGCCTCTCACTACGCATACAACATGCTGAAGATGCCAGGCCCGATAAGCGTCATCTCTGTCCCTGGCGACAAGAAGGATGCTCTTATCTGCGCCGACAAGATCTACCGGGAAGTGGCGGCCGCAACAGATCGCAAGTCACCTGCCGTTGAAGCTCCCGGGGGGAAGAAGAAGACCAAGTCCGACAAGAGTTCTGATGCCCACTCCGGCAAGCGCACCTCTTCGGAGTGCTACGCTGCCATCGAGGACGCACCATCGAGCTCCACCGGCAAGTGTAAGAAGACAATGGCAGCTCCGCCAGAGACCAAGAAGGTGTCCGCCAAGGAGGATGGCACTGGTGGTACCTTCACCATCAGTGCCACTCTCGACCCTAAATAGGAAAGCGCGCTCATTGCTTTCCTGCGGGCGAACGTCGACGTGTTTGCATGGCAACCGTCTGACATCCCCGGTGTTCCCAGGAAAGTAATTGAGGACCATCTTGCCGTTTGTCCTCATGCGCGGCCCGTCAAGCAGAAGGTCAGGAAGCAAGGAGTGGAGCGCCAAGAATTCATCATAGAAGAGATCAAGAAGTTGGAAGCAGCAGGCCTTGTCAGAGGAGTGCTCCATCCTACGTGGTTGGCCAATCCTGTAGTCGTGCGCAAGGCGAACGGGAAATGGAGACTTTGTATCGACTTTACCGATGTTAACAAAGCTTGTCGCAAAGACCCATTTCCTTTGCCGCGCATTGACCAGATTGTTGACTCCACGGCCGGATGTGACTTGCTTTCATTTCTTGACGCATACTCAGGATACCATCAGATCTTCATGGCAGAAGAGGATGAGGAGAAGACCGCATTCATCACTCCATGTGGCACGTACTGTTTCATACGGATGCCTTTCGGTTTAAAAAATGCTGGTTCAACATTTGCAAGGGTAGTCCATGTCGCTCTTGAGCCACAAATACACAGAAATGTGGAAGCCTACATGGATGACATAGTGGTCAAGAGCAAGGACAAGGCAACTCTGATTCAAGATTTAGACGAGACCTTTGCGAATCTGCGCAAGATCAGCCTCAAGCTCAACCCCGAGAAGTGTGTGTTTGGAGTCCCCTCCGGCAAGCTTCTCGAGTTCTTCGTGTCTCAGCGGGGAATCGAAGCCAATCCCGACAAGATCAAGGCCATTGAGCAGATTGAAGCACCAAAGCGCGTCAAGGATGTACGAAGACTTGCCGGTTGCGTGGCTGCTCTCAGCAGGTTTATCTCTAGGTCAGCTGAGCGCGCCCTGCCGTTTTTCAAAATATTGAAAAAGGCAGGTCCAATGAAATGGACTCCAGAAGCGGAGGCTGCGCTGCAAGACTTGAAGAGATACCTGTCCTCCACTCCAATACTTGTCGCACCTAAGCCACAAGAGAAGTTGCTGCTGTATATAGCGGCAACCAATCAAGTGGTTAGTGCTGCGTTAGTAGCAGAGAGGGAGGCAGATGACGAGCCAGCAACCACGGCAGGCGCATCCAGCGACAAGCAGGGGCTTCCCCGACAAGCTCTGGTCCCGACAAGTATGGATCTGCGCAGACGCGCGAGGAGATACAGAAGAGAATGGTACAGCGCCCAGTTTACTTTGTCAGTTCCCTTCTGGCGGGGGCTAGGTCAAGGTACTCTAGCGTGCAGAAATTGCTTTTCGGCCTTCTCATGGCCTCGAGAAAGCTGCGCCATTACTTCCAAGCACATGAGATCACAGTTGTCACTTGTTTTCCGCTGAAGAGGATACTACAGAATCCAGAAGCGACAGGCAGGATTGTTGAGTGGGCACTGGAACTGTCAAGCTTTGGCCTCAAGTTTGAGAGTACTTCAACTATCCAAAGCAGAGCATTGGCAGAATTCATAGCAGAATGGACGCCAACAACAGATGAAGAAATTCCAGAAACGAGCATCCCCGTCAAGGAAGCAAGCAAAGAGTGGCTGATGTACTTTGATGGTGCCTTTTCGCTGCAAGACGCCGGCGCTGGCGTGCTGCTTGTCGCACCCACCGGAGAGCACCTCAAGTACGTAGTCCAGATGCACTTTCCCAAGGAGCAAGCAACAAACAATACTACAGAGTATGAAGGCTTGCTTGCCGGTCTCAGGATCGCGGCAGACCTTGGGATCAAGAAGCTCATTGTCAGGGATGACTCGCAGCTTGTCGTCCGCCAAGTGAACAAGAGCTATCAGAGTCCGTTGATGGAAGCCTACGTCGACGAAGTGAGAAAGTTGGAAGAACACTTTGACGGACTATAGATGGAGCATGTTCCAAGAGCTCAGAACGCCATTGCCGATGGCCTATCAAAGTGCGCCGCACTTAAGTTACCTGTGGAACCAGGGATCTTTGTGCTCAAGCTGACTCAACTGTCTGTAACGCCATCAACTGGACAGAACAAGAAGAGGAAGTTGATTTCTGGTGACTATTTTCCGGCAGAGCTTCCCGAAGCCGCCGCCAAGAAAGTCCCCAAGTTCAATGCCAAGAGCGCTGAGGAGCAATCTGCTCCGGCAAGCCCTAGGGTTTGTTCCGTTGAAGCAGAAGCTCCCGACAAGTTTTTCTCCGGCAAGCTTGCCGGGGAACGTCAAGCTCCGGCAGAGCCGCAGATTCTTGCCATAGAAGCGGATGTTCCCGCAGCAGCAGATTTGCCTTTAGTCCTTGTTGTCGAGCCACAAGCTCCAGCATGGGCGCAGCAGATTGTCCGTTTCCTTCAGACAGGAGAACTTCCCGAAGAGCAAGAAGAAGTAGAAAGAGTAGCCCGGCAGTCAAGTATGTACCAGTTTGTCGACAACACACTGTACAGAAGAAGACTCAACGGTGTGAAATTGAAGTGTATTCACCGGGAAGACGGACAAAAGCTGTTGGCAGAGATACATGGAGGCATATGTGGTCACCACATTGGCGCAAGAGCACTTGCCGGCAAAGCATTCCGGCAAGGTTTCTTTTGGCCGACAGCCCATCAGGATGCAACTGCACAAGTAACCAAGTGTGAAGCGTGCCAGTTCCATTCCAAGCAGATACACCAACCAGCTCAAGCTCTCCAGACGATCCCTTTATCCTGGCCATTTTCGGTCTGGGGGCTTGACATCCTCGGCCCCTTTCCCCAAGCAGTCCGGGGCTTTGAGTACTTGTACGTTGCAATCGACAAGTTCACAAAGTGGCCGGAAGTGGAAGCAGTGAGGAAAGTGACATCACAGTTAGCAGTCAAGTTCTTCAGGTCGATTGTTTGCCGCTTCGGGATCCCTAACAGGATAATCACCGACAACGGTACGCAATTCACGAGCCGCACCTTCATGCAGTACGTCCAAGATCTTGGCGCCAAGGTCTGCTTCGCTTCTGTTGCTCACCCGAGAAGCAACGGTCAAGCGGAGAGGGCAAATGCTGAAGTGCTGCGTGGGCTCAAGACCAGAACTTTCGACAGGCTGCACAAGTGCGGAAGAAACTGGATCGAGGAGCTGCCGGTGGTTCTTTGGTCGATCAGGACGACGCCAAATCGAGCCACTGGCCAGACACCTTTCGCTCTAGTCTATGGAGCAGAGGAAGTTCTCCCCACGGAACTCGTATACGGGTCACCTCGAGTGCTCGCTTATGATGAGCTTGAGCAAGAGCAGCTGCGACAAGATGACGCGCTGCTCCTTGAGGAAGACCGTCTTCAGGCTGCTGTACGAGCTGCTCGCTACCAGCAAGCTTTGCGCCGCTACCATAGCCGCAAAGTTAACACCAGAAGTCTCGAGGAAGGCGACCTTGTTCTTCGGCATGTTCAGTCCGCCAAGAATTCCAACAAGTTGACGCCGAAGTGGGAAGGCCCTTACCGGGTGAAACGAGTCACTAGGCCTGGCGCTGTCCGCCTTGAGACCAAAGATAGCATTCCGGTGAGCAATTCCTGGAACATTGAGCATCTTCATAAGTTTTACCCGTAAGGCGCGGTTGCCGGAACCTGTTCCGGCAACCACCTTTTGTACAAGTCTTGCCGCTGTTGCATGTAATCCTTTGTACAAAGCCGGGCGCAGACCCCGTGCATAAGTAAAGCTAATGTGCTCCGCACATCTTGTCAATTTCATGCTTTCTATTTTTTGCATATGTGATCTGACATTTTGTGCAGCACCTACTCCCCGGTAAGCAATAACGAGCCGTAAGGCTCCATATCTTTATTTTCTCCTCTTTCTTTTTTCTCAAGGAAAGGAAGGTTCCCTCGCCCACAAGTTTGCCGGGGGGGAAAGGAGAAGATAATGGTATGGACCAGGCGTCGTTCAAGAAAGTTTCGCCTTACCGGGAAGCAGACAACAGAAAAGCTAAGTTGCCAAAGTTTGAGCAATCAGATTTTTAAAAATTTTAAGTTATCTCCCTTGAATGACCGCACTTTGTATGGAAAACCTGTGCATGGAGGAACCAACTCGTAGCTAGTTGCGCCCTTACTTTGTTTCGAGTCCGCTCAACAACTTAAAAGCGCTCGCGGCTAAGGTTCCTGCACCGGCAAGTTCCCTAAAAGCGTAGGGCAAAAACATACAAAGGGAGGGATCAAGTAAAGGGAATAACATTGCAATCATTACCCAGAATAGAGTTATATTACAAGGTAACTTGTCGCGGCTCTAATAGATTGTTCTCATAACATGACCAGCAGCGACAAGAAAGGAAGAAAATGGGCGGCCTAGTCTACGCGATCACCCTCAATCCTCTTGATCCCACTCACCTTGTCCACAATGGGTGCGACAAGGGTCTTGAGCGCCTCCAGATCGGCATCCGGCGGCAGGGTCTTGAGGACGTTGGTGAGGTTGAGGCCCGGGTTGCGGAAGGCCACCTTCATCAACACTTTTTGAAGAGCTCCCGCGCAGATCTTGCGCGACTCGTCGGCCAGCTGCTTTGGGATCCTCTCTCGGAGTCGCTGGAGGGCCGTCGCCATGCCTTTGAAGAACAAGATGAGCTTGGCGCTGGGTTGGAGGTTCTCGTCGGAGGGATACCCGAGATCCTCCATCCCCAGCTGTGCCAGCTCCCTGTCAATGTCTGCGGCAACATTCACGAGACCCTCCGTCCAGTGCTCCACATTCTCTCTAAAAGCATTCTGGGCGGCGGCAGCACTCTCCAGCAGCGCCTTGTCGGCCTTGATCTCCTCCTTCAAGGCCACCTCCTGCTCCCTGGCGCCGTCCAGCATCTTGGTCAAAGTGGTCAGCTTCAACTCAAGATCTGCGTTGGAGTCCTTGGCGGCGCTAAGCTCCTCACCGCTCGCCTTGAGATCAGCCTCCAGCTGCGCCACCTTCATCTCCAGCTCCTTCTTGGCGGCCTCGGCGGCTGCGGCAGCATCCTCCGCTTGCTTGAGGGCTCCGCCGAATTTTTGCTCACGCGCGGCAAGCTCCTCCTCGTGGGCGTCAAGGTTGACTTTCCGCTGCGCCAGCTCACCCTCCTGCGCAGACAGCTTCTCAGCGGCAAGCCGCTGTTGCTCTTCGACTTCGGCCTTCTCGAGGAAGAAGGCCTTCTGCGCTTCGGCGAGTTGCTCCCGCTCCTCTGCCAGGGACCAGAGAGCTTCCTGGTTGAGACTCCGGAGCTCCCCCGCGCGCTTCTCGATGTCCGCTCCCGCCTTCACGACAAGCGCCTCGCGTGATTCCAGCTTGGCTTGCCGCGCGCGGTAGAGCGACAACAGCTTCTGCAGCAGCCGCTCCTCCTCAGGCTCGCCGCTGCTGCTGCTCGGCGCGTCGACCAGCGTCAGCCCAGCGGAGGCGAGCACCTCTCCGTCGAAGCTCTCTCCTTCGACCGGCGCCCTGGAGCTCGACGCCCAGGGGAGGTTGATGAAGACGCCATCGCCGGCCTTCAAGTAGACGCCTGGCTGGGGCTCTTCGGAGCCTGGCGCTGCGGCAGCGGCGGACGGGTCAGCGGTCGACGTAGCGCCTGGCGCTCCTGCGGCCTCAGGGCCGTCAGTGCGATCGCCAGACCCCCCGCCTGCTTCTGCGGCGGCAGCTTTGGCGGCCTCTGCGCTGGCGGGATCGTCAGTACCGGATGCTTCTTCGGTGGCAGCGATGTCGTCGGAGGCAACCTCGGTCTCCATCGGCTCCGCAGCAGATGGGTCTGACGGCCAAAAAAAAAGAGAAGATCAAAAGAAGAAGAACCCAAGGGAAGTTTTGAAGCGAGAGGATTACCTGTACCGGGTTCTGCAGTCGTGGTCTCCGCCGCCGGGGGGCCACTGGTGCTGTCCCTTGCCGGAGAACTCTCCCTTGCCGGAGACCTCTCCCTTGCCGGAGGACTCTCCCTTGGCATTTCCGGGTGGCCTTCGGGCGCTCCTGGTGGGGCAGCTCTGCTCCTACACAAACCAACAGTCAGATGTCAGCAAAGAAAGAGTATCCATGCGTGCCCAACAGCGGAAAGCAAACCATATACTTACGCTGGGGGCTGCTCTGGAGAACGGTTGCCGGGTCTGGCAAGGATGTCTCGGGCGCACCCCCAACTGTCGCGGTGGGCTCGTCCTCGATGACAATCACCGGGACCTTGGCTCTCTTCGCTGCTCTCTGGGCCAGAGTCCTAAAAAGGAATAAGTTCAGAGTGAAGCAAATGAGATACAAGACAAAACAGCAAGGATTGAAGGACTACAAGTACAACAAGAGAATCTTACTCTTCTTCTTCCTCGTCGGAGCTGAACGCGGAGAAGTCGAAGTCCGGCTCATGTCCGGCGCGAGGAGGCGGAGGAGTAGGTTCCCTTGGTCGCTTGGCGGGAACAGTGGCGGTGGTCTGAGACGACCCCGCTCCGGCTGCCGCCGCGGCATGAGAAGCAGCAAGAGCAGAAGCGGTGGTCCGGCAAGACCCCGCTCCAGTTGCCGCAGCAGCGTGAGGTGCTCCCGCGGCAACAGTAATTGCCGCGGTGGAGCGTGTCGTGCGGCGCGGCGGCTGTTGACTCGTCTGCCGCTCCGCTACGTCCCCGGCCTTGCGGAGACTCCTTCTTGGTGGGGATGGAGGCTCTGCTTGCGGCGAGCTGCCTGAAGATGAGGAGGAAGAGGAGTTGATCTCCAGCGAGCCGCTCGTATCCTCGGCGGGCTCGCTCGACTCGACGTTATGCCCGGCAAGCTCTTTCTCACCGACGAGCTCCTCTCGCTCGCCACGGCTTGCCGCCTCTGCTGCCTCTGCCTCCTCCACGATGAATCCAAATTTTCCCGTGGCTGCGGCTGCCGCCGCCTCTTCCAGCCTAGTGGCGATGCGTGTCATCTCCGCATCGGTGGTGTCGCGGGTGAGGCTCTTCTTTTCGTCGGAGCGGACCGGCACTTCTACCAAGCCGTCAAAGAACTGTTGCACAACGTCGTCTGCAGGCTCTTGCCAAGTTGGGACAATTCCATGCGAATCGCACAGCGGCATCATTGCACGGATGCGGTCGAGCGCGGAGTTGTTGCACAGCGGAACGACACCCCTCGGCAACCTGAACACTTCGGGATGTTGAGGGTCGTACTTGAACAGCTCCTGGAGCATTGCGTTAAGCTCCAGAACAGTGAAGTTGAAGTTGAGGCCTGGACCCAGCCTCATGATATCCGCCAAATTCTTGAATTCCCAGGCGGGTCTCCCCCGTTCCTGCAGGGGGGCGATGCGGCAGCGAAGAAAATCTGCGCCAACAGCGCCTACAGTGAGCCCGGCAAGCCTGAGGCGTTGGATCCGGGTGACGGCAATCCTCAGCCTATCGTCTTCCGGGGCCACGTCACTCCAATCGCTGCCGCGTGCTACTGGGGCTTGGCGCCGGGCGGTAAACGGCTGCGGGTTCTCCTCGGCAATCCAGCACCAGTCTGCTCTCCATTCCTCCCACTTGCCGTGGAACTCTCCCTCCAGATAAGTGTCCTTCTTGCCGGCCCTCAAGATCCAGGCGATTCCGCCGGATAAAGGCTCTCCTCTCTCTACTCGGGGCATAAAGAAGTGGCGAAAAAGGGCTACATTGGGATGGACTCCGACAAAGTTTTCGCAGAGATGTGCCAAAACTGCCATGGTCAGAACAACATTGGGGGTGAAGTCAAGGAGGTGGAACCCGTAGGTGTTCATGATATCGTAGAAAAACTCAGAGAAGGGCGGGCAGAGCCCGCAGTAGAAGAACAAGGCGAAGAAAGGGTATCCATTTGGAGCCGTTTTCCAAGCGGCGGCTGGAAGTACCTTCGTGCGCGGATGCGCTCGCATCTCCGTTGACCAGAAGAGGTAGAAGTTCTCCCTCAGCTCCCTCGCAGCGAGCTTTGGGGGGAAGATTGCCCGCTCCTTTCGCAGCGCCGCAAGCCGCTGCGCCTCGGTCGACTTCACAACCTTCCCCTTGTCGGCTCTCGGAGCCATGGCGGAAGTAGTGGAGGAGGTCGATGGCGTTGGTGGTGCTGGTGGCGATGGGGGGCGGGGCACTGCTCTCTTTCAGCTTTGGGAAGACGAGGGAGCGGCGGAGATTTCCGAGATTGGAGTAGCAACCGGCGAATGGGGGAACTACCCCTGTTTCCCCTGCTTATAAAGAGGGAGGGGGCGGACGTTCTGCCTTTCCGAATAAAGAAATCACCCATGATCTCTCCCGCGACACCGCATTCAACGCGTGCCGTTCGGGGAGGGCGCGGTGGATCCGGAGAGAGATACGGCGTAACCCACGCCGCGCGTGCCCATGCCCTGTTTTGGGCCTGGCCCAACAGCGCTCGGCACCGTGTATGGCCCAGGCCCGGGGGCTCCTGTCGGTGTACTAGAGTAGGGGTACCCTAGTATCCCGAACTTGTGCACGGGCAGTCGCAGCATCCCGCGGCAAGGCTTGTCGGGTGACCGCCAAGGTCCTCCGTGGTTCCTTTGGAGCCATTAAAGGACAAAGTATCCAAGCCAAGGAGACAAGACCCCGGCAAGAGGAGCTTGCCGGGAAGGCCAACCAAGGCATTGCAAGACCCCGGCAAGAGGAGCTTGCCGGGAAGGCCAACCAAGGCATCTCAAGGAACTTGCCGCGACGCGCCACGCGTCCCGGCAAGGCCCGGTGAGCGACAAGCTCCCGGACGCGACAAGACAACGACCGCGGCAAGGCGCTTGCCGCGGCAAGCCACCACTCTGTGCCCGCGCTCCAGCACATCCACCAACGTGTCGCTCTGGGACCCTTCCAGGCGTGCGTGGCGGGAGGCTGTGCAGCCAGCGGCGCGCGGTGGCAAGCGGCGCTGACAAGATTGCCATCGTGGCGAGCGGTGGCGTCCCTGACGGTCCCTTTTACACTATTTAGGCGACGCAGACGGGCATTTAATGCCCTTGTCCCCTGCCGTCAGGGTTAGGTATGATACACTGTAGCAGGTAGCTGTACCAACCGCAGCACCTTTACATTTTTGCCCTTGTCTACATTGCCACCTGTCGGTGACCCCTTGAGCATATAAAAGGAGGCCCATGCGCAACGTAGAGGGGGGTTCGGAAGAAGAGAACTCTCACGCTCGGTCTCGTTAGCTGCTGGGGTGTACTATAGCACTCCGCGCTCCCGAGCAAGAACTCAATACAAACCACAAAGCAGGAGTAGGGTTTTACGCATCCGTGCAGCCCGAACCTGGGTAAACTGCTCGTGTGCTTCGCCTCGATCCGCTCTTCATGCGACCACCGCCCCCGCCGAACCGAAAGGGACTCGGTCCGCTGGTCCCATAGGTGCTCGTGGATCAGTCCCCCGTCAGATAAAAACTCCATACCCTTAAGTATTGTGTGAGTGTTAGCAATTGTGAAAGACTATATGATAGTTGAGTATGTGGACTTGCTGAAAAGCTCTTATATTGACTCTTTCCTATGTTATGATAAATTGCAATTGCTCCAATGACTGAGATTATAGTTTGTTAGTTTTCAATGAAGTTTATGATTCATACTTGAAATTGTGATTGAATTGTTAGTCTAGCATAAGAGATCATATGACAAGAATTATATAAGTTGCTGTTCTAAGAATGATCATGATGCTCTCATGTCCATATTTTATTTTTATCGACTCCTCTATCTCTAAACATGTGGAAATATTTTTCGATTTCGGCTTTCGCTTGAGGACAAGCGAGGTCTAAGCTCGGGGGAGTTGATACGTCCATTTTGCATCATGCTTTTATATCAATATTTATTGCATTATGGGCTGTTATTACACATTATGTCACAATAATTATGCCTATTCTCTCTTATTTTACAAGGTTTACATAAAGAGGGAGAATGCCGGCAGTTGGGATTCTGGGCTGGAAAAGGAGCAAATATTAGAGACCTATTCTGCACAGCTCCAGAAGTCCTGAAACTTCACGGAAGTCATTTTCAGAATATATAAAAAATACTGAGCGTAAGAAGTTCCAGAGGGGGCCACGCCCTACCCCCCTGGGCGCGCCCCCTGCCTCGTGGGCCCCGTGGTGGCCCTCCGATTCCCATCTTCTGCTATATGGATTCTTTCATTGAGGAAAAAAACATAAGAAAGCTTTCGGGACGAGACTCCGCCGCCACAAGGAGGAACCTTGGCGGAACCAATCTAGGGCTCTGGCGGAGCTGTTCTGTCAGGGAAACTTCCCTCCGGGAGGGGGAAATCATCGCCATCGTCATCACCAATGATCCTCTCATCGGGAGGGGGTCAATCTCCATCAACATATTCACCAGCACCATCTCCTCTTAAACCCTAGTTCATCTCTTGTATCCAATTCTTGTCTCTAAGTCTGGGATTGGTACCTGTGGGTTGCTAGTAGTGTTGATTACTCCTTATAGTTGATGCTAGTTGGTTTATTTGGTGGAAGATCATATGTTCAGATCCTATATGCATATTAATACCCCTCGATTATGAACATGAATATGCTTTGTGAGTAGTTCCGTTTGTTCCTACGGACATGGGAGAAGTCTTGCTATTAGTAGTCATGTGAATTTGGTATTTGTTCGATATTTTGATGAGATGTATGTTGTCTCTCCTCTAGTGGTGCTATGTGAACGTCGACTGCATGACACTTCACCATTATTTGGGCCTAGAGGAAGGCATTGGGAAGTAATAAGTAGATGATGGGTTGCTAGAGTGATAGAAGCTTAAACCCTAGTTTATGCATTGCTTCGTAAGGGGCTGATTTGGATCCACATGTTTCATGCTATGGTTAGGTTTACCTTAATACTTTTGTTGTAGTTGCAGATGCTTGCAATAGAGGTTAATCATAAGTGGGATGCTTGTCCAAGTAAGGACAGCACCCAAGCACCGGTCCACCCACATATCAGATTATCAAAGTACCGAACGCAAATCATATGATTGTGATGAAACCTAGCTTGACGATAATTCCCATGTATCCTCGGGAGCGCTTTTTTCTATATAACAGTTTGTCCAGGCTTGTCCTTTGCTACAAAAAGGATTGGGCCACCTTGCTGCACTTTATTTACTTTTGTTACTTGTTGCTCGTTACAAATTATCTTATCACAAAACTGTCTATTACCTATAATTTCAGTGCTTGCAGAGAATACCTTGCTGAAAACCGTTTATCATTTCCTTATGCTCATCGTTGGGTTCGACACTCTTACTTATCGAAAGGACTACGATAGATCCCCTATACTTGTTGGTCATCAATCACATATTCTTTTCTTTTGTAGCATGGACATATGGAATTTTATATGGCTCAAAGCAATAGTCTAGTTCTGACATGAAGATTTCAATAGTCAAGCATATCAACAAGCAACCATGTATTTCAAAATATTAACACTAAAGCAAGTTATCCCTAGCCCATCATGCTCAATCATTGATCCATTCATGAAACACACTCGCATATTAGCTACACCCAATGCTCAAGTATGATCATAGTGCCCCTTAATTGGTGCTTTATAAGAGAAGTTGGAGACTCAAATAAAAAAATTGCATAAAGTAAAAAAGAAAGGCCCTTCGCTGAGGGAAGTTGGGATTTGTAGAGGTGCCAGAGCCCAAGGCGAAAAAAATAGATATAATTGTTTTTGAGTGGCATGCTTTTCATGTCAACGAAAATGATCAAGTAGTTCCCAATACTTTCCATGCTAGATATATCATAGGCGATTCCCAAACAGAAAATAAAGTTCATTCCTTTTTCCACCATACTTTCACATTCCATGGCTACGCATATCCACGGGTGCCGTCCATACCAACACTTTCCAAGGAATTTATTCTTTGACAACATAAAGTAAATTCATTTTTCATTTTGGGACTCGACATTCCTAATACCTTTGCCGTACTCTCGTGCAATGACAAGTGAATAAACACTCATCTTGAGAATAACACATCTAGAATGGAAAAATATCAGCCACCCGTACCGTTTCATGAGCGGTACGAGCACACAAAATGGAAATTATTTCGAAAATTAGAGATGGCACGTACAAATTTGCTTAGAACGGCATGGAAGTACCACATATAGGTAGGAATGGTGGACACATATAGCAAAAGTGAGTTCAATGATGTAACGCCCTCGATGCGGCTATATCTCCCACGTGTCAAAGCACGACTTAGAGGCATAACCGCATTGAAAACAATGTCGCAAGTGAGGTAATCTTCACACAACCCATGTAATACATAAGGGAAAGAGATACATAGTTGGCTTACAATCGCCACTTCACACAATACATGAATAAAGCACTACATCATCCAGATACAATCAAGGTCCGACTACGGAACCAAAATAAAAGAAGACTACCCCAAATGCTACACAGATCCCCGATCGACCCCAACTGGGCTCCACTACTGATCAACTAGAACGACACCACATAAAAGACAAGATCTTCCTCGAGCTCCTCCTTGAGCTTGGTTGCGTCATCTGCACGGTATCCTCGGCACCTGCAAGCTGGTTTTGGAAGTATCTGTGAGTCACGGGGACTCAGCAATCTCGCACCCTCGCTGTCAAGACTATTTAAGCTTATGGGTAAGGTAAAGGTATGAGGTGGAGCTGCAGCAAGCGACTAGCATATATGGTGGCTAACCTATTCGCAAAAGAGAGCGAGAAGAGAAAGCAAAAGCATGGTCGAACAACTATGATCAAGAAGTGATCCTAGAACAACCTACGTCAAGCATAACTCCAACACCGTGTTCACTTCCCGGACTCCGCCGGAAAGAGACCATCACGGTTACACACGCGGTTGATGCATTTTAATTAAGGTCAACTTCAGGTTTTCTACATCCAGACATTAACAAATTCCCATCTGCCCATAACCGCGGGCATGGCTTTCGAAAGTTCAAATCCCTGCAGGGGTGTCCCAACTTAGCCCATGACATGCTCTCACGGTCAACGAAGGATATTCCTTCTAGCGAGAAGACCCGATCAGACTCGGAATCCCGGTTACAAGACATTTCGACAATGGTAAAACAAGACCAGCAAAGCCACCCAGATGTGCCGACAAATCCCGATAGGAGCTGCACATATCTCGTTCTTAGGGCACACCGGATGAGCAAGACGTCGGGTGGGCCAGCCCAGAGTTGCCCCTGGTAGCTCCGGACATCGCTCAGTTGGACCAACACTCAGAGGAGCACTGGCCCGGGGGGGGGGGTTAAAATAAAGATGACCCTTGGGCTGGCCTAACCCAAGGGAAAAAGAGGCTAGGTGGCAAATGGTAAAACCAATGTTGGGCCTTGCTGGAGGAGTTTTATTCAAAGCGAACTGTCAAGGGGTTCCCATTATAACCCAACCGCGTAAGGAATGCAAAATCCGGGAACATAACACCGGTATGACGGAAACTAGGGCGGCAAGAGTGGAACAAAACACCAGGCATAAGGCCGAGCCTTCCACCCTTTACCAAGTATATAGATGCATTAATTAAATAAGAGATATTGTGATATCCCAACAAGTAAACATGTTCCAACAAGGAACAACATCTCCATGTTCCAACAAGGAACAAACTTCGATCTTCACCTACAACTAACAACGCTATAAGAGGGGCTGAGCAAAGCGGTAACATAGCCAAACAACGGTTTGCTAGGACAAGGTGGGTTAGAGGCTTGGTTCAACAATATGGGAGGCATGATAAGCAAGTTGTAGGTATCGCAACATAGGCATAGCAAAAGAGCGAGCAACTAGCAAGGAAAGATAGAAGTGATTTTGAGGGTATGGTCATCTTGCCTGAAATCCCGCAAGGAAGAAGAACGAGTCCATGAAGAAGGAAAACGGATGTAGACGAATGGATGCTCACAAACGCGACGTTACCAGAATCAACCCGAAGAAGCAACACCAGAAAGAAGCACACAACATAGTAAACAGCCAACACATGAACATGATATGATATGCGGGATGCGGTATGCGATGCATATGCATGATTTGGAAGGGAATGAAAGAACCTGGCCTCAACATGGAAATCCAAGTGTGCCACTGGAAAGATGAGATGAAATCACTTGAAAACGATATAAAGATCATCGGAATCGGAGTTACAGTTTGGAAATGGCAAGCGATTCAAATATGGCATCGGTCTTCGATAAATAGCAAGTAGCCATCTAAATGCATCAAGATACTCATGCTACAACACTCAAACATGGCAACAAAATACATGGCAGGGATCCACTCATGATGCTTAACAAAAGACTAGCACTGAGCTACGGCCAATTCATCCATTAACAGGTTCAAACAAGCATGGCAAAAGTGCATTTGGTAAACAGATTTCAGACTTAGTGAAATTAACACTTGTCTGGAATTTCAGATCAGGTAGCACACTTTGGAGCATGAAAACTATATGCTACAGGAGCTTAACATGGCAAAGTAAAGAATGGCATGGATCTACTCAAAGAGCTTAACAAAAGTCCCTTAGTGACCTTGAGCCAAAAGGGATCATAAAATACAATTGCAAGCATGTGAACATGGTAAAAACATAATCAGTTCTCAGACTTAGTGAAAACTGGAGCATGCTGAAACAGATATCAAGTAGGCATGTTTACGAGCTCGATGCACTCACTACAGAGCAAGTTGTGACAATCTAAGCATACACCCATCAAGAATACACAAAATACAAGCTAGACATGGCAAGAACAATACCATAGCATGCACAGATCAACTATAACATCATCGGCAAAATCGCTAACAAGTAGACAATCTGCCCAGATTCACGAAATGACAAAAGTAGAGCTCGATTGAGTCAAGCTAGGGTACTCCATAATTGCGAACAAAGACATGGATGGATAGAGCACTACAATATTAACAAAACATCGCTACTGATCATCCTCAAAAGAGGCACAGATCACTAGGAAACAACATGTACATATGGCATATTGAGATAAACTGATCAAGTCCCTGAAATCAGCATTAACGAATGCACCACTTTGAAAGCTTGTGCTAGTCACCACACACATGACAAAAATACATGGGTTGCACCTCTGGATAGATGGAAAAACATATAACAAAACTCGTGTAGAGCTCACGGGCATATCATGCACACAATAATCATGGAAAAAATGACAAATAGCTATTTGATGCAGCAGATCTGACAATTAACTCAAATAGCACTCTTCTAACAGCATTTCGGAATCAAGATGAACTCAGATGAAAATGATGCAATGAGATGAAATGATGTGCTCTCTGAGGCGAACATTTTGATATGCTACACGCGCAAAACGGAGTTACGGATGCAAAGTTACGACACGATGAACAAGGGCATATGAATCTGGGAATTTCAGGGACAGTGAAATTTATACCTCCGGAGAAAGTCAAACCGGGACAGGACGGTGTAGGACAGAGGGATTCAGGGACGCGGGACACCGCTTGGATCGGGGGACGGTGCCGTTCAGGGTCGGGACGATGCGGATCTGGAGGTCGAGGTCAACTCCGGCGGTGGAAACTCCGGCGATCGCCAGAACGGCATATCCGACCGTGAGGCGCCAGGGCCGGCCACGGTGGAGGTCGGGGAAGCACCTGGCGGCGGCGGGCGGTGCTTGCGCCGGCGATGAGGAGCATGACGGCCTCCGGCGAGGTGCAGGGACGATGGGGAGGCGAGGCACGGTGGTCCGGCGAGCTGCTGCGCCGGCGACCAGTCGGGCGAGGGGCGGCGGAGCTCTGCGGCGAGGAGGCGCGAGATCTGGGCGGCGGTGCTGGCGCGATGGGCTTCGGGGGCCGGCTGCGGGCTCCCGGTCCGGCGAAGTGGGCACGGGCGGCGGCCAATGGGAGGCAGACACGTGGCGGCGGACGGCAGAGCGGACATGTCCGTCGACGGGATAAATGTCTGGCGCGCGAGGAGAGGGAGGGGGCTAGGGTTAGACCGCGAATTTCGGAGGGGATCACATATTTATAGGTAGAGGGAGCTAGGAGAGTCCAAATGAGGTGCGGTTTCGGCCACGCGATCGTGCTCGAACGACCGAGATGATGGAGGAGGTTTAGGTGGGCTTTGGGCCACTTTGGAAGGGTGTTGGGCTGCAACACACACGAGACCTTTTCGGTCTCTCGGTTAACTGCTGGAGCATCAAACGAAGTCCAAATGGTACGAAACTTGACAGGCGGTCTACCTGTAGTAAACCAAGGCCGCTTGGCAAGTATCGGTCCAATCCGAAAATGTTTAATGCCCACACACGAAAGAAAGGTAGAAATGACCACCGGAGGAGATAGGAGCGCCGGAATGCAAAACGGACAACGGGGAAAATGCTCGGATGCATGAGACGAACATGTATGCAAATGAAATGCACATGATGACATGATATGCAATGCATGACACGCAAGCAATGACAACGCAACAACAGCGAATAACTGGATGACACCTGGCACATTGGTCTCGGGGCGTTACAAATGATTTGGATGCACAAGTAGTATTCCTACTTAGTACAAGTGAAGGCTAGCAAAAAGATTGAGAAGCATCCAACCAAGAAACAAAAATCACATAAGCGAGCATTAAGCATAACTAACACCGAATAGTGTGATACGTCTCCAACGTATCTATAATTTTTCATTGTTCCATGCTGTTATATTATCATTATTGGATGTTTTACAATCATTTTATAGCAACTTTATATCATTTTTTGGGACTAACCTATTGACATAGTGCCCAGTGCCAGTTGTTGTTTTTTGCTTGTTTTTACTTCGCAGAAAATCAATACCAAACGGAGTCCAAACGCAGTGAAACTTTTTGGAGATTTTTTTGGACCAGAAGACCCAGGATGAGCTAAAAAGGTACCAGAGGCGAGGCCCGAGGTGGGCATAACCCACCTGGGCGCACCCAGGAGACCAGGCGCGCCCAGGGGGTTGTGCCCCCCTCGGTGACCTCTCACACCTCCTCTTCGCCCTATAAATTGTCAAATATTCCAAAAACCCTCAGGGTAACCCTAGATCCGAAGTTCCACCGCCGCAGGCCTCTATAGCCATGAAAAAACAATCTAGACTCCATTCCGGCACTCTGCCGGAGGGGGAAATCATCACCGGTGGCCATCTTCATCATCCTGGTGGCCACCATGATGAGGGGGGAGTAGTCCACCCTTGGGGCTGAGGGTTTGTACCGGTAGCTATGTGTTTAATCTCTCTCTCTCTCTCATGTTCTTAAGATGTCATGATCTTGATGTATCGCGGGCTTTGTTAATATAGTTGGATCATATGGTGTTTTCCCCTCTCTCTATCTTGTTGTGAACTTTGAGTTTTCACTTTGATATTTCGTTTTATCGGATTGAATACTTTTATGGATTTGAGAGCACTTGATGTATGTCTTGCTATGAATACCCGTGGTGACAATGGGGTATCATATTGATTCACTTGATATGTGTTTTGGGACTCAACTTGCGGATTGCCGAGGTAACATTGGGGTAATCTATGCATAGGGGTTATGCACGTTCTCGTGTTTTGTTTCTCTGGTAGAAATCTTGGGGCACTCTTTGAGGTTCTTTCTATTTGATTGATTATTATGAATCTGAATTTGCTTTGGTGTTATTTTTGTACAAACTCTTGATAGGTTGATCAGAAAGAATAACTAGTGTTATTTTAGTACGAACTCCTGATAGATCGATCGGAAAGAGTAACTTGGTGTTATTTTAGTATGAACTCTTGGATAGATCGATCGGAAAGAATAGCTACAAACAATGTCTTCTTATGTTCTCCGCTAGATAGGAACTTTGGGGTGATTGTTCATCGCACGTTGAGGGATGGTTATATGATCCAATTATATTAGCATTGTTGAGAGATTGCACTAGCGAAAGTTCAGACCCTAGGCCTCATTTTCAACCATTGCAATACCATTTGTGCTTCATTTTATCAATTACTACCTTGCTGTTTTTTATTGTTACTCCCTCCGTAAACTAATATAAGAGCATTTAGAATACTAAAATAGTGATCTAAACGCTCTTATATTAGTTTACTGAGGGAGTACTATTAAAAAATCAATATCTACTATCATTACTACACTTGTATCACCATCTCTTCGCCGAACTAGTGCACCTATACAAATTATCATTGTATTTGGTGTGTTGGGGACACAAGAGACTTTTTATTATTTGGTTGCAGAGTTGTTTGAGAGAGACCATCTTCATCCTATGCCTCCCCCGGATTGATAAACCTTAGGTCATCCACTTGAGGGAAATTTGCTACTGTCCTACAAAACTCTACGCTTGGAGGCCCAACACGAGTCTACAAGAATAAAGTTGTGTAGTAGACATCAAGCTATTTTCTGGCGCCATTGCTGGGGAGGTGACTTCTTGAAGGTATATCTTTATATCTTGCAATCGAATCTTTTAGTTTCTTGTTTTATCACTAGCTTGTCTTATAAAAGAATACTGCAAAAAAATTGAATTGAGGTTGCATCATATTATTCATCTTTATAATGTCTTTCATGAAAATGATGGAAAGGAAAATTGTGCTCAATAGATAGAAGACGAATTCTATAAAATGTTTGACAAAAAATCTTTGAATGACAAGCATGATTGCAATGTTGTTGGTATGAACTCTTTGAATATCCATGAGGCTAACGATATGCAAAGCCATAAGCTTGGGGATGCTATGTTTGATGAAGATGATATTTTTAGTCCCCCAAGTTTTGATGAGAAAATTTACTATGATGATTGCATGCCTCCTATTTATGATGATTATATTGGTGAAAGTGGATTTGGAGAGGTCATGACTTTATTTAGTGATGAATCCACTATTTCGGAAGAGGTCTCAATTGATTATGACAACAAAGTTGCTCTCTATGATGATTATGGTGATGACATGTATGCTATATTGAATAATTATTACCATGAAACTTGTCATCATGATTTTAATTTTCAATCACATGATAGTTATTTTGTTGAGTTTGCTCCCACTACTATTGATGAGAATAAATTTTCTTATGTGGAGATTAATAAAATTTCTATGCTTGTGTATCATGAAAAGAATGCTTTATGTGATGGTTATATTGTTGAATTCATTCATGATGCTACTGAAAATTATTATGAGAGAGGAGAATATGCAATTACATATAGCAATATTATCAAGTGTCCTCTAAATGTGTTCAAAATCGTGAAGTTTTGCTTGTTTTGCCTTCCTATGCTAGTTGATTCCTGTTCCCATGAATTGTTTGCTCACAAAATCCCTATGCATAGGAAGTGGATTAGACTTAAATGTGCTTGCCATGTGATTCATGATGCTCTTGTTATGTTTCAATTCTTATCTTTTATGTGAGCATCACTGAAATCATCATGCCTAGCTGAAAGGCATTAAAGAAAAGCGCTTGTTGGGAGACAACCCAACACTTTTATCTACTGTTTTTGTGTGTTGACATGATTAGTCTACTGTAGTAATCATGTTTTATAGCTTTTGTTTCAATAAAGTGCCAAGTAAAGCCTTTGGGATTGTGTTTGGTGATAGTTGATTTGATCCTGTTGGAAAACATAAACTTTTGCGTCCAGTAAAACAATTTTCAAAAATCACAGAAGAGACAAAAGGTTCTGAATTTTTTACACAAGATTGATATACAAATTCCCTATGTTGTACTATCTTTTTCAGAATTTTTGGAGTAGCAGAAGTATGGTTAGAGTAAAGATTACTACAGATTGTTCTATTTTTGACAGATTATGTTTTCAATGCATAGTTTGCTTGTTATCTAGTTTCTATGACTTATATTGCTCAATATAAATTGTGGAAATAACAAGGTACATTAGGCATTGTGTGAGAACAATTATGAATCTCGGCTTTGACAGTACCGAAGTGAATGATTTGTCTTTATCAGACTAACCTATCTCACGGAGTTCCATTAAGTTTTGTGTGATTGAAGTTTTCAAGTTTTGGTTGAGATATCGATATGAGGAGAATAAGGAGTGAAAAGACCCTAAGCTTGGGGATGTCCAAGGCGCCTCAAGGTGATATTCAAGGAAGATCCAAGCAACTAAGCTTGGGGATGCCCCGGAAGGCGTCCCCTCTTTCGTCTCCAACAATATCGGTAACCTCACTTGGAGCTACATTTCCATTCATCACATGATATGAGTTTTGCTTGGAGCATCATTTTATTTTGTTTTGATTTGATTGCTGGTATTTAGAATAATGTTTTGAATCTTTTATTTGAATAAAAGTGGCAAGGATAGCCTTTACCATGCTTATTTTGCAAGTCTGCATGTTGCTGTTTGAAAACAGAAAGTTTATTGGTGTTGCAAAAATTCCTCAGAAATGTCAGAATGTGATAAAATGTTGATTTTTTCGAAAAGTAAGCTATGATAATTTTTCTACATGTGGTAAATTTTCAGAATTTTTGGAGTTAAATAAGTATGAATGTTCTTGCATTCTTTACAGACTATCCTGTTTAGACAGATTACAGTTATGTTTGCTTTCTTAATGATTCTATTTGAGGATAGGAATATTAAATATGTAGAGGCATTTAGTATGCAATGTTAAATAATAATTTTAGTGATTTGCTACTGTAGAGAATGATAAGGTTATTGCATTGATTTATACTAACTTATCTTATGACTTCTTGTTGAGTTTTGTGTGGATGAAGTTTTAAGATTAGGGAAACCGTGATATAAAAGGAATTAAGGAGACAAAAAAGCTCAAGATTGGGGATTCCCAAGGCATACCAAGATAATATTTCAAGAAGTATCAAGCATCTAAGCTTGGAGATGCCCCGGTAGGCATCCCACCTTTCTTCATCAACAATTATCGATTAGTATCGGTTGAGCCTAAGTTTTTGCTTCTTCACATGAGATGTGCTATGCTTGGAATGTCATTTTATCTTGTTATGTTTGTTGTTTGAATAAAATACTTAGATTTGAATTTTTTTAAATAAGCGAGAGTCCTTAAATAGCTACCCATTTACTTAACTACTCACTTGATCTTCACTTATATCTTTTTGGAGTGGTTTGTTATTTACTCTTGTGCTTCACTTAGATTATTTTGAGAGTTGAAAATTTTGAAGAAATACTTATGCTTATGTTCTTCACTTAAATTTTTTTGAGCTTGTTAGAAGCTATTGCAATATATGAAATTAGTCCCAAAGTGATATATATCCAAGAAATATATAATAAAACTTTCATGAAGATCATTGGACCAAATAAACTTGATTATTTGTACTAGTTTTGAGATATGATGATAGTGATATGTGAGTCATGTTGTTGAGTAATTATGCTTTAGTAAGAATATTGGTGTTAAGGTTTGTGATTCCCAATGCAAGCACAAAAGTCAATAGTTAGGCAATGAAATTGCATCCTACTTGTGGTGCATTATTGAGTGTTAGTTATGCTTAATGCTCGCTTATGAGATTTTTTGTTTCTTGGTTGGATGCTTCTCAATCTTTTTGCTAGCCTTCACTTGTACTAAGTGGGATTACTACTTGTACATCCAAAATCCTTAAACCTAGTTTTTGCCATATGAGTCGACTATACCTACCTATATGCGGTATTTCCATGCTGTTCTAAGCAAATTTGTATGTGCCATCTCTAATTTTCAAAATAATTTCCTTTTTGTGTGCTCGTACCGCTCATGACACGGTACGGGGTGGGCGATGTTTTTCCATGCTAGATGCGTTATTCTCAATATGAGTGTTTATTCGCTTGTCATTGCACGAGAGTACGACACTATGTAAATGGTACCTCCACACAAAGAACAAATAGTTACAACCCAATGCGTAAGAGGGGTTGTCAATCCCTCTCAGGTAAAAGATAGATTGGTTTGTAGTATATTGGATAAATAGATATCACGGAAACGCAAAATAAAATAAATAATAAAAAATCACAGCAAGGCATTTTAGGGTTTTTGGAATAATAAATCTAAAAGCAAAAGAAAATAAAAATAGATCTTGAAGCAAATATGATAAAGAATAGACCCGGGGGACGTAGATTTCACTAGTGGATTCTCTCGAGAAAAACTGCATATGGCGGGTTAACTGGCTGGATGAAGAATGGTGTCAGAGTAATGGACCACGGGTAGCCTCGCCCAAGTCCCTGAGCATTTCAAGACATTTGGGCCGGCTGCGCCCAACAAGCGTCAAGGATGAAGCGCCGCCTTCTGGCAGCCGGCTGGCTCAAAAGCGGCTGGCTGCTAGAGGACGACCAAAGTACCAGAGGACGGCCCCAAGACGAGCCGCCTCCCAGCAGGCGGCCTCCAGAGAGGCCGGCTCCTGGCAGGCAGCCCACGACGCCCTCAAAGTCTGCGCCCTCATAAATAAGACAAGACGGGATGAGGCTACAGCGTAGCCCATCATCCCCATATCCAGGGCGGGGCATGGCCACAGTGTCCCGTACCGGCCGAGATCTCCGGACGACGCGGCACTGTTGCCATCCCGCCCTTGACGTCGCCACTGTCAGGCGGAACCCTATTCCCATGATGACCTGTCGGTACGGCCTGCAGGCGGCGGGCCCTACCAGGCAGCGAGAATCCAGAGAGCGGCGGCACCTGACCAGTCGGACCTGTGGGACGCCGGCCTCTAGCAGGCGGCCCACTTTTTCCTCAGAGTCCACGCGCCATGAAACCATAGGAGACATGGTGCGGCTACAGTGATCTCCCACCAGATGGCGGGACTGTAGCCACGCCCCCTCGACCAAGCATGCGTCATTAGCATTACGGCTACAGTAACAACCAGCCAGCGAGACCCGCAAGTGTTGGAGGCGGCCTGTCAGCTCCGTACCAGACCAACCGGCAGGGCCCACCAGGCGGCGGGCCCCAGTGGCCGGCGAAGGAGCCGGCGACAGAAGACACTGACAATCGGGTCCTACACCCGGCGAGATTACCATTGTACCCCTGGGGGGAAGGCCTATATAAACCCCCAGGGCACCCATGCAAAGGGTTCCGAGCCCTGTTAGATCTAGACACACATAGAGAGAGGAGGAAGCTAGCCCTGCCATCTTCCAACTCTCGCATACAGCTCAAGGAGCACCCTTGTACTGGCTAGTGCCTTAGTGATCATGCGGAGACCCCGCAGAGCAGGACTAGGGGTGTTATCTCCTTGGAGAGCCCTTAACCTAGGTAACATTCGCCGGCGTGCATGTCTTCGCCTCATCCCGTTTCCTGGCAGTGGCGATGTCTTACTAGCTCCCATCATGATTAGCCATCCTTTGGCATATGTCGCACCAAACCCCCGACATTTGGCGCCCACCATGGGGCTAGGTGCACCGTCGTCCGGAGATCTGTTCTGGACGGGAACCCTCTTCCTCCCTGCTGAGCGCAGCCAGCCAGGCACGCCTGATGGCGTTTGCGCCGACACGTTGCATGGCGCCGAGGTCGCATGCGTGGCAAGCTGCCTCGCCGACCTTGTTGGCGAGATACACCTCTCCGACGAGCCTGCATCCGACGCGGGCAACGATGTCCCCGAGAGCCGTCTCGTCAACCTCCTCGACCAGCTTCACGTCGCCAACGAGCTGACCGCCAACTTCGAGTCGGTTGGCTCCACCAACCCGATGCTTGTCGACTCCGACACAGCGTCGCTTGATGCATTCCCTACCAACGTTGTCATCATTGATGATCCTCTCCCTCACGCTGACAGCTACGGCAGCACCGTCACGGAGGTGCTCGTCATCAGCCATGATGGAGTTTCCGGTGACGGTACCCAGGACCCGCTCCAGGCAACGCTGCAAGACCTGTCTGCACCCATCGCAGAAGACGCCGACGCCGAGACGCTGGAAGCCCGCCGCGTCCAGCTTGTCGAGAGCGCCAAGAAGCTAGCTAGCATGAGACGCCTTTCGGAGTCTTATCAGCGCGAGATGGACCACGCCGTTGGCGGCACGCCGGCTCCTGGTGGGCCTAGCCGCGTCAGTATGGTCCGACAGCGCGACGCAGCCATTGCCAGCATGTTCGGCGCTGATCGCCCCGTCTACGTGACGCCTATGGAGAACATACGAGTTGCCCAAGTGGTAGCAGATGAGATGGACAACCTCAAAGGCAACGAGCGTCGCCACATGACGGAGCGCGTCCAGCGACTCATCGATGATGATGCCGAGTAGCAAGAAGCCGGCTGCCACTTCGAGGACCCCAATCGGCGAAACGACGACCTGCCTCCCCGCCAGGAGCATGGCATAATGTCCCAGACGTCGACTAATGGCAACCGCGGACAACGAGACAAGGAGCCGGCTGCCAGCCGCAGCCAGACGCACATCACCATCGAGCGTGACCAAGACAGCTGCCCTCGTGCGGTGGAACGATCAAGTGGCTACCGGCCTCTTCAGCGCAGAGAAAGGCGTGTGTCCCCGCCTCCTGTTGATCATCCGAGTCTTGGTGGCCGGCTCGGCCCCCGAGAAGGAATCAGAGAGAATGATGCTCGCCACCGGATCGATCGTCTCAACCGGTCCCTGGTGCTAGAAGAAGAAGGCGCACTGGGCTCGCCTTGCTTTGGCCCCCACATCAGAGATGAGCCCTTCCCCAAAGGGTTCACGCTCCTAAGAGATACGCCCAAGTATACTGGTTCCGTGAAGCCGGAGGACTGGCTGGTTGACTACTCCACATCCGTCAGCATAGCAAACGGCAACAAGCGCATTGCTGTGAAGTATGTTCCACTCATGCTCCAGGGCACCACCCGGACATGGCTGAACAGCCTGAAGCCTCGCATCATCAACTGCTGGGTTGATTTCATTGAGGCCTTCGTCCGCAACTTCACCAGCACGTACAAGCGGCCGCCCAAGCCTCGCCAGCTCTCCTTGTGCGTCCAAGGCCCCAACAAATCGACTCGCTACTACCTCACGCGTTGGGCTGAGCTGCGCAACTATTGCGAGGGCATTCACGAGGTGCATGCCATCGAGTACTTCACGACCGGGTGCAGAGAAGGCACTTTGCTCAAACACCGGCTCCTCTGCGATGAGCCAACGACCCTCGACGAGCTGCTAATCATAGCGGACAAGTACGGCGCAGCCGATTCCTCTATGAAGACGGAGATTCAAGTTGATGGATCTGGCAAGGTGGCTCCTCAAGCTCCTCGGACCCCGGCTGGTGACACCAGTCGGCGACAGCAGCAAAGCGACAACAAGCGGAAAGCCCCGATGCCGGCTTCCACCATCCGGCAGGTGGCAGCAATCAAAGACCGGCAGCCGGAAAGACAACCTCCTCCCAAGCGCCAGAAGGGCGGCAAGCCCAACTAGTTACCCGCCTTCTCCTATGAGCAGACTCTTGATGCTCCCTCAAGTTCCACAGCGGCGCGAATCTGTCCAACCACACCACCCGGAAGTGTCATTGGCTCACACAAATCTCCAAGGGTGAAGGGCTGCAACCGCCGCCGCCTGCTGGTCAGCCGCCTCCGCCTCCTCAGCAGTCGGCGGCCCATCCAGCAGTCGACGCCGTTCAAGATCAATTCCCTGAAGAACATGGAGCATATGTTGTTTTCACCAGCATGGCCGATGACAGGCGCAGCCGGCGTTGACAGTCTCATGAGGTGAATGTTGTAGCCATTGAAGCACTAGAGTTCATGCACTGGTCAGAGAGGCTC
This sequence comes from Triticum urartu, assembly GCF_056163025.1. Classification (NCBI taxonomy): domain Eukaryota; kingdom Viridiplantae; phylum Streptophyta; class Magnoliopsida; order Poales; family Poaceae; genus Triticum; species Triticum urartu. The sequence continues at coordinate 366,519,152 of NC_141875.1, forward strand.
ATCGGTTGGAGCAGGGCTGATCATCTGGAAGTGATGCCTTCTCTGGGTTCTTACGCTTTGGTGTTGGATGCCACCTTTGCCACGGAGAGGCGAGCTACTCGTTTCTCCCAAATCTTGATAGATGGCGACAGCAGCATCAACATCCTGTACCGTGATACCATGGAGAAGTTGAAGATCAAACCCAAGCATCTCCTGCCCAGTCGGACTGTCTTCCACGGCATAGTTCCTGGCCCTTCTCACTCACCAATCGGCAAGATCCAAATGGATGTCCTCTTCAGGGATAAAGACCATTTCTGTCGAGAGCCCATCTGGTTTGAGGTGGTCGACTTGGAAAGACCGTACCACGCACTGCTTGGCCGACCTGCTTTAGCCAAGTTCATGGCGGTGCCACATTATGCCTACCTCAAGACGAAGATGCCAAGCGCCAAGGGAGTCATCACCATCTCCGGAGATTATCAGAAGTCGTCCGACTGTGCAGCCGCCAGCAGCCAGTTGGCCGAGTCTCTGGTGATCACTGCCGAAAAGCGGCTCCTTGACCAAGTTGTGGCCATGGCCGGCAAGCAGCCGGACATCCCCCACGATACCAAGGAGTCGGAAGCCGAAGGATCCTTCAAGCCGTCCAAGGAGACAAAAAAGATACTGTTGAACCCAGAGCACCTGAAGAGGTATGCTATCATAGGTGCAAACCTTGACAGCAAATAGGAAAGCGAGCTCGTCGATTTCCTCCATGAGAATCGGGACATCTTTGCATGGTCTCCCAAAGACATGTCGGGTGTCTCGACGGATTTCACCAAGCACAAGCTACATGTCATAGAAGATGCCAAGCCAGTCAAGCAACCCCTCCGCCGACTGTCGGAGGAGAAGAGAAGAATCATTGGAGAAGAGATCGCCCGTCTGTTGGCAGCCGGCTTCATTACGGAAGTTTTCTTCCTAGAATGGCTCGCCAACCCAGTCCTAGTACTGAAGAAGAATAACAAGTGGCGCATGTGCATTGATCACACCAGCCTCAACAAGGCCTGCCCGAAGGATCCGTTTGCTCTGCCACGGATAGACCAAGTGATAGACTCCACAGCTGGATGCGAGCTGTTGAGTTTTTTGGATGCCTACTCAGGGTATCACCAGATCAAGCTGAACCCGACAGACCGTCTGAAGACCGCATTCATCACACCATTTGGAGCCTTTTGCTACCTGACCATGACATTCGGCCTGAGGAATGCCGGTGCCACTTTTCAGCATTGCATGCAGAAGTGCCTCCTCAAGCAACTCGGCAGAAATGCCCATGTCTACGTAGACGATATCGTGGTGAAGACAGAGAGGCGCAACATGCTCCTCAAAGACCTCAAAGAAACCTTTGAAAATTTGTGTCGATTTCAAATCAAGCTCAACCCAAAAAAGTGCGTGTTCGGAGTACCAGCCGGCCAGCTCCATGGCTTCCTGGTCTCAGAATGCAGCATTGAGTGCAACCCTGTGAAGATCAAAGCCATCGAGAGGATGGAGAAGCCCACCCGACTGCGAGACGTCCAGAAATTCACTGGCTGCTTAGCATCCATCAACTGGTTCATCAGTCGGCTGGGCGAGAAGGCACTTCCCCTGTACCAGCTCATGAAGAAGACCGCTCATTTTGAGTGGAACGACCAGGCGGATGACGCTTTTCTCCAGCTGAAAAATATGTTGACCGCGCCGCCTGTCCTAGCGGCTCCTACTGCTAAAGAGCCCATGTACCTTTACATCGCCGCCGCCAGCCGGGTGGTCAGCACAATCATAGTTGTGGAGCGCAAGGAAGACGGCAAGGCGTTACCAGTCCAGAGGCCGGTGTATTACCTGAGTGAAGTGTCGTCCGCCTCCAAGCAGAACTACCCCCACTATCAGAAGATGTGCTACGGTGTGCATTTCGCCTCCAAGAAGCTGAAGCCATACTTTCAAGAGCACCCAATCACTGTTGTCTGCACTGCTACCCTTGCTGAGATCATTGGCAACAGAGATGCTTCTAGCCGAGTAGCCAAATGGGCAATCGAGTTGGCCCCCTACACCATCTACTACCAGCCCCGCACCGCCATCAAATCCCAAGCACTGGCCGACTTCCTCGTCGACTGGGCCGAGACCCAGTACCTGGCGCCAGTGCCGGACTCCACCCATTGGCACATGCATTTTGATGGTTCAAAGATGCGCACTGTTTTGGGAGCCGACATCATCCTCACCTCTCCCAAAGGCGACAAGATCAAGTACACGTTGCAAATCCATTTTGCCCCCTCCAACAATGTGGCCGAGTATGAAGCACTAATACACGGCCTCCGGTTGGCCAAACAAATCGGCATCCGCCAGATCCTGTGCTACGGCGACTCCGACTTGGTGGTCCAGCAGTCTTCTGGCGACTGGGATGCCAAGGATGCAAACATGGCAAGCTACCGTTTTTTCGTCCAGCAACTCAGTGGATACTTCGAGGGGTGTGAGTTCCTTCACATGCCAAGAGCTGACAATGAGCAAGTAGAGGCCTTGGCACGAATCGGCTCCACCCGGCAAGCAATACCAGCCGGTGTCTCCCTTCAGCGCCTGCTCAAGCCATCGATCAAGCCTTCTCTGGAATCTGAATCCATCTTTGTGCTGGCCCCTCCCAAAGCAGTCGCACCCGGCCCAGGGACTTCAGAACCTGGCCCGGGGGCTGCGGCAGTCGGCCCAGGGACTTCATTAACACAGCAAGCGGTGGCCGCCTCCAACCCGCCACCTCCCAACCCAACCGCCCTCATGCAAGTTGTAGTTCTGGTAGTCGAAGAAATAGCAGCACCTTCATGGGTGCAGCCCATCCTCAACTTTCTGGTGAACAAAGAGCTGCCGACTGATGAGATCTCAGCCTGAAAAGTGCAACGTCGAGCACCAGCATACACAATTGTCAACAGAGAACTTGTGAGGCGCAGTGTCACTGGTGTGTACCAGCCCTGCATGGAGCAAAGAAAGGCCAAGCAATCCTCAAAGACATCCACCAAGGCGAATGCAGCCACCACGCGATTTCCTGGTCACTCGTGGCCAAAGCTTTCCGCCACGGTTTCTTCTGGCTGACTGCCTTGGAAGATGCCAAGCATCTAGTCAAGCATTGCAAAGGCTGTCAGAAGTTCAGCTCAAAGCAACATCTATCGGCTTCTACACTCAAGACCATCCCCTTAACATGGCCTTTTGCCATCTGGGGCTTGCATATGGTGGGACGATTCCAAATAGCACGCGGCGGCATGACCCATCTGCTTGTTGCCGTGGACAAATTCACTAAGTGGATAGAAGCAAAGCCAATAAAGAAGTTGAATGGTCCGACTGCCGTGACCTTTATTGTAGATATCACCACTCGGTATGGAGTACCACACATCATCATCACGGATAATGGCATAAATTTTCCCAAAGGAGCCTTGGCCCGTTTCTGCGCGACGCAGGGCATCCGACTGGACCTAGAGTCCATTGCCCATCCGCAGTCAAACGGTCAAGTTGAGCGAGCAAACGGCCTTATCCTTTTCGGCGTCAAACCCCGACTGGTCGAGCCCCTGGAATGGTCGGCCGGCTGCTGGATTGATGAGCTGCCAGCCGTCCTCTGGAGCCTCCGCACCACTCCAAACAAGTCAATCGGCTTCACTCCATTCTTCCTCGTCTACAGTGCCGAGGCCGTCATCCCGACGGACATTGAGTTCGACTCACCTCACGTCACCATGTACACCGTGGCGGAAGCAAAAGAAGAGCGTGAAGACGATGTCGATCTATTGGAGGAGGGCCGGCTGTTAGCACTCAGCCAGTCCGCTATCTACCAGCAGAGTCTACGCCGCTACTACAACCGGAAGGTCAGGCAATATCTTTCCAGGAGGGAGACCTTGTGCTCCAACTGATCCAGCGAACAGCCGGCCAGCACAAGCTCTCGGCACCTTGGGAAGGCCCATTCATCGTTAGCAAAGTTTTGGGCAACGACTCCTACTACTTGATCGATACTCACAAGCCCAGAGCACGCAAGAGAGACGACTCCGGCAAAGAGACAGAGCGGCCGTGGAATGCAAACCTCCTTTGAAGATTTTACAGTTGATGCAGTATGTACCACGCTACCTTTTGTATTAAGTACGAAGACTCCGGGTCCCCCGAGAAGAGCTCGGGGACTACCCTCTTCTCTATATATGATAAATGGTATGCCTATGAATGTGTCATTTCATTATTTCCGCCTGGCACCAGGTTCGACCAGTCGGCCCGGGGGCTCGCCGCCTTGTACTATGTGGTGCTTCCTGCAGTCGGACAAGTAGTGTGTTGGAAATCCCTCTCCTGCCAGAAGCCGCAGCTCGCAGAGCGACTATCCGGTGGGCAGGAGTTACATGCAGGAAAGGGTGTCCACATAAACAATGGCTAAGGACCCCAAGCACGCACATAGTTCAGGTCGGCTTCCCGCCTCATCGGTCGGCTGCTGAAATAGACGGCCGGCCAGTTTCTACTTAACTTGTTAAAGCTCTAGTCGGCTAAGTACTTTCCCTCCCAAAAGCAGCTAAGTACTTGACCAGCCAACAGTCCACGGAGTGGATGTTGCCTGGCAAGACAACAGCCAAGGGAGGGCGGCAAAGGAAAAAGGCCAAGGGGCAGAAAACAAGACAAGTCAGAACACGGCAAGAGCGTAACTTCAGAGAAAGCATATTTACATGACAAAAGGCCCTTGGTCAGCATTCAACAGAGTTTGAAATACACCGCGCGGGTGGAATTGTGCAAATTTAACAAAGTTTCTCGACACTGATAAAATAGGGAAAATAAAGATAAGTTGGCGGCCTATGGAGCTGAAGAGGGGCCCGGTTGGCTGGCAGAGTCGGTGGGGCCGGTTGGTGGAGTGGACGGCTGGTCGATTTCCGCTTGGTCGCCTCCAGCCATAGTCGGCGCGCTCGAGTGTGGCCCATTGTTCGAGGCACGATCAAGCTGGCGCATCTTCTTCGCCTTCCTCGCCCTCCTCGTCTCCTCCCTCGTCTTCCCCCTCGTCACTGGAGTCGATCACCTCGGTCAAGTCTTCGTCGTCCTCCGAGTTCAGTCTGAACCACTCCGGTGGCGCCTCAACTCCATCCTCAGCCAGCTCAGGAACGAAGATGCTGGTGTCGGTGTAGTCGGCGATCGCCACTGCCCGTCTGACGAGGTCGCGCTCCACCGCCACCAGCTCCTCTTGGGCCTCCTGCCAAAACGTGGCCAACTGGGCTAGGTTTAGCCCAGGATACCACACCTTGACAAACTCCAAGGCCCAGCGCGCTCCAGCCCAAGCCGAAGAGCCCTTCTAGGCCTCGAGTCGGCCGGCCGCCACCTCCAGCCAGCCGGCAGTCCGACTGGGAGTGCGCGGAGTCGGCATGTCTGGCCAAAGGGCGGAGATCGCCAGAGCCCCGACATGCTGAAGGCGCAGCATCCGATGAGCCGGCCGAAGGTGGGCTTGGATGCTGAGGAGTTGCTCGCTGAGGGTCCGGGGGGCATCGGCAACGATCTGCACGCCTTCCGCCCTCCGTTCCTCACGATAAGCCTCGATGGCCTCGTTGGCGGCGTCAGAATGGCCAGGAAAGAAGTCTGCACACACAGAAAGCAAATAAGTTAGAACTTAGAAGCTGGAGGCCGGCTCGGTCAGCAACCGGCAGCTGAAAGAAAAAGAGAAAGAAGAAAACTTACCATCAACCATGTCTTCAATCCTGCCGAAGCCGGATTTCAGCAGCACCTCCTTGTCGGCCCAGGTGGAGCGTTCGGTCTCAAACTCAGCAAGAAGATTGGACTCCCTTACCTCCGCCTCCTTCCGGGCCGTCTGGAGAAGCTCCGCCTGCTCCGCCAATTGCGTGGCCAGTCGGTCACGCTCATGGGCCAGCTCATTGCACTCTGCCTCCTTGGCACGCAACACGGTGTTGGCCTCACCCAGCTACCGTTGCAGGATGACATTGGCCTCTGCAAGAGTGGAGAAAGAAAAAGATGTCAGTAACCAACGAAAAAAGTATAGTTGCCAGGGAGATCTGGCCCGACTGCTCAGCAGTCAGCCCGAATCTTTGGGACAACAGCCCGCGGGTGCGCTATCGCGCCCCAATAGAGAAGGGAAACATGGACTTACTCCGGGTTTTCGACAAGTCGGTGGTCCGTCGGTCCAGCTCCCGGACGTTGGAGTTGAAGGTGGATGCGCGAAGATTATGATAGTCCTGCAATGAAGATAGAAGAAAAGTTAGCACTCAGAGCCCGCCAAGTGAAGTTCCGGGCCGCCTGCTCAGCAGCCGGCCCAAAACTTGGGGACTACACCCAGTGGGTTCGCCGGCGCGCCGCTACAAAGAAGTACAAAAATCAAAGACAAAGAAATAAAGAGCATACCCGAATGGCCGCTCGCGAATCTAGGAATGCCCTGTTGCACTGCTGAAGAGCGGTGGCCTCGGTTCGGAGCTTGGCCTGGACGTCCAGGATCGCCTGGTTCAAAATGCTTGTTCCGCCTCCGCGCACCCATTCGGCAGGAGCGGCGCTGGTTGCTTCGGCCTCTGGGGCCGACGAGCTCGCGGCGCCGACTTCCAGCGGTCTTGGCGCCGAGGTCGCCTTCGCACCTCGGCGGCGCAATGGTGTGCGGGCCCCAGGAGTCGGGCCCGTCACCATCTCGTTTCCGATTGGTGGCACCAGCGGGGTCACCGGCTGCTTATCCTGTGACCTGTCAACCGGCGGTGGCGAAGGCACGGCTACCTCCGGAATGGCGACGTCGCTAGCTCCCCTCTCCATGACCGGCTGTTCACCGCCGGCTCCCCCAGTCGGCGCCGTGAACTCCGGAGGCGGCGGCGCGGAGTTCAGGGGGATGACGAACAACGACGCTTGGCGGTATGCAACTTCTTCGGCCCGCTTCTTCGCCGTGGCATCGGCCTCAGCCTCCGCCAGTTTCTTCAACGCGACGGCCTCCGCCTGCTCCCTGCGGGCGACTTCCCGCACCTCACGCACCTCCCGCGTGTTTCGTTCCTGCGCGTCCCAGAGGTCGGCTGCAGGATCGATTCCCGGGTGGCGACAGAAGTCTCCCCTGACCCGATGACAGAGGCGGTGGCCGACTTCTCAAGAGAGAGCGGAGCCCTAAGACAGGAAAGTAAAGCAGAAAAGCTCAGATAGAATCAACCAAAGAGAAAAAGCACAAGGAAAGGACACTTACCCCGACACCATGGGAGGTGCTTTCGGAAGCTTCTGAAATTTGGTCGCCCTCGCAGCGGCCTCCCTCCACTTGGTCACGGTGGTCGGGTTCTTGGGCTTCTTTGGCGTGATGCCAAACAAGGCGGCACCTTGTTTGCACTTGCGCGTGCCTCCTTGAGCAGCCGGCTCGGCGGAAGGGCCTGCGTCCGCCTTGCCGGCACCTCACGCATGGCGCCGCTCGTCTTCATCCTCGTCATCATGAGGCCAGGTCTCTATGCCTCCCACGTCTTCGGAGGCGCCCGCTCCATCGCTGCCGCCTATGGCGTCGTCCTCCAAGGCAGCCGCCCCCAAGTCGGGGTCGTCCACATCACTCACTGCCCGGTGCGGCAGGTAGTCTCCACCTATAACGCCCCAAGACCAGAGCTTCAGATGCCTTCCTTGATTTCTGAGTTTTCGTCGTGTGATTTGTTTGGTTCGTTGCATTCATCATTGCATCATGTGCATTGCATCATGCCATCATGTCTTTAATCTTTCCAGCTCAACTAAATAAATCGTATGGATCTTCGGTCCATTTAAACCGAGGGAATTCATGTGGTGATTCTCTTTACAACATATACCCCAATATTAGGGAGCTATATCAAATATTCCAGTAGTTTGGAATTCACCTTAACACACTTGCAAAATCCCAATGCCTTTGTTATCACAACTCTTGGCCTCTAAATTTGCTATATATCCTTTCTCCATTTTTCAGAGCTCCACCAAAAATCCAAACATTTTTGGACCTTCCTAACCCTCACTTTTTATTCGAACCATTTGAATTTAAATCAAATGAGTTTGAATTTCAAATTTGAAAAATGCCCACTCCATTTTTTCTTGGATCATACACATTCTTGTGAGTCCGGGAATATAACCCCCATGCCCAAATTCCATCCCTAACCCTCTCTTTATATTTTTATTCTTCTATCTATTTTCTTTTCTCTTAATGGTTAAGAGAAGAGAGTGGGAGAGAGAAGAGAGCCTGCAGCCCATCCGACCAGGCCTATGGCCTTTTCCATCTCCACCAAAAGGCCCAAGGCCCAGCCGGCGCCCTGTTTAACCTAGCCCCGACCGATCCTCACCCTCTCCCTATCGTCCTCCCACAGCGCCGCCACACACACGTACACACGCATGGTGCCAATGCTCTGCCTCCTGCCACCTGGCCCCAGTCACCAGTGCGCCACGGCAAGCCCCCGCCGCCATGTTCGGTCGCTGGCGCGACCACGACTAGAGCAGCGCCTCTGTTGCCCGCCTCAACGTCCTCGCCCGGATCCTCATTGCCCGGAGGCCGCCGCCCGCTCCTCCCTTGACCGCGCAAGTCCAGCGTCGACCAGCGCCATGCCCTGCCTCCTCTTCTCCGTGTTCGCCTCTACCGTCCCCGCCATGTTCCCGGAGCCGCGACGCCCATCAAGCCGCTGCAGTTCCGCCACGAGGGCCCCCAGCAGCAGCTTCTGGACGTCCCCTGCGCCAAGTCCCTCAGTTGTCGACCCTGCATCATGCCCCTACCTGCTGCTTTGACTCCCTGCCCGAGCTCCATTTTTCGTCATGGACGTGGGGTAGCGGCTGAACGTCACCATGGTTCTGTCCAACGCCGCATGTCCGATGCCAGGAGCACCTCAAGTTCGACTACATGTAACAACAAGTACCACTACGGCCGGAGACCTCGGACCCGTCAAGTACCCTTTGGATGTGCCAAGTTCCACGACGCCGCATAAGTTTCTTCTTGAACATGTCCAACTACAATTTGAACGAGTACCACGACGACCCTCGAAGAGCTCGGATCTGTCAAGTTCCACTACCTAGAACATGTACCACTACCGTCGTCCCGAAAACATTGGATTCATCAAGTACCTCTCCGAAAACGAACGTGTACCACTACCATCGCCGAGATCGCGAGAATCTCTACCATCGACCTCGGAACATGTACGACGACCGTTGTCGAAGACCCGTACCTCTACCGCTTCTCAAACATGTACCATGACTCCCAAGACTTCCACGAACAACTACTTTCGTCTACATCCCTCCGAACCCGAACCCGAACCGTCCCGAACCGCGCACTTCGAAGGTATAACCACCAAGCCGTTGACCCCGTGGATGAATGCTTGCGATGTACGATATGCACCCTTTCGTTTGCACCGTGTCCGTAGTGTCTCTTGCTTCCATGCCATTGACTCATGGGAACCCGATAACCGGGATCACCCCACCATCTTTTGCACGCTCCCGCCACACTTCCTTTTGCACCGGTATCTCCATGAGCTACCGGAACCGATATGTTTCCATGGCATCATTTTAGGATTCGTTGTCGTGGCACCCCTTTCGTTTCCGCCGCGATGACAAATGCTTCATATTATGCTCATGTCAACATTTTCATAAAATTGCATAAACTTGCACATGTCTTCCACATCATGATAATAACATCTAAAATGTTTAAAGTTGGTATTTGCATTAAATTGCTAAATGCATATGGGGATACTCCGGAATTACTGTTGTTTGTTGTTTCTGGCCCCATTTAAATTGCTTAGATAGTGTGGTTTAATTGTGCTTCACCCCTTTCCATGTTAACAACATCTAATATTGTTGGGTACATAAACAAGAGAGAACTAAATAATCGAATGTGGATGTTCCATCAATATGCAACTCGTTGCATATTGGGCTCCACTTAACTTGGAGTTTTGTTTGTGCACTTTGCCATGCCATGCATATTTAAACCGGACATGCATCATACTTGTTTGTGCATCATGCCATGCTTATGTGATGGTTGTTTACTATGTTGTTTGCTCCTTTTCGGGTTGCTTCTCTCGTTAGCTTCGGTTTCATTCTGGAGTTGTGAGGATTCGTTCGACTACGTCCGTTTGTCTTCTTCATGGACTCGTTCTTCTTCCTTACGGGATCTCAGGCAAGATGACCATACCCTCAAAATCACTTCTATCTTTTCTTGCTAGTTATTCGCTCTATTGCTATGCCGCGATACCTACCACTTGCTATATCATGCCTCCCATATTGCCATGTCAAGCCTCTAACCCACATTTCCTAGCAAACCGTTGTTTGGCTATGTTACCACTTTTGCTCAGCCCCTCTTATAGCGTTGTTAGTTGCAGGTGAAGATGAAGTTTGTTCCTTGTTGGAACATGGTTATTGTTGGGATATCACAATATCTCTTATTTAATTAATGCATCTATATACTTGGTAAAGGGTGGAAGGCTCGGCCTTATGCCTGGTGTTTTGTTCCACTCTTGCCGCCCTAGTTTCCGTCATACCGGTGTTATGTTCCTTGATTTTTGCGTTCCTTATGTTATGGGGACCCCTTGATAGTTCTCTTTGAATAAAACTCCTCCAGCAAGGCCCAACCTTGGTTTTACCATTTTCCTGCTGACCACCATATACCCCTTCCCTCGGGTTCTGTAGATTCAAGGGTCATCTTTATTTTAACCCCCCCCCCCCGGCCAGTGCTCCTCTGAGTGTTGGTCCAAAACAGAGCCACTTGCAGCGCCACCTCGGGGAAACTTGAGGGTTGGTTTTAGTTGTACGTAGTGCTCATCCGGTGTGCCCTGAGAACGAGATACGTGCGACTCCTATAGGGATTTGTCGGCACATCGGGCGGCTTTGCTGGTCTTGTTTTACCATTGTCGAAATGTCTTGTAACCGGGATTCTGAGTCTGATCGGGTCTTCCTGGGAGAAGGAATATCCTTCGTTGACCGTGAGAGCTTGTGATGGGCTAAGTTGGGACACCCCTGCAGGGTTTGAACTTTCGAAAGTCATGCCCGCGGTTATGGGCTGATGGGAATTTGTTAATATCTGGTTGTACAAAACTTGACACTTAACTTAATTAAAATGAATCAACCGCGTGTGTAGCCGTGATGGTCTCTTTTCGGCGGAGTCCGGGAAGAGAACACGGTCTCGTGTTATGGTTGAACGTAAGTAGCTTCAGGATCACTTCTTGATCACTATTAGCTTCTCGACTGTGCTTTGCTTCTCTTGTCGCTCTCTTTTGCATAAGTTAGCCACCATATATGCTAGTGCTTGCTGCAACTCCAGCTCACTACCCTTTCCTACCCTTAAGCTTAAATAATTTTGATCGCGAGGGTGTGAGATTGCTGAGTCCTCGTGACTCACAGATACTGTAACATCCCAAATTTTCAATTTGGAATGTTATACATAGTCATCCATGCATATCATATTTTATTCGCTTTTCATCTCGCGATCCTCGAAATCCTAAGCAACTCAAGGACCCTCGGAGAGAGTTGGGGATTTCCCGGTTTTCAAATTTGATCTCTATCAAATCTTTAAAACAAGGATTTTTGGTTTTAATTATTTTCTCTCCAAAAATATTTCACACTAAAATATATGAGAGGAGATAATATGACTTCTCCAAGATAATTGAAATATTGGAGGAAAAATATTAGAACCAAATAATTGGTTTATTTGGATTTTATTTCAATTTTGTTTGCATTAGAAAAATTGCACTTTTTCCAAAATTGCATTTTTAGGGCCAAGAAAATGTTCATCTCGTTCTAAATATTTTATTTAGACGGTGAAAATTTATTTTGGCATTGTTAGATATTTATTTATTTTTTTGGATTTATTTCGGTCGGCGAAATTATTTAAAAAAAAGAGGTTCCCGCGCCGACTGGGCCTAAGGCCCAGCTGCGCCAGGCCGCAACCGCCGCCTTCCCCGCGAGCGCCGCCGCCGACTCGGACTAGGAGTCCGAGCCGGACTCCTCTCCGCCGCCGCGTCTTGCCCCCTCCTCCAAGCCGCCCCGCCCTTATATACCACACCACTGCCGCCCGCGCCGCGCCAAGCCACCGCCGCCGCCTGCCGCCGCCGCCGTCGCCGCAATCCGCGCCGCCGCCGAGCGCCGCCGCCCCGCCGAACCTCTCGCCGGAGGTAGCCGCCGCGCCCCGCCGCCGGTTTTATTTATAAAGACCGACCGATTTTTTTAGAACCCTAGATCCATTTTTTTAGGATTCGCCGGTTTTTCTCAGTTCTTCTATTTGGCGGACGTTCGTCCGAACGATCGTTTTAACGAACGGTTCTTCGCCCGTTAGAAACAGCCAGCGAACGCTCGTTCGTTAGTCTCTTCGTCAGTTTTCTTTTATTGGATTTATTCTGCGATTTTCTCTGATCGCGATTTCTGATCCGATCTTAGTTTCTGTTTTTCGTTTTGCTCGTTAGTCGGAATCAGGCAATTCAAGCGCCTGGAGTTTCGTCTCGAAACCCTCTTTACTCTTAACCAACTCAAACAAGTTTTCTCTACTGTAAAATTTGACCTAGTTTCAGATTAGTAAACGAAGCTTCTTTCTTTCGCCGTTTGAGTTTCGTTGCTCCATTTGATTTGATTCTTTTTGCGAACCGGAGTTCTTAAGTTGAAACTTCTGGTCAACCTCTTTTGTTTGAGTTTTGCTTGTGCATCGTTGCTTGTTACTTATGTATGCCATTGTTTGCTTGCGATAGAACACCCGGAGTGCGAAGCACGCTACTACGAGTCCCTAGGTTTCGCAGATCGTCAGCAAGGCAAGTAACACTTTGATCATATCCCTTTTATCACCCAGTTTTTATGCATTAGTCTCAATCCTCAAACATTGCATGATTAGGATGTCATTAACTTCTGGGTTAGGAAGTAGTCGATGAGGTAGAACCTATTGCCCTGTTACATTCAAACCCTTGGGAGTTACTCTACGCGTTGCTTATATATACTATGCTATGCTACGCTATGCTCGTAGACGTGGTTTGGGTTTGAGTGAAATCCATGACAGATGTGAGATTGTTAATTAATGGTTCAACTTAAGGTGGCAACTTAATCAAACAACTGGGTGGATTGAGGCACCTGGAGTACCTAGTGTTGCCTATATTTTTTGGAAATCCCGGAGTACCCGTGTGATCTTCCTATGGACCACCACCCAGGCTCAAAGGGAACTGAGATGATTCATGCTAGAAACTTCTGAGTGCAGCCACAAGCTATTATGGGCTCTAGCATAGTTGAGTAAGTTACGTGAAGCTCTTGAAGAGGCAGATCAGCAGGTAGTGGGATGTAGGTTTGGTATGGTCTGTCCGGAGTAGAGAGTTAATGTTTGTGAAAGACTGTGTCTCGGTCATCCATTTCTCAAACACAATGTAGTGTGAGAAATCAAACGGAGGCGACCGAGTCTTGTGGGGAAAAGTGCGCAAACCTCTACAGAGTGTACAATCTAATCATGGTTAGCCGTGTCCCCGGTTATGGACAATTCTTGAGTATCTAGTACTTGGATTATCACTTGTATCTCATCACTCTTAATTAATATTGTTGGTTTGTTAATCACTTTAATTGGGATTGAGTTGGAGGAACCTTCTCAATGATGTTTCAACTACCATGATAGTTAAATAAAATCTATTCCTATGTTGTAGGGAAAAATTGGCTTTTCGCAAAACTATAACCATAGAGCTTTCCACCAGCCAAATATGCATGTAGTGATAGCATTATTCTGTTCTTGCTCTACTATGTTACATTGCCAGCATATTCCATGTGCTGACCCGTTTTCAGGTTGCAACGTATTATGTTGCAGACTTTTCAGACGAGGAGTAAGGTTCGTTAGGTCGTTGTCGTGCAGCTCAGCTATGCCGTTGGAGTTGATGGACTCACTTTATCTTCCAAGCCTTCTGCTGTTATCGTATTAGATGGCCTTAAGCCATATTATTGTCATAAGTTCTCTCTTGAGACATTAGATGTAATAAGTGTGTGATTGCTACTCTGTTATAAATCCTTCAAGTACTGTGTGTGTCAGCATTACCGATCCAGGGATGACACTGAAGCACAGAGACTTGACCATCTGAGGTCTGGTCGCTACAAGATGGTATCAGAGCACACGCTGAGTGTAGGACAAGACCACTAAGATAACCCTAGGTCACACCTCTCTTCTCATTTCTGACTCCTCTCCATTTTCTACTCTTTAGGATGACGGAGATGAAGAACAAGTTTGCACAACTGGATGAACACACACCTTTTGGACGTCACTTGAAGGAGGTCACTAGGTACCTGAACATTGGAATACCAAGTTTCACCAAGACATACAACGCCACTTTACCTGAAGAGGAGCGCTGGAGGATACAAGTACAAGTTCCAGGAAGGACGTTCTCGCCAACTTCTAAACCCATAGAGTTTTCTTTCGAAGCACCCACCTAGAGTCTAGGCAAGAGCATCGCAGCCCACATTACCATTGGATGCGTTGGAGAAGTTTAAAACAAGGAACTTAAGGACACTATTTACCAAATTTGTGGGCGCCGAGATGAGCAATGGGAAGTAATCAGCACCAGGAAGGATGGATCCATTGCAGCTTTCATCCAGGAGTTAAACTAGCACATTCGACGTCAGGAAAACTAGATGTGCACGGACATGATGGACTTGAAGAAGGCGAAGACTAGGATCATTGAGCTGGAGGAAGAACTCAAGTTTACACGCGATGGATATGAGGAGGAAATCAAGACACTACTAGAGAAGAATGACGACTTAGTCAAGAAGATCGGAGTATTCATGGGAGGACCAGCATCAATAGAAGAAGAAGAAGAACCCAAGGAGATACGCCCCGAGGACTACATCATCATCGAAGACACCGATTCCGATCCTAGTGATGATGACTTTGAAGACGAAGCTGGAGCAGACATCATGGAGTCTTCCACCGATCAAAATTTCTAGATGACTGCCATATATCACTAGTATTCCCCCATGTATTTAGTAGTAGTTGAGCACTTGTGCGATAGTTCTAGATCGTTTGTATGCCCTTGCTTGATTGATTGAGTGAAATGATTGTGTTTGTCTCATGTGCATATGGGTAGTGTTTTCTCATTGGACCCCCTTCTCTATTCTAAATCTCTTCCATCTAAACCCCTCAGATGCCTCCGAGACGTGACACCGGTTTTGCCTTCCCACCGGAGCTCACCCAGTTAATCCAACAGCAGAATACCTTGATGCAATTGCTAGTTCAGAATCGGGGCAACAACAACAACAACAACAACAACCCGCCGCCCATGGACAACCTAGCCCGTTTTCTAAGGTTATAGCCGCCGGTGTTTTCCAGTAGCACCGAGCCCATAGTTGCGGACGATTGGCTACGCCGTATTGGAAGGGAGTTGACCACCGCAGGTTGCACACATGCTGAGAGAGTGCGCTTTGCCGCACATCAATTGGATGGACCGGCAACCTCATGGTGGGAGAATTACACAGCCACTTTCCCTATAGCCAATGTCACTTGGGACCAGTTTCAGCAAGCTTTCCGCACAACCTATGTCTCCAATGGAGCTACGCAAATGAAGAAGCGGGAGTTCCGCAACTTACGCCAGGGGAACCGTACTATGGCTCAGTACATGGATGAGTTTAGCAAGTTATCTCGCTACACTCCTGATGATGTGGCCACAGATGCCACGAAGCAGGAGAATTTTATGGAAGGGCTGAATGATGAGATGAGTATGCATTTGATGGTAGCAACCTTCAACAACTACCAGGAGTTGGTAGATAAGGCTCTTATGATTGAAGGGAAGCAACAGCAGATTGAGAGCCGCAAGAGGAAGTATGGACAAGGGAAGTATAATTGTGGAGCTCAGCAGAAGCCTCGCCTAACCCCGAACTTGGGAGGACTTGTTCATAACCATGGAGGTCACAACCACACTGGAGGAGGATCGCATACCCACAATGGTTCTAAGAATGGGAATGGGAACAGAACCAACAATAATCATAACCGCCCCAACCCAGCCACACCCGCCAAAAGGGACTTAAGTCATGTTACTTGTTTCAAGTGCGGGAAGACTGGACACTACGCCATGGAGTGCCCTGAAGGAAAGAATGGAAATGGAAATGGGAGTGCTGGGAAGAAGCCAAATCCATTCAACAAAGGACAAGTGAACCACGTTAAAGTGGAGGAGGTGGAAGAGCAGCCGGACGCGGTAATAGGTTAGTTTTTGGTTAAGTCATTTACCACTCTTGTTCTTTTCGATACTGGTGCATCGCATTCATACATATCAAGGGGATTCGTGGATAAGTTTAAACTACCAACCCAAACCCTTAGGACCCCTCTTTTAGTGAGTTCACCCAGAGCAGAGTTTATGGCTAGCCGATGGTGTGACCAGATACCCTTAACCATTGGCACACATGCTTTTCCGTCTGACCTAATTATCTTGGAGTCACAAGGATTGGATGTGATATTGGGTATGGACTGGATGTCAAAGTTTGGAGGAAGCATTGACTGTGCTAGTAAGTCGATTTATCTCACCACCCCGGAAGGGAAAAGGATTAAGTATGTATCTAGGCATGTGCCTAGGAGGAGTCAAGTGAATGCCCTAACAGGAGTTGTTCAGGAGGAAGTGCCTGTAGTGAAGGATTACCCGGATGTTTTTCCAGAGGTGTTACCAGGCATGCCACCGGATAGAGACATTGAGTTTCTGATAGAGCTGTTGCCAGGTACAGGACCAATATCCAAGAGACCCTATCGGATGCCCGCAAATGATCTGGAAGAAATTAAGAAATAGATCAAGGAGTTATTGGAGAAAGGATACATCCGAAGAAGTTCATCACCTTGGGGAGCCCCAGTACTTTTGGTTGAGAAGAAGGATAAATCCCTGAGGATGGTTGTTGATTATCGAGCATTAAATGAAGTGACGATTAAGAACAAGTACCCACTGCCGATGATCAACGATCTGTTTGATCAGTTCAAGGAGCTAAAGTGTTTTCGAAGATCGATTTGCGATCGGGGTATCATCAGTTGAAGATACGAGAGAAGGACATACCGAAGACAGCGTTCACAACACGATATGGATTATACGAGTACACGGTCATGTCATTTGGACTGACTAACGCCCCTGCCTATTTCATGAGCATGATGAACAAGGTGTTCATGGAGTATTTAGACAAGTTTGTTTTGGTGTTTATTGATGATATTATGGTATACTCGAAGAACGAGGAGGAGCACAAGGAGCATTTGCGCTTAGTTCTTGAGAAACTCAGGGAACACCAGTTGTATGCTAAGTTTAGCAAATGCGAATTTTGGTTGAAGGAAGTCGGGTTCCTTGGACATGTTATATCGGGAGAAGGTATAGCAGTAGACCCCAGCAAAATTCAGGCAGTCACTGAATGGTTGGCACCCACTTCAGTTAGCGAGATCCGCAGCTTTCTTGGACTCGCAGGATACTACCGGAGATTCATCGAGAATTTTTCCAAGATTGCAAAGCCAATGACTGTACTGTTGAAGAGGGATACTAAGTTTAAATGGACAGAAGATTGCGAGGCAAGTTTCCAGGAATTGAAGAAATGCTTGACTATAGCGCCAGTGCTAACACTGCCAGATATACATAAGGAGTTCCAAGTGTACTGCGTTGCCTCACGCTTAGGACTTGGATGTGTGCTTATGCAGGACGGGAGAGTTGTTTCGTATGCCTCATGACAACTGAAACCTCATGAGTTAAACTATGCCACGCATGATTTGGAGCTAGCAGCCATAGTACATGCATTGAAGACCTGGAGACATTACCTTATTGGAAACCGTTGTGATGTGTACACGGACCATAAGAGTTTGAAGTACATTTTCACCCAGAAGGAGCTGAACCTTTGATAGAGGAGATGGTTGGAACTTATAAAGGATTATGACATGAAGCTACACTATCATCCAAGAAAGCCCAACATCGTAGCAGACGCTTTGAGGCGGAAAAGTTATGCTAATATCCTTGAAAGCAAGGGACTGCCGAAGGAATTAGCAGAGGACATCATGGAACTTTGATTGGAGATCGTTCCTAGAGGATCCATTGCAACAATGGAGGTCCAGTCGACATTGCTGGACAAAATTCAGGAAGCTCAGAAGGATGACAAGGAGATTGCCGAGATACAGGAGAAGATGGGCAAAGGAAAGGCCAAAGGTTTTCGTGAGGATGAGCTCGATACCCAATGGTTTGAGGACCGAGTTTATGTGCCCAATAACCAGGAGATCAGGAAGTTAATACTTCACGAGGCCCATGACTCACCCTACTCGATACACCCCGGAAACACGAAAATGTATCTGGATTTGAAGGAACGTTTCTAGTGGACCGGTATGAAGAAAGGATATTGCCGAGTATGTCGCCGTATGTGATGTATGTCAGCGTGTGAAGGCAGAACATCAGAAGCCAGCAGGACTGTCACAGCCTATGCCGATACCCGAATGGAAGTGGGATAAACTAGGCATGGACTTTATCACCGGATTGCCCAGGACCAAAGTAGGATATGATTCCATATGGGTAGTAGTTGATCGCTTGACCAAAGTAGCTCACTTCATCCCAGTGAAAACCACCTATACAAGTGCAAAGTTGGCCAAGATATATATGTCCAGGATAGTATGTCTGCATGGAGTTCCGAGGACCATCGTATCAGATCAAGGAACACAGTTTACCTCAAAGTTTTGGCACCAGTTGCACCAGACTTTGGGAATGAGATTGGAGTTTAGTACAGCATTTCACCCGCAGACGGATGGACAAACAGAGAGAGTCAACCAATTTTGGAGGACATGTTGAGAGCCTGTGCGCTAGATTATGGATCTAGTTGGGATGACAATTTGCCATACGCAGAGTTTTCATACAACAATAGCTATCAAGCCAGTTTGAAGATGGCCCCATTTGAAGCCCTGTATGGAGGAAGGTGCAGAACACCGTTGGTGTGGGACGAGGTAGGAGACCGACAGTTGTTTGGACCAGACTTGATCAAGGATTCTGAGGAGAAGGTTAAATTGATTCGTGACAGACTGAAGATTGCTCAGTCCAGGCAGAAGAGTTATGCAGACTCAAAACACAAGGAGGTAACCTATGAAATTGGAGACCGAGCATATCTGCGTGTATCACCCTTGCGAGGAGTGAAACGTTTTGGAGTTAAGGGAAAGTTAGCCCCGAGATTTGTAGGACCGTATCGTATTTTGGAACGGATGGGAGAAGTTGCCTACAAGTTGGAGTTACCCGAGGGATTGTCAGGAGTTCATGACGTGTTTCACGTTTCACATCTGAAGAAGTGTCATGCTGAGATGGCAGATGTACCGCTAAGAGATACAGTACCCCTAGAGGTGATTCAGTTGGACAGTGATTTGACTTATGAGGAGAAACCAGTTAAGATTCTTGAGTTTTCCAGCGGAGTCACCCGCAGTAAGGTTATCAAGTTTTGTAAAGTTCAGTGGAGCCACCATACCGAGGATGAAGCCACCTGGGAACGGGAGGATGATCTTCGCAAAGACCACCAACACCTATTTTCTAGCCAACCCGAATCTCGAGGGCGAGATTCATCTTAAGGGGGGTAGGTTTGTAACATCCCAAATTTTCAATTTGGAATGTTATACATAGTCATCCATGCATATCATATTTTATTCGCTTTTCGTCTCGCGATCCTCGAAATCCTAAGCAACTCAAGGACCCTCAAAGAGAGTTGGGGATTTCCTAGTTTTAATTATTTTCTATCCAAAAATATTTCACACTAAAATATATGAGAGGAGATAATATGACTTCTCCAAGATAATTGAAATATTGGAGGAAAAATATTAAAACCAAATAATTGTTTTATTTGGATTTTATTTCAATTTTGTTTGCATTAGAAAAATTGCACTTTTTCCAAAATTGCATTTTTAGGGCCAAGAAAATGTTCATCTCGTTCTAAATATTTTATTTAGACGGCGAAAATTATTTTGGCATTTTTAGATTTTTATTTATTTTTTTAGGATTTATTTCGGTCGGTGAAATTATTTTAAAAAAAGAGGTTCCCGCGTCGACCGGGCCTAAGGCCCAGCCGCGCCAGGCCGCCGCCGCCTTCCCCGCGAGCGCCGCCGCCGCCGACTCGGACTAGGATTCCGAGCCGGACTCCTCTCCGCCGCCGCGTCTTGCCCCCTCCTCCAAGCCGCCCCGCCCCGCCCTTATATACGCTGCCACCCCCGCCCCCAACACCACACCACACCGCCGCCACCCGTGCCGCGCCAAGCCGCCGCCGCCTCCCCGCTGCCTGCTGCCGCCACCGTCGCTGCAGTCCGCGCCGCCGCCCCGCCGGACCTCTCACCGGAGGTAGCCGCCGCGCCCCGCCGCCGTTTTTTTTTATAAAGACCGACCGGTTTTTTTAGAACCCTAGATCCATTTTTTTAGGATTTGTCGGTTTTTCTCGGTTCTTCTATTTGGCGGACGTTCGTCCGAATGATCGTTTTAACGAACGGTTCTTCGCCCGTTAGAAACAGCCAACGAACGCTCGTTCGTTAGTCTGTTCGGCAGTTTTCTTTTATCGGATTTATTCCGCGATTTTCTCTGATCGTGATTTCTGATCTGATCTTAGTTTCTATTTTTCTTTTCGCTCGTTAGTCGGAATCAGGCGATTCAAGCGCCTGGAGTTTCGTCTCGAAACCCTCTTTCCTCTTAACCAACTCAAACAAGTATTTTCTACTGTAAAATTTGACCTAGTTTCAGATTAGTAAACGAAGCTTCTTTCTTTCGCCGTTTGAGTTTCGTTGCTCCATTTGATTTGATTCTTTTTGCGAATCGGAGTTCTTAAGTTGAAACTTCTGGTCAACCTCTTTTGTTTGAGTTTTGCTTGTGCATCGTTGCTTGTTACTTATGTATGCTATTGTTTGCTTGCGATAGAACACCCGGAGTGCGAAGCGTGCTACTACGAGTCCCTAGGTTTCACAGATCGTCAGCAAGGCAAGTAACACTTTGATCATATCCCTTTTATCACCCAGTTTTTATGCATTAGTCTCAATCCTCAAACATTGCATGATTAGGATGTCATTAACTTGTGGGTTGGGAAGTAGTCGATGAGGTAGAACCTATTGCCCTGTTACATTCAAACCCTTGGGAGTTACTCTACGCGTTGCTTATATATACTATGCTATGCTACGCTATGCTCGTAGACGTGGTTTGGGTTTGAGTGAAATCCATGACAGATGTGAGATTGTTAATTAATGGTTTAACTTAAGGTGGCAACTTAATCAAACATCTGGGTGGATTGAGGCACCTAGAGTACCTAGTGTTGCCTGTATTTTTTGGAAATCCCGGAGTACCTGTGTGATCTTCCTATGGACCGCCACCCAGGCTCAAAGGGAACTGAGATGATTCATGCTAGAAACTTCCGTGTGCAGCCACAAGCTATTATGGGCTCTAGCATAGTTGAGTAAGTTACGTGAAGCTCTTGAAGAGGCAGATCAGCAGGTAGTGGGATGTAGGTTTGGTATGGTCTATCCGGAGTAGATATTTAATGTTTCTGAAAGACTGTTTCTCGGTCATCCGTTTCTCAAACACCATGTAGTGCGAGAAATCAAACGGAGGCGATCGAGTCTTGTGGGGAAAAGTGCGCAAACCACTGCAGAGTGTACAATCTAATCATGGTTAGCCGTGTCCTCGGTTATGGACAATTCTTGAGTATCTAGTACTTGGATTATCACATGTATCTCATCACTCTTAATTAATATTGTTGGGTTGTTAATCACTTTAATTGGGATCGAGTTGGAGGAACCTTCTCAATGATGTTTCAACTACCATGATAGTTAAATAAAATCTATTCCTTTGTTGTAGGGAAAAATTGGCTTTTCGCAAAACTATAACCATAGAGCTTTCCACCAGCCAAATATGCATGTAGTGATAGCACTATTCTGTTCTTGCTCTACTGTGTTACATTGCCAGCATATTCCATGTGCTAACCCGTTTTCGGGCCGCAACGTATTATGTTGCAGACTTTTTAGACAAGGAGTAAGGTTCGTTAGGTCGTTGCTGTGCAGCTCAGCTATGCCATTGGAGTTGATGGACTCACTTTATCTTCCAAGCCTTCCGCTGTTATCGTATTAGATGGCCTTAAGCCATATTATTGTAATAAGTTCTCTCTTGAGACATTCGATGTAATAATTGTGTGATTGCTACTCTGTTATAAATCCTTCGAGTACTGTGTGTGTCAGCATTACCAATCCAGGGATGACACTGATGCACAGAGACTTGACCATCTGAGGTCGGGTCGCTACAAGATGGTATCAGAGCACACGCTGAGTGTAGGACACGACCACGAAGATAAACCCTAGGTCACACCTCTCTTCTCATTTCTGACTCCTCTCCATTTTCTACTCTTTAGGATGACGGAGATGAAGAACAAGTTTGCACAACTGGATGAACACACACCTTTTGGACGTCACTTGAAGGAGGTCACTAGGTACCTGAACATTGGAATACCAAGTTTCACCAAGACATACAACGCCACTTTACCTGAAGAGGAGCGCTGGAGGATACAAGTACAAGTTCCAGGAAGGACGTTCTCGCCAACTTCTAAACCCATAGAGTTTTCTTTCGAAGCACCCACCTGGAGTCTAGGCAAGAGCATGGCAGCCCACATTACCATTGGATGCGTTGGAGAAGTTTACAACAGGGAACTTAAGGACACTATTTACCAAATTTGTGGGCGCCGAGATGAGCAATGGGAAGTAATCAGCACCAGGAAGGATGGATCCATTGCAGCTTTCATCCAGGAGTTAAACTAGCACATTCGACGTCAGGAAAACTAGATGTGCACGGACATGATGGACTTGAAGAAGGCGAAGACTAGGATCATTGAGCTGGAGGAAGAACTCAAGTTTACACGCGATGGATATGAGGAGGAAATCAAGACACTACTAGAGAAGAATGACGACTTAGTCAAGAAGATCGGAGTATTCATGGGAGGACCAGCATCAATAGAAGAAGAACCCAAGGAGATACGCCCCGAGGACTACATCATCATCGAAGACACCGATTCCGATCCTAGTGATGATGACTTTGAAGACGAAGCTGGAGCAGACATCATGGAGTCTTCCACCGATCAAAATTTCTAGATGACTGCCATATATCACTAGTATTCCCCCATGTATTTAGTAGTAGTTGAGCACTTGTGCGATAGTTCTAGATCGTTTGTATGCCCTTGCTTGATTGATTGAGTGAAATGATTGTGTTTGTCTCATGTGCATATGGGTAGTGTTTTCTCATTAGACCCCCTTCTCTATTCTAAGTCTCTTCCATCTAAACCCCTCAGATGCCTCCGAGACGTGACACCGGTTTTGCCTTCCCACCGGAGCTCACCCAGTTAATCCAACAGCAGAATACCTTGATGCAATTGCTAGTTCAGAATCGGGGCAACAACAACAACAACAACCCACCGCCCATGGACAACCTAGCCCGTTTTCTAAGGTTATAGCCGCCGGTGTTTTCCAGTAGCACCGAGCCCATAGTTGCGGACGATTGGCTACGCCGTATTGGAAGGGAGTTGACCACCGCAGGTTGCACACATGCTGAGAGAGTGCGCTTTGCCGCACATCAATTGGATGGACCGGCAGCCTCATGGTGGGAGAATTACACAGCCACTTTCCCTATAGCCAATGTCACTTGGGACTAGTTTCAGCAAGCTTTCTGCACAACCTATGTCTCCAATGGAGCTACGCAAATGAAGAAGCGGGAGTTCTGCAACTTATGCCAGGGGAACCATACTGTGGCTCAGTACATGGATGAGTTTAGCAAGTTATCTCGCTACGCTCCTGATGATGTGGCCACAGATGCCGCGAAGCAGGAGAAGTTTATGGAAGGGCTGAATGATGAGATGAGTATGCATTTGATGGTAGCAACCTTCAACAACTACCAGGAGTTGGTAGATAAGGCTCTTATGATTGAAGGGAAGCAACAGCAGATTGAGAGCCGCAAGAGGAAGTATGGACAAGGGAAGTATAATTGTGGAGCTCAGCAGAAGCCTCACCTAACCCCGAACTTGGGAGGACTTGTTCATAACCATGGAGGTCACAACCACAATGGAGGAGGATCGCATACCCACAATGGTTCTAAGAATGGGAATGGGAACAGAACCAACAATAATCATAACCGCCCCAACCCAGCCACACCCGCCAAAAGGGACTTAAGTCATGTTACTTGTTTCAAGTGCGGGAAGACTGGACACTACGCCATGGAGTGCCCTGAAGGAAAGAATGGAAATGGAAATGGGAGTGCTGGGAAGAAGCCAAATCCATTCAACAAAGGACAAGTGAACCACATTAACGTGGAGGAGGTGGAAGAGCAGCCGGACGCGGTAATAGGTTAGTTTTTGGTTAATTCATTTACCACTCTTGTTCTTTTCGATACTGGTGCATCGCATTCATACATATCAAGGGGATTCGTGGATAAGTTTAAACTACCAACCCAAACCCTTAGGACCCCTCTTTTAGTGAGTTCACCCGGAGCAGAGTTTATGGCTAGCCGATGGTGTGACCAGATACCCTTAACCATTGGCACACATGCTTTTCCGTCTGACCTAATTATCTTGGAGTCACAAGGATTGGATGTGATATTGGGTATGGACTGGATGTCAAAGTTTGGAGGAAGCATTGACTGTGCTAGTAAGTCGATTTATCTCACCACCCCGGAAGGGAAAAGGATTAAGTATGTATCTAGGCATGTGCCTAGGAGGAGTCAAGTGAATGCCCTAACAGGAGTTGTTCAGGAGGAAGTGCCTGTAATGAAGGATTACCCGGATGTTTTTCCAGAGGAGTTACCAGGCATGCCACCGGATAGAGACATTGAGTTTCTGATAGAGCTGTTGCCAGGTACAGGACCAATATCCAAGAGACCCTATCGGATGCCCGCAAATGATCTGGAAGAAATTAAGAAATAGATCAAGGAGTTATTGGAGAAAGGATACATCCGAAGAAGTTCATCACCTTGGGGAGCCCCAGTACTTTTGGTTGAGAAGAAGGATAAATCCCTGAGGATGGTTGTTGATTATCGAGCATTAAATGAAGTGACGATTAAGAACAAGTACCCACTGCCGATGATCAACGATCTGTTTGATTAGTTGCAAGGAGCTAAAGTGTTTTCGAAGATCGATTTGCGATCAGGGTATCATCAGTTGAAGATACGAGAGAAGGACATACCGAAGACAGCGTTCACAACACGATATGGATTATACGAGTACACGGTCATGTCATTTGGACTGACTAACGCCCCTGCCTATTTCATGAGCATGATGAACAAGGTGTTCATGGAGTATTTAGACAAGTTTGTTGTGGTGTTTATTGATGATATTATGGTATACTCGAAGAACGAGGAGGAGCACAAGGAGCATTTGCGCTTAGTTCTCGAGAAACTCAGGGAACACCAGTTGTATGCTAAGTTTAGCAAATGCGAATTTTGGTTGAAGGAAGTCGGGTTCCTTGGACATGTTATATCGGGAGAAGGTATAGCAGTAGACCCCAGCAAAATTCAGGCAGTCACTGAATGGTTGGCACCCACTTCAGTTAGCGAGATCCGCAGCTTTCTTGGACTCGCAGGATACTACCGGAGATTCATCGAGAATTTTTCCAAGATTGCAAAGCCAATGACTGAACTGTTGAAGAGGGATACTAAGTTTAAATGGATAGAAGATTGCGAGGCAAGTTTCCAGGAATTGAAGAAACGCTTGACTACAGCACCAGTGCTAACACTGCCAGATATACATAAGGAGTTCCAAGTGTACTGCGATGCCTCACGCTTAGGACTTGGATGTGTGCTTATGCAGGATGGGAGAGTTGTTTCGTATGCCTCACGACAACTGAACCTCATGAGTTAAACTATGCCACGCATGATTTGGAGCTAGCAGCCGTAGTACATGCATTGAAGACCTGGAGACCTTACCTTATTGGAAACCGTTGTGATGTGTACACGGACCATAAGAGTTTGAAGTACATTTTCACCCAGAAGGAGCTGAACCTTCGACAGAGGAGATGGTTGGAACTTATAATGGATTATGACATGAAGCAACAGTATCATCCAGGAAAGGCCAACATCGTAGCAGACGCTTTGAGCCAGAAAAGTTATGCTAATATCCTTGAAAGCAAGGGACTTCCAAAGGAATTAGCAGAGGACATCATGGAACTTCAATTGGAGATCGTTCCTAGAGGATCCGTTGCAACAATGGAGGTCCAGTCGACATTGCTGGACAAAATTCGGGAAGCTCAGAAGGATGACAAGGAGATTGCCGAGATATAGGAGAAGATGGGCAAAGGAAAGGCCAAAGGTTTTCGTGAGGATGAGCACGATACCCTATGGTTTGAGGACCGAGTTTATGTACCCAATAACCAGGAGATCAGGAAGTTAATACTTCACGAGGACCATGACTCACCCTACTCGATACACCCCAAAAACACCAAAATGTATCTGGATTTGAAGGAACGTTTCTGGTGGACTGGTATGAAGAAGGATATTGCCGAGTATGTCGCCGTATGTGATGTATGTCAGCGTGTGAAGGAAGAACATTAGAAGCCAGTAGAACTGTTACAGCCTATGCCGATACCCGAATGGAAGTGGGATAAACTAGGCATGGACTTTATCACCGGATTTCCCAGGACCAAAGCAGGATATGATTCCATATTGGTAGTAGTTGATCGCTTGACCAAAGTAGCTCACTTCATCCTAGTGAAAACCACCTATACAAGTGCAAAGTTGGCCAAGATATATATGTCCAAGATAGTATGTTTGCATGGAGTTCCGAGGACCATCGTATCAGATCGAGGAACACAGTTTACCTCAAAGTTTTGGCACCAGTTGCACCAGACTTTGGGAACGAGATTGGAGTTTAGTACAGCATTTCACCCGCAGACGGATGGACAAACAGAGAGAGTCAACCAAATTTTGGAGGACATGTTGAGAGCCTGTGCGCTAGATTATGGATCTAGTTGGGATGACAATTTGCCATACGCAGAGTTTTCATACAACAATAGCTATCAAGCCAGTTTGAAGATGGCCCCATTTGAAGCCCTGTATGGACGAAGGTGCAGAACACCGTTGATGTGGGACGAGGTAGGAGACCGACAGTTGTTTGGAGCAGACTTGATCAAGGAGTCTGAGGAGAAGGTTAAATTGATTCATGACAGACTGAAGATTGCTCAGTCCAGGCAGAAGAGTTATGCAGACTCAAAACGCAAGTAGGTAACCTATGAAATTGGAGATCGAGCATATCTGCGAGTATCACCCTTGCGAGGAGTGAAACGTTTTGGAGTTAAGGGAAAGTTAGCCCCGAGATTTGTAGGACCGTATCATATTTTGGAATGGATGGGAGAAGTTTCCTACAAGTTGGAGTTGCCCGAGGGATTGTCAGGAGTTCATGACGTGTTTCACATTTCACAGCTGAAGAAGTGTCATGCTGAGATGGCAGATCTACCGCTAAGAGATACAGTACCCCTGGAGGCGATTCAGTTGGATAGTGATTTGACTTATGAGGAGAAACCAGTTAAGATTCTTGAGTTTGCCAGCAGAGTCACCCGCAGTAAGGTTATCAAGTTTTGTAAAGTTCAGTGGAGCCACCATACCGAGGATGAAGCAACCTGGGAACGGGAGGATGATCTTCGCAAAGACCACCCACACCTATTTTCTAGCCAACCCGAATCTCGAGGGCGAGATTCATCTTAAGGGGGGTAGGTTTGTAACATCCCAAATTTTCAATTTGGAATGTTATACATAGTCATCCATGCATATCATATTTTATTTGCTTTTTGTCTCGTGATCCTCGAAATCCTAAGCAACTCAAGGACCCTCGGAGAGAGTTGGGGATTTCCCGGTTTTCATATTTGATCTCTATCAAATCTTGAAAACGAGGATTTTTGGTTTTAATTATTTTCTCTCCAAAAATATTTCACACTAAAATATATGAGAGGAGATAATATGACTTCTCCAAGATAATTGAAATATTGAAGGAAAAATATTAAAACCAAATAATTGTTTTATTTGGATTTTTATTGCAATTTTGTTTGCATTAGAAAAATTGCACTTTTTCCAAAATTGCATTTTTAGGGCCAAGAAAATGTTCATCTCGTTCTAAATATTTTATTTAGACGGTGAATATTTATTTTGGCATTTTTAGATTTTTTTGAGGATTTATTTCGGTCGGCGAAATTATTTAAAAAAAAGAGGTTCCCGCGCCGACTGGGCCTAAGGCCCAACCGCGCCAGGCCACCGCCGCCGCCTTCCCCACGAGCGCCGCCGCAGCCAACTCGGACTAGGAGTCCGAGCCGGACTCCTCTCCCCCGCCGTGTCTTGCCCCCTTCTCCAAGCCGCCCCGCCCCACCCTTATATTTGCCGCCACCCGCGCCCCCAACACCCCACCACACCACCGCCGCCCGCATCGCGCTAAGCCGCCGCCGCCGCAGCCAAGCTGCCGCCTGCTGCCGCCGCCGTCGCCGCAGTCCGTGCCGCCGCCCCCTAAGCCGCCACCCCACCGGACCTCTCGCCGGAGGTAGCCTCCGCGCCCTGCCGCCGTTTTTTATAAAGACCGACCGGTTTTCTTAGAACCCTAGATCCGTTTTTTTAGGATTCGCCGGTTTTTCTCGGTTCTTCTATTTGGCGGACTTTCGTTCGAACGACCGTTTTAACGAATGGTTCTTCGCCCGTTAGAAACAGCCAACGAACGCTCGTTCATTAGTCTGTTCGTCAGTTTTCTTTTATCGGATTTATTGCGCGATTTTCTCTGATCGCGATTTCTGATCCGATCTTAGTTTCTGTTTTTCTTTTCGCTTGTTAGTCAGAATCAGGCGATTCAAGCGCCTGGAGTTTCGTCTCGAAACCCTCTTTCCTCTTAACCAACTCAAACAAGTTTTCTATACTATAAAATTTGACCTAGTTTCAGATTAGTAAACGAAGCTTCTTTCTTTCGCCGTATGAGTTTCGTTGCTCCATTTGATTTGATTCTTTTTGCGAACCGGAGTTCTTAAGTTGACAATTCTGGTCAACCTCTTTTGTTTGAGTTTTGCTTGTGCATCGTTGCTTGTTACTTATGTATGCTATTGTTTGCTTGTGATAGAACACCCGGAGTGCGAAGCATGCTACTACGAGTCCCTAGGTTTCACAGATCGTCAGCAAGGCAACTAACACTTTGATCATATCCCTTCTATCACCCAGTTTTTATGCATTAGTCTCAATCCTCAAACATTGCATGATTAGGATGTCATTAACTTGTGGGTTGGGAAGTAGTCGATGAGGTAGAACCTATTGCCCTGTTACATTCAAACCCTTGGGAGTTACTCTACGCGTTGCTTATATATACTATGCTATGCTATGCTCGTAGACGTGGTTTGGGTTTGAGTGAAATCCATGACAGATGTGAGATTGTTAATTAATGGTTCAACTTAAGGTGGCAACTTAATCAAACATCTGGGTGGATTGAGGCACCTGGAGTACCTAGTGTTGCCTGTATTTTTTGGAAATCCTGGAGTACCCAGGCTCAAAGGGAACTTGGATGATTCATGCTAGAAACTTCCATGTGCAGCCACAAGCTATTAAGGGCTCTAGCATAGTTGAGTAAGTTACGTGAAGCTCTTGAAGAGGCAGATCAGCAGGTAGTGGGATGTAGGTTTGGTATGGTCTGTCCAGAGTAGAGAGTTAATGTTTCTGAAAGACTGTGTCTCGGTCATCCGTTTCTCAAACACCATGTAGTGCGAGAAATCAAACGGAGGCGATCGAGTCTTGTGGGGAAAAGTGCGCAAACCTCTGCAGAGTGTACAATCTAATCATGGTTAGCCGTGTCCTCGGTTATGGACAATTCTTGAGTATCTAGTACTTGGATTATCACATGTATCTCATCACTCTTAATTAATATTGTTGGGTTGTTAATCACTTTAATTGGGATTGAGTTGGAGGAACCTTCTCAATGATGTTTCAACTACCATGATAGTTAAATAAAATCTATTCCTTTGTTGTAGGGAAAAATTGTCATTTCGCAAAACTATAACCATAGAGCTTTCCACCAGCCAAATATGCATGTAGTGATAGCATTATTCTGTTCTTGCTCTACTGTGTTACATTGCCAGCATATTCCATGTGCTAACCCATTTTCGGGCTGCAACGTATTATGTTGCAGACTTTTCAGAGGAGGAGTAAGGTTCATTAGGTCATTACCGTGCAGCTCAGCTATGCCGTTGGAGTTGATGGACTCACTTTATCTTCCAAGCCTTTCGCTGTTATCGTATTAGATGGCCTTAAGCCATATTATTGTAATAAGTTCTCTCTTGAGACATTCGATGTAATAAGTGTGTGATTGCTACTCTGTTATAAATCCTTTGAGTACTGTATGTGTCAGCATTATCGATCCAGGGATGACACTGAAGCACAGAGACTTGACCATCTGAGGTCGGGTCGCTACAGATACTTCCAAATAGTTGCAGGTGCCAATGATGACAGTGCAGGTGACGCAACCCAGCTCAAGTGGGTGCTCGATGAAGATCTTGACCGTTGTTTTGTTTCGTTTCCTGTTGATCAGTAGTGGAGCCCAGTTGGGATGATCGTGGATCTAGCATTTGGGGTCGTCTTCCTTTATTTCGGTTCCGTAGTCGGACCTTGATTGTACTCTGGACGACGTATGTTTAACTTGTATTTGTGTGAAGTGGCGATTGTAAGACAACTCTTTATTCCTTTCTTATTCAGTACATGGGATGTGTAAAGGTTACCCCTCTTGCGACATGCCTACCATGCGGTTATGCCTCTAAGTCGTGCCCCGACACGTGGGAGATATAGCCGCATCATGGGTGTTACAAGTTGGTATCAGAGCCATCCCCGACTTAGGAGCCCCCTGCTTGATCGAATCGCTGACGTTGTTGAGTCTATAACAAAATGTTTTGAGTCTTAGGATTATATATATCGGAGAGTAGGATTCTTTTTACTCCTAAGTCCCTTCGTCGCTCTGGTGAGGCCCCCTAACGTAGAAGTTTTGACTTTTCTCTCCTCAAATTTCACGAAATTTTTTAGGATCACGCGGGTATCTTGGAATCGTTCCGATAGCTTTGTGACGAGAACATTGTTCTTGGTGCCTCCTGACATTTAGGGGTTGTGGAAGTGTCCCGGGGAGTTGAGCTCCGAGGTGTTGTCGTCACAATTTTATCGCTGCAGTTCTGGAATACCTGAGTTTCGCCGACATCGAAAATCTCTTGTATGCAGTTGTTGGTGAGATAACCTCGACGCCACCTAGTAATGGGGCGGGAGTTCGGGAGTATTGCCATAACTCATATAAAGGATGTTTTTTGAAGGTTGAGGTAAATGATTTCCGAAGGTTTCTTGGTTATGTGTTGAAGGATGGATACAGTTGGATGTAGGATTTGTTAGTTTTGTGTGAGATATTATGCTTCCCCTGTATCCCCAACACCTGATTGCATAACCAAAAAATTTCGGGAGTTTATAAGTGGGAACTAAAGTAGCTCCTAGAATAATCTTTCCAACAGACACATGATACGATATGGGGTCTATCATATGTTTGTTCCGGCTTATCTTGCAAGCCAATCCTTTGTTTGGTTTTAGTTGTGGTATTCAAGTTGCTTCAATGTCAAATGTGGATTACATACCTTTTCTAAGTGGTGTTCTTATATTCCTATGTGAATTATAATCCTTCTTGATCATCGAATTTGTCATCTCAATTTCTTCTCAACCGGCATGCTTCTCTTCAAGTTAAGCCGATCCATTCAACATTGCAAGATCATTTATCACTTCTTTTCAATAGTGTTTGTTTCATCCGTCCCAAACTGCCTTTGTTTTCCCGCCCTCCCACCCCTTTTTCTTCAAGGACTCAGATTTCGTATTCAAGTATCCTTTTATTGATGGGAAGTATCCCCATTCTTTTCCGTCAATATCCTTATCCGGTGATTATCAGAAAGATACTAGCGGAGCTTCAAGTTTATCATTCTTTGTTCTCTTTCTTCTTCGGTGGATTCAATTCAACCTTTTCCAATCATATCTTTTCCTTGTTGCAAATGCTTTTTCATGCCGGTGCACCTCTTAATCATTCCCCGCTTGCTATTCAATTGTTCCAGAGTGCTGAAGATATCTCGAAGATTCATGTTTCCACTCTGCATCTGTTCAAGCTATTTCGAGGTCTTACCTTATTCAAGCCATTTAATTCAACCGGTGCAATCTATCTTTTAAATCGTTCAATGGTGTTTCTTTTTAGTGGGCCCTAACCCACATGTCTTTTCCCAGGATCTTACCTGACTCTTCTATTTTTCCGGAGTTACTCTTAAATTGTTTTCAAAGTTTGATGCAAGAATGAATTGTCATTAGTCAAATGTCTTTCTCCAAGATCTTTCAAATTTCTTTTCATCATCGGTTCAACCTTTCCAATTTTCATCCCGGAGTATCTCACCAATTCAGGGTGGTGTTTCTCATCATCATTCTCTGCATTTGAAGACTGAAGAAGAGTTTTCCTCCAAATCTTATCCGTTCTCTCAAAGATTCGTGGTTCAAGCTTGCTGCCATCCTGTCATAATTGTTTTTGGTTGTGAGAATTCTTTTCACCCATCTGGAGCAATTAAAGATTCTTTTCAGTTTGATTCTCCAGAGCCCAGCATCTCAGAAGTATTCATTCCAGCTTTCAGCTCTCGTTCTCCAAATCTTACCGGTGCATCATTCAAATTTCTCTAATCAGCTCGGGATCTTTTCGTTCACTTGTATCTAAATTCTCTCAAGCATCTTCGTTCATTTGCTAATTCTTCCCAGTGTTTCACTATCTTTCCTTTGATCATTTTCTATTCTTCAACTGGTTCGTTCAAGAGTTCTCTTCCTTGGTTATCACATCAATTTATTCGTTGTTTCAATCCTACCGGTGGTTCGTGAAGACCTTCTCAAGTTTGTGCTATATCTATCTTAATCCTTTCTAGAGAATAAGTGGTATGCCATGAAGGAAATATGCCCTAGAGGCAATAATAAAGTTATTATTTATTTCCTTATATCATGATAAATGTTTATTATTCATGCTAGAATTGTATTAACCGGAAACATAATACATGTGTGAATACATAGACAAACAGAGTGTCACTAGTATGCCTCTACTTGACTAGCTCGTTGATCAAAGATGGTTAAGTTTCCTAGCCATTGACATGAGTTGTCATTTGATTAACGAGACCACATCATTAGGAGAATGATGTGATTGACCTGACCCATTCCGTTAGCTTAGCACCCGATCGTTTAGTATGTTGCTATTGCTTTTTCATGACTTATACATGTTCCTATGACTATGAGATTATGCAACTCCCATTTACCGGGGGAACACTTTGTGTGCTACCAAACATCACAACGTAACTGGGTGATTATAAAGGTGCTCTACAGGTGTCTCCGAAGGTACTTGTTGAGTTGGCGTATTTCGAGATTAGGATTTGCCACTCCGATTGTCGGAGAGGTATCTCTAGGCCCTTTTGGTAATGCACATCACTTAAGCCTTGCAAGCATTGCAACTAATGAGTTAGTTGCGGGATGATGTATTACGGAATGAGTAAAGAGACTTGCCGGTAACGAGATTGAAACTAGGTATTGAGATACCGACAATCGAATCTCGGGCAAGTAACATACCGATGACAAAGGGAACAACATATGTTGTTATGTGGTCTGACCGATAAAGATCTTCGTAGAATATGTGGGAGACAATATGAGCATCCAGGTTCCGCTATTGATTATTGACCGGAGACATGTCTCGATCATGTCTACATAGTTCTCGAACCCGTAGGGTCCGCACGCTTAACGTTTCGATGATAGTTATATTATGAGTTTATATGTTTTGATGTACAGAAGGTTGTTAGGAGTCCCAGATGTGATCACGTACATGATGAGGAGTCTCGAAATGGTCGAGACATGAAGATTGATATATTGGAAGCCTATGTTTGGATATCGGAAGTGTTCCGGGTGAAATCAGGATTTTACGGGAGTACCGGGAGGTTACCGGAACCCCCCGGGGAGGTTAATGGGCCTTTACGGAGAAGAGAAGAGGCGGCCAGGGCTGGGCCGCGTGCCCCTCCCCCCTAGTCTGAATAGGACAAGGAGAGGGGGGCGGCGTCCCCCTTCCTTCCTCTCTCCCTCCTCTTTCCCCCTCCCAAGTCCTAATCCAACTAGGAAAGGGGGGAGTCCTACTCCCGGTGGGAGTAGGACTCCTCCTGGCACGCCCTCTCTCCTGGCCGGCCGCACCGCCCCTTGATCCTTTATATACAGGGGCAGGGGGCACCCTAGAGACACAACAATTGATCGTTTGATCTTTTAGCCATGTGCGGTGCCCCCCTCCACCATAGTCCACCTCGATAATACTGTAGCGGTGCTTAGGCGAAGCCCTGCGTCGGTAGAAGATCATCATAGTCACCATGCCGTCGTGCTGACGAAACTCTCCCTCAACACTCGGCTGGATCGGAATTCGAGGGACGTCATCAGGCTGAACGTGTGCTAAACTCGGAGGTGCCGTATGTTCGGTACTTGATCGGTCGGATCGTGAAGACGTACGACTACATCAACCGCGATGTGCTAACGCTTCCACTTTCGGTCTACGAGGGTACATGGACAACACTCTCCCCTCTTGTTGCTATGCATCACCATGATCTTGCGTGTGCGTAGAATTTTTTTTGAAATTACTACGTTCCCCAACATGCCAAATCCGTTGCTTGTCATCAATTTAAATTGGTGAAGGATACGCATAACGTAATTCTTATTCTTGCTTCATCCAAGTGTTTAATTCCTTCCTCCGGAGTTCATTCGTGGTATCAATTCTCGATTCAAGTTGCTCACCTTTCTTTTCTGGAGCTCCAAGTTATTTCAATTATATCATTTCAAAGATCCATCTAATCATTGCAAGGCTTCGATCTTATTCTCTTCATCCTTCACTTCTTTTGATCATTCTTTTATTACCAGAGTTCTTCATGGAGGCCCAACATGGTGGTTCATCAAGGATTTAATTCCTTCTCGAAGTGTTCATCGAGATTCTTTTCAGAGGAGCTCAAGTATTCTTCTTCTTCCATTTCAAAGTTCAATCCATTCTATCTTATCTTTTGAGGTGGTGTTATGTCATTCTTGATAATTTCCCTTCGTGTTTCATGATTCACAAGTTATCAAGAATGAGGTAGTTTAAATCCATTAATCTCTTCATTGGAGTTATCTTGGGTTATATTTCACCTAAAGCTTTCCCTAAGGATTGTTGCTATTTATGGTGCTTATAAATGACCCAAATTCTTCATTTATCCTCCCGGTGAAATAAGTTTCTCGTCTCCTTGTTCATATCAATCCAAATCTATCGTTTCCGTTAGTGGCAGAATTTCACCACATAGTTTTGAGAAGTTTTCCATAAGCCCACAACAAGCTTACCCTTTTCGTTGTTGGTTTTCCAACAACTCCGTTCGACCCTTGTCCTGAAGATGCCTTTTCAAGCTCATTTGAGGTAGAAGATGTTGTTTTCTCCTCTGTTCTTTTGATTCCTTTCTTACATTTCTTCCGGAGGCTTTGTGATGTTGCTCACTTTGACCCATCATCTTGTTTTGACAAGATCATGTTCTATTCCTTCCATTTACAGTCGGAGTGCTGCCCAAATTATATCATTCTTATTCCTTATCTATCTTGTTTTAACCGGAGTGTTGTGGCTATCATTCCTCTTCTAACCGGAGTCTCATCCAAGTGCTTTCGTTTTATCAAGTTCATATTATATGCCTTCCATTTCCAACAGGAGTGTTGTTGTATTTGATCTTTATCGTTCCTTGTACATCTCATTTCTACTGGAGTGCTTGCTTGTACTTCTTGTCTATTGTACCCCTTTTCTTATGTCTTTCAACCTACAAGGTTCTATTAAGGTTCCTTGCTCCTCTTTTCTAACAGCGTGTTTTCAACTTTGTTCACCTTTGTTGTATTCTTTCTTTCAAGTTTTCAACCTCTCAAGGTTCTTTGGTTTCACTCTTTTGTCAAAGAAGCAACTTAGTTTTACATCTTCCCCTTCCTCTTCCGTTTTCTCCGGTGCCATCCTACATCTCGGGACGAGATCCTCTTGTAGTGGTGGAGTGTTGTAACGCCCCAAGACCGGAGCTTCAGATGCCTTCCTTGATTTTCGAGTTCTCGTCGTGTGATTTGTTTGGTTCATTGCATTCATCATTGCATCATGTGCATTGCATCATGCCATCATGTCTTTAATCTTTCCAGCTCAACTAAATAAATCGTATGGATCTTCGGTCCATTTAAACCGAGGGAATTCACGTAGTGATTCTCTTTACAACATATACCCCAATATTAGGGAGCTATATTAAATATTCCACTAGTTTTGAATTCACCTTAACACACTTGCAAAATCCCAATGCCTTTGTTATCACAACTCTTGGCCTCTAACTTTGCTATATATCCGTTCTCCAATTTCCGGAGCTCCACCAAAAATCTAAACATTTTTGGACCTTCCTTACCCTCACTTCCTATTCGAACCATTTGAATTTAAATCAAATGAGTTTGAATTTAAACTTTGAAAAATACCCACTACATTTTTTCTTGGATTATACACATTCTTGTGAGTCCGGGAATATAACCCCTGTCAGTGTCAAAACCGGCGGATCTCGGGTAGGGGGTCCGAACTGTGCGTCTAAGGCAGATGGTAACAGGAGGCAGGGGACACGATGTTTACCCAGGTTCGGGCCCTCTTGATGGACGTAAAACCCTACGTCCTGCTTGATTGTTCTTGATGATATGAGTATTACAAGAGTTGATCTACCACGAGATCAGAGAGGCTAAACCCTAGAAGCTAGCCTATGGTATGATTGTATGTTGTCCTACGGACTAAAACCCTCCGGTTTATATAGACACCAGAAGGAGTTAGGGTTACACAAGGTCGGTTACAAAGGAGGAGATATCCATATCCGTATTGCCTAGCTTGCCTTCCACGCCAAGTAGAGTCCCATCCGGACACGGGACGAAGTCTTCAATCTTGTATCTTCATAGTCCAATAGTCCGGCCAAATGATATAGTCCGGCTGTCTGGAGACCCCCTAATCCAGGACTCCCTCAGTAGCCCCTGAACCGGGCTTCAATGACGATGAGTCTGGTGCGCAGTGTTGTCTTCGGCATTGCAAGGTAGGTTCCTCTTCCGAATACACCATGGAAGAGTTTGAATACAGGATAGTGTCCGACCCTGCAAATAAGTTCCACATACCACCGTAGAGAGAATAATACTTAAGAAATGTAATCTGCTGTCATGTTTTGATAGTATGACATCACTTCATGGCCTGGTTATTATTCGAACCACTTTTCTCAACCAGCTCCGCACATATTGTGAGGCGGTTTTCTTGATACGTCTTGTCAAAGCAGCGATCGTGTTCCCCCTATCACGGGATTCTCATCAATACAGACGTGGGTAACCCAACCGCGCCATCAATTACGGCGCCTGGGGAATAAGCAGTTTTGCCAGGCAAGTGGGGAGACTCATCGCCTCCTCCGCCCTTATAAAGGGACAAAGTTTTACTTTTTTGACCCACGCCTTCTTCCTTCTCGCTTACCCATTCCCGCACACTCGAGCTCTAGCGCCCAAGCTCGCGTTCTTCTTCTCAAGCCGCTCCAAGCATGTCTAGAGTAGGAGGCAAGTGGATGGTCTCCTCCATCACGGAGGAGAACATCAAAAAGTTATGGGAAGCCGGATACCTAGCTGCGAATATCGCGCACTGGCTGCCGAATGCGGGGCAGATCGTCCCAATGCCCGAACCCCATGAGAGGGTAGTTTTTCTTACCCATTTCGTCCGCGGACTGGGATTTCCTCTTCACCCGTTTGTCTGCAGGCTCATGTTCTACTATGGGCTGGATTTTCATGATATGGCCCCCAACTTCATCCTCAACATCTCGGCGTTTATCGTCGTGTGCGAGGCCTTCCTCCACATCTGGCCCCACTTCCACTTATGGCTGAAAACCTTCAATGTCAAACCGAAGGTGGTGGGTGGCCAGCAAGCAGAGTGCTGAGGCGCCATGGTGGGAAAGATGCCTAATGTCACCTGGCTCGAGGGTACCTACGTGGATACCATAAAGGGGTGGCAATCGGGGTGGTTCTACATCACTGAGCCGCGCGACTTCAACTGGGTGGCGGCCCCCAAATTTCGATCCAGAATCCCCATGCGGCTCACCTCCTGGAAAAAGAAGGGCCTGTCCTGGGGTTCTTCGGTAGAGCTGACCGAACTCCATACCTGCATCTAGAACATGATGAACAAGAAAATTAAGCTCGTCAATGTGGTCCAGATTATGCTCTTCTGCCGGATCCTTCCGTGCCAATGACGAGCATTTGTTTTGTGGGAGTTCGACTCGGCCCAGCACTAGATGCTGCGAGAGCTCTACGACAGGACGCACGAGGACGTCTGGAGGGTGCTGTTCAAGGGCGCCGAGATACCTCCCTCCCTCACCGAGGACCGCGGACTCAGCGCAAAGCGCCGCGCCCATCTGGTAGGCTTTTATATCTCTCAGGGTATTTATGTGCCCTGGTTTGGTTATGTGCTGGATCTAAGCTTTCATGTCATTAACAAGAATGGATAAAGACAGCGGAGCAGCTTGATTGCCCAGCCCCCTGCCCGAAGATCCTGCAAACGCTCTTCTAACAAACATGCTGACTCCGGCACCTTACGAGGTGCCGGAAAAGACGTCCAAGAAGAAGGCCGCGGGGACCCGAAAGGGTCTCCGGCGCAAGGTGGTTCTGTCGGACTCATCATCCGATGAGTCTGACGCAAACTCCTCCCACGGAAATGAGGAGGAGGAGAAAAGTTCTCCCCCCAGTCAGGGGAGACAAGAAAAGGAAGGCCGACCCATCCGGGGAGGCCGAAGGGTCCAAGAAGGGAAGGACCCTCCCTCCGGACTGTACCACGACGGCCGCCGACAGCGGCGACGAGTGCCTACCCAAGGACAAGCCCCTGGCGAAATCGTAAGTGTCCGGACACCATAGTACTTCATGGTATGTTTAATTGTACTTCCTTTGCTCATGCCGAACCTGATTATGCTGTCCGGCCCGAGCTCGTCTCGACGTACCCTCGTCGAGCGGCACTTTGGGCTCGTCGGATATGAACAGCGGTCCTCCTCTGACAGCTTCTACCCCTCGCCCTACGCACAATGCCGAGGTGGTGTCTCAAAAGGCATCGACCCAAGGGGGGGCGATCCTGGGGGCGCCTCACGGCGACCTCCCGGACCCTGGGTACTAAGGGAGCGAGGCTCCTATGGGCTTCGAGTTCGGGCGCCAGCCGGACACTGCGCAGGAACCTTCAATGGTTCCGGACTCCGGCAGGCAGTCCCCCATTAAGGGGGGCCAACCATCCGTGCCGGTGTCCTTTGTCCAACCAGAGGCACCGGACAACTTGCTGGAAGCGCTTCACAGCGCTTCCATCAATGACGAACACCGCACTATCATGAGTGCGGTGGTCAAGAAGGTTCAGTCCACCAAAAATGGACTGATCGATGCTTGCGCCAGCCTCCGAACAGGCTTTGAGGTAAGCTTTGAAAATAAAAATATTACCGCATAGATAGTAGCCCCTGATGCTTTGTTCGGCGTTCGCGAAGAAAAGCCGAATAGAGTATCAAATGATAACTCAGGAGTCTAATTAGAGTATGTCTATGTGTATGTGCAGGCTTCCCTGCTGGCCGCTGCCGCACGTACCGCGGAGGTCTCTGCGCTGAAGCAGGCCCTGGAGCTGTCCGAGGATGAGCTCGGCCTTACCAACGGGCAGCTCAAAGAGAGCAAAGGTAAGATATACCCCTTTTATATAATTAAAAAGAAGTTCGGTGTAAAGTAATATGATCATCATGAATTTGTCAGGGGCCACGACCGAGGTGGAGACCCTGAGGAAGGCGTTGTCCATGGCCGAAGACAAAGCGGCCAAAGAACGCATTGAACGGGAGAAACAAGAAGCCCGAGTGGGCGAGGTGCAGCAAGAGCTCGAGGCTCTCGCCAAAAAGCACGAGTCCTGGGAGCTTGACTCCAAGACGCGAGAGTCCGAGCTCGCGCAGGCGCTTGAAAGCGTCCGGAGCGCCAAGGCCGAAGCCCACAAGGCCCTCCAGGAGATTGATGCGCCGAAGAAGATAGCAGCGGGTAAGGCATTCAATATGCAAAGCAAGCATGTGAAGGAGACTTTCCTTTTTCTTACCCGAGTTCAGAGCTCTCCAGGAGCGTTTGCAGATCTTCCCTGCAGTGTGCTGGATGCCGCGGAGTTTTACCGGGCTGAGGAGGGGAGCTCAACGG
Source organism: Triticum urartu (assembly GCF_056163025.1). Taxonomy (NCBI): domain Eukaryota; kingdom Viridiplantae; phylum Streptophyta; class Magnoliopsida; order Poales; family Poaceae; genus Triticum; species Triticum urartu. Next base: position 366,559,237 of record NC_141875.1, read on the forward strand.
AGAAGTTGTTCTGGTCTTAGTATACTTGGACCGAACACCTCGTGTCCTTGAGCGACCAGCTGAAGCAGTTGGTCGAACATCACAAGGTGGCCGAATAGGCCATGGGGGGCCTTTAGTCCGGATGTGGCCTGGCGAGCCCCTGTCCGGCAGCTACTTCGGTCTGGTGAGGCAGCTGGTGGAAGCCTGCCCACGGCTTGAAGTCATCAAGCGGTCCGTCTGCATCGAAGGTGCACGCAAAGCCTTTGCTCGGGCGAAGATGCACTGGGCGAAGCTTGTGAAGGAGGGGCCGTCGGAGGGCAAGGAGCATCGTTGCCCCGAGAATTATTATGAGAGCGTCCTGAAGGGTTCCTGGTTAGTGGCAGATGAGTGTGCCAAGGATGTAATTTTTGAATGAACATGCCCATGTGATCCTGTATTATGAAACAAGTTCTTTTGCTCCATGCGACGCTTTCTTAATTTAAAATATTACCTTCTGTGCGGCCATTTATAAAATCTGAGAGTTGGCCAGTCGTCGGCTTCTACCCCCATGTAGCTAGTACTGGGGTGTTCGGGGTAAATCTGAATACTCTTTACCCCAATTTCGGGTCCTTCAAGGGAGGTGCTAAGCGCAACGAACCAGGCATTCTGACTATAATGCTTTATCACTCTCACTTAGCCATAGAAGTCTATAATTTTAAATTTTTGGCGAAGCCCCTGGTATTCGGAGGGCCGAATTTGGGGCGCTATACACGCCTAAGCCGGACAAGGCCGACTCCTCGCCCAAAGCGGAAAAAGTCTTTAAGGACTTGAGACCTCTCGAACAGCGACCAGTTTCTCGCCTTATCATGACAGTCAGTTTTTGGCATTCTCTACTGAGGTGCTCGTCCGGAAGAACCGGGACACAATCGCAGTAGTTCTCCCACCGCTAGCTTAGCCGATATAGCGGAATGGAAGGTACAAAAGCATGGGAGCCGGGCAACCCAACATTTGTCCCAAGACATGATTCGGAGCTGATGCATATAATGCTATAAGTTCGGAGTGCCGCACTTTCGAAAGTGTTCAGACTTCTTGTGCTGTTTTACAGGGTAAACGAGAACCCCTGGCATACTGACCGTACCCGAGTGTGCAAGTGCAGAATGTTGTAAATGGACATATAAGAGAATGAGAAAAACTTAAATAATGCAATGACATAGTAATAATATGCATTGTTATTTGAATAATACGTCGAAGCATACTGGTACAAGTAGTGCTATAAGCATGAAGTAGGACAATTCGAAATGTCCTATCCCAAGGCAAGCTATGCATAAATAGTGAAAAAGCGGGTATATCAAGTAGTACTAGAGACCACCTGGCGGTTCCCATGTTTGTCTTAGCTTCTTGCAGCCTTGGTTGTTGCTTCCGGAATGTGTCCAACAATCGGACTGCCGGAAAAGGCTTCCGAAGAGTTAGGCCCTGAAAGAGAAAAGGAATGTCAAAGGTATACAGCCCCTGGTGTGGTTAAGCCACAATGCGGGGCGTGTCCTGATTGTGCCCCCGCCTATGTCCATGGTATTTTCAATGTGTAGTTATGTACGTGCGGCACGAATTTCGTCGCTGCACTGGGACCACTTCGCTTCGGAAGTTATCTGGTGATCCGAAGACCACTTCCAGTGTGATTGAGCCTGTGCAATGGGCCTCTACACCTGGGATGATGCCTTTAAAGGTTGTTTTGCTGGGTTTGATCCTTGAGGGATCGATACCCATTTTTCGCACTGTATCCTGATAAAGCAGGTTCAGGCCGCTGCCGCCGTCCATAAGGACTCGAGTGAGGTGAAATCCGTCAATGATGGGGTCGAGGACCAGTGCGGCGGATCCGCCATGTCGGATGCTAGTGGGGTAGTCCCTACGATCGAAGGTGATCGGACAAGCAGACCATGGGTTGAACTTCGGGGCGAGCGTGTAGACGTCCCTTAGTGCACACTTCCGCTCCCTCTTGGAAATGTGGGTTGCGTATATCACATTCACTGTCTTCACTTGTGGGGGAAACCCCTTCTGTCCTCCTGGGTTCGGCGGTCGGGGCTCCTCCTCATCATCGCTATGTAGCCCATTGTCCTTGTTTTCGGCATTTGACTTGCCGGCCTGCTTGAACACCCAGCATTCTCTGTTGGTGTGATTGGCTGGCTCGCCAGGGGTGCCATGGATTTGACACAAGCGATCCAGTATGCGATCCAGACTGGACGGAGCCGGAGTATTTCTTTTGAATGGCTTTTTCCACTGACCGGATCTAGAGCCTTTGAATCCAGCATTGACTGCCGTATCTTCGGTGTTATCGACGTTATTGCGGCGCTTTGGTCTATTACGACGCTGCCTACTGTTGACGCCTTTGGTATCTGAGGTATCCGGATTCCTTGATGTGTTGTTGCTGCGAGCTAGCCAACTGTTCTCTCCCGCGCAAAAGCGGGTCATGAGTGTTGTGAGGGCTGCCACAGATTTCGGCTTCTCCTGGCCGAGGTGGCGGGCGAGCCACTCGTCGCGGATGTTATGCTTGAATGCCTCTAGGGCTTATGCATCCGGATAGTCTACAATTTGATTTTTCTTAGTCAGGAACCGTGTCCAGAATTGTCTGGCCGATTCCCCTGGCTGCTAGGTTATGTGGCCAAGTCATCAACATCCGGTGGCCGCACATAAGTGCCTTGGAAGTTGTCAAGAAATGCATCTTCCAAATCCTCCCAACTACTGACGGAATCTATTGGCAAGCTATTCAGCCAATGCCGAGCTGGTCCTTTGAGTTTTAGTGGGAGGTACTTGATGGCATGTAGATCGTCACCGCGAGCCATGTGGATGTGAAGGAGGAAATCCTCAATCCATACAGCGGGATCTATTGTGCCGTCGTATGATTCGATATTTACGGGTTTGAAACCCTCCGGGAATTCATGATTCATAACTTCATCAATGAAGCATAGGGGGTGTGCGGCACCTCTGTGCCGGGCTATATCTCGACATAGTTCGTATGAGTCTTGTCTGCTGTATTCGGCCCGGCCGGATTTACTCTTGGTGTATCCGGCGCGACGGTCATCATCCCGTGTGGGCGCACGTGCCCGTGTCCCATATATTGACCCTGCGATTTTTGCCATACTGTCCAAGACATCTCGTGGGTCCTCTGTGTTGCCCCGGGCCTTAGTATTTTTAACTGAGTGGCGATGGGGTGCGGTCTGAATTTTAGGCCAAAACGCCTCTCTGGCTCGGCCGCGTAGTGGCCGGTCAGCCGCATCGTACACTGGTGAATGAGGTTTCAATGCTTCCTCCTCAAGGTGAGGTAGCAACCTGCGTTTTGCGTAACTCTTGGAGGGTGCTTGAGTTCATGCTCCTTGGCCGCAAGGACCTCGGTCCATCTGTCTGCTAGCAGGTCTTGATCAGCTTGAAGCTGTTGCTGTTTCTTCTTTAGGCTATTTGCCCTGGCCATAAGCCGACGCTTGAAGCGCTCTTGGTCGACGGGGTCCTCAGGCACGATAAACTCGTCGTCGCCGAGGCTCGCCTCGTCTTCGGAGAGAGGCATGTAATTGTCCTCCTCTGGTTCTCCATCTGCTGCCTGCTCTGGAGGGCTAGCTTGTTCGTCCTCTAGCCCTACACCGTGCTGGAGGGGATTGTTGTTGTCTTCGGCGCTATCCGGAGTGTTATTATCTCCTGTGCCGGTATCACTGCTCTTGCTGTGGCGGGACTTAGAGCGGCGCCGCTGACGTCGGCGCTTGGGTTGCTTCTTGGAGGGGTCATCCTCCGCTTTCTCGTCACCATTCTTCTTTGTGGGGGTCCACCATGTATGTATCATATGAGGAGGTGGCGGTCCAATGCCCCGAGGGCGGTGGATCCTGTTCGTCTCCAGCTTCGTCATCCGTACCGCCGAAGTCTTCGGAGCCGAAGTCGAGCATGTCGGTTAAGTCGTCGACAGTGGCTACAAAGTGCGTGGTGGGTGGGCAGCGAATTTCTTCGTCGTCCGCATCCCATTCTAGCCGGACATAGTTCGGCCAAGGTTCTCCTGACAGGGAGAGAGACCTTAATGAATTTAGCACATCCCCGAAGGGTGAGTGCTGAAAGATGTCCGCGGAGGTGAACTCCGATCGGCGCCCAGTCGGACTCGACGGGCATGGATATGAGCGGCTCGGAGTCCGTGGCCGGAGATGAATCCAGTGGTTTGGCAACACGGCTCTCGTAAGGGGTGAAGTTAGTACCTGGCTCTATCGCCGCTGAGAGTGCGGCCTCCATGGCGGGGTCCATCCCTCCGCTCTCGGATGGCGCGACTTGCTCCGGATTGATGGACGGAGTAGATGCGGATGTGATATCCCGAACACTGTCCAACAGCAGAGTTACGTCATGCTCGTCAAGACTGTACGACGCGTCCGACCTGGGCTCGAATCCGTCGAAGATCAAGTCTCCACGGATGTCGGTCATGTAGTTCAAGTTTCCAAATCTAACCTGATGGCCAGGGGCGTAGCTCTCAATCTGCTCCAGATGGCCAAGCGAATTGGCCCGCAGTGCAAACCCGCCGAATATGAAATCTGTCCGGGGAGGAAAGCTTCACCCTGGACCGCGTCGCTAGCGATGATCGAAGGAGCCATCAAGCCTTATGGTGACAACACAGTGGAACTCTCAATGAACGCACCAATGTCGGTGTCAAAACCGGTGGATCTCGGGTAGGGGGTCCCGAACTGTGCGTCGAAGGCGGATGGTAACAGGAGGCAGGGGACACGATGTTTACCCAGGTTTTGGCCCTCTTGATGGAGGTAAAACCCTACGTCCTGCTTGATTGTTCTTGATGATATGAGTATTACTAGAGTTGATCTAACACGAGATCAGAGAGGCTAAACCCTAGAAGCTAGCCTATGGTATGATTGTATGTTGTCCTACGGATTAAAACCCTCCGGTTTATATAGACACCGGAAGGGGCTAGGGTTACACAAGGTCGGTTACAATGGAGGAGATATCCATATCCGTATTCCCTAGCTTGCCTTCCACGCCAAGTAGAGTCTCATCCGGACACGGGACGAAGTCTTCAATCTTGTATCTTCATAGTCCAACAGTCCGGCCGAAGGATACAGGCCGGCTGTCCGGAGACCCTCTAATCCAGGACTCCTTCAACCCCCATGCCCAAATTCCATCCCTAACCCTCTCTTTATATTTTTCTTCTTCTATCTATTTTCTTTTCTCTTAATGGTTAAGAGAACAGAGTGAGAGAGAGAAGAGAGCCTGCAGCCCAGCCGACGAGGCCTATGGCCTTCTCCATCTCCACCAAAAGGCCCAAGGCCCAGCAGGCGCCCTGTTTAACCTAGCCCTGACCGATCCTCACCCTCCCCCTCTCGTCCTCCCACAGCGCCACCACACACACGCACACACGCATCGCACAAATGCTCTGCCTCCTGTCGCCTGGCCCTGGCCACCAGTGCGCCACGACAAGCCCCCGCCGCCGTGTCCGGTCGCTACCGGCGACCACGACCAGCGCAGCGCCTCTGCTGCCCGCCTCGACGTCCTCGCCCGGATCCTCGTTGCCCGGAGGCCTCCGCCCGCTCCTCCCTCGACCGCACAAGTCCAGCGTCGACCAGCGCCATGCCCTGCCTCCTCTTCTCCATGTTCGCCTCTACCGTCCCCGCCATGTTCCCGGAGCCGCGACGCCCTACTTGCGTCAAGCCGTTGCAGTTCCGCCACGAGGGCCCTCAGTAGCAGATTTTGGACGTCCCCCGCGCCAAGTCCCGCGGCTATTGACCCTGCATCGCGCCCCTACCTGCTGCTTCGACTCCCTGCCCGAGCTCCATTTTTCATCATGGACGTTGGCTGAACGTCGCCATGGTTCTGTCCAACACCGCAAGTCCGACGCCAGGAGCACCTCAAGTTCGACTACATGTAACAACAAGTACCACTACGGCCGGAGACCTCGGACCCTTCAAGTACCCTTTGGATGTGCCAAGTTCCACGATGTCGCATAAGTTTCTTCTTGAACATGTTCGACTACAACGTGAACGAGTACCACGACGACCCTCGAAGAGCTCGGATCCGTCAAGTTCCACTACCTAGAACATGTACCACTACCGTCATCCCGAAAACGTTGGATTCATCAAGTACCTCTCGGAAAACGAACGTGTACCACTACCGTCGCCGAGATCGCGAGAACCTCTACCGACGACTTCGGAACATGTACGACGACCGTTGTCGAAGACCCATACCTCTACCGCTTCTCAAACATGTACCACGACTCCCACAACTTCCGCGAACAACTACTTCCATCCACATCCCTTCGAAACCGAACCGCGCACTTCAAAGGTATAACCGCCGAGCCGTTGACCCCATGGATGAATGCTTGCGATGTACGAGATGCACCCTTTCGTTTGCACCGTGTTCGTAGTGTCTCTCGCTTCCATGCCATAAGACTCATGGGAACCCGGTAACCGGGATCACCCCACCATCTTTTGCACGCTCCTGCCACACTTCCTTTTGAACCGGTATCTCCATGAGCTACCAGAACCGATATGTTGCCGTGGCATCATTTTTGGATTCGTTGCCGTGGCACCCCTTTCGTTTCCGCCACGATGACAAATGCTTCATATTATGCTCATGTCAACATTTTCATAAAATTGCATCAACTTGCACATGTCTTCCACATCATGATAATAACATTTAAAATGTTTAAAGTTGTTGTTTGCATTAAATTGCTAAATGCATATGGGGATTCTCCTGAATTACTGTTGTTTGTTGTTTCCGGCCCCATTTAAATTACTTAGATAGTGTGGTTTAATTGTGCTTCACCCCTTGCCATGTTAACAACATTTAATATTGTTGGGTACATAAACGAGAGAGAACTAAATAATTGAATGTGGATGTTCCGTCAATATGCAACTCATTGCATATTAGGCTCCACTTAACTTGTAGTTTTGTTTATGCACTTTGCCATGCCATGCATATTTAAACCGGACATGCATCATACTTGTTTGCGCATCATGCCATGCTTATGTGATGGTTGCTTACTATGTTGTTTGCTCCTTTCCGGGTTGCTTCTCTCGTTAGCTTCGATTTTGTTCTGGGGTTGTGAGGATTCGTTCGACTATGTTCGTTTGTCTTCTTCATGGACTCGTTCTTCTTCCTTGCGGGATCTCAGGCAAGATGACCATACCCTAGAAATCACTTCTATCTTTGCTTGCTAGTTGTTCGCTCTATTGCTATGCCGCGATACCTACCACTTGCTATATCATGCCCCCCATATTGCCATGTCAAACCTCTAACCCACCTTTCCTAGCAAACCGTTGTTTGGCTATGTTACCGCTTTTGCTCAGCCCCTCTTATAGCGTTGTTAGTTGCAGGTGAAGATGAAGTTTGTTCCTTGTTGGAACATGGTTATTGTTGGGATATCACAATATCTCTTATTTAATTAATGCATCTATATACTTGGTAAAGGGTGGAAGGCTCGGCCTTATGCCTGGTGTTTTATTCCACTGTTGCTGCCCTAGTTTCCGTCATACCGGTGTTATGTTCCTTGATTTTTGCGTTCCTTACGCGGTTGGGTGTTATGGGGACCCCTTGACAGTTCGCTTTGAATAAAACTCCTCCAGCAATGCCCAACCTTGATTTTACCATTTGCCTACCTACCATCATATACCCCTTCCCTTGGGTTCTGCAGACTCAAGGGTCATCTTTATTTTAAACCCCCCCGGGCCAGTGCTCCTCTGAGTGTTGCTCCGAAATAGAGCCACTTGTAGCGCCACCTCGGGGAAACTTGAGGGTTGGTTTTAGTTGTACGTAGTGCTCATCCGGTGTGCCCTGAGAACGAGATATGTGCGACTCCTATCAGGATTTGTTGGCACATCGGGCGACTTTGCTGGTCTTGTTTTACCATTGTCGAAATGTCTTGTAACCGGTATTCTGAGTCTGATCGGGTCTTCCTGGGAAAAGGAATATCCTTCGTTGACGGTGAGAGCTTGTGATGGGCTAAGTTGGGACACCCCTGCAGTGTTTGAACTTTCGAAAGCCGTGCCCATGGTTATGGGCAGATGGGAATTTGTTAATATCTGGTTGTAGAAAACTTGACACTTAACTTAATTAAAATGAATCAACCGCGTGTGTAGCCATGATGGTCTCTTTTCGGCGGAGTCCGGGAAGAGAACACGGTCTCGTGTTATGCTTGAACGTAAGTAGCTTCAGGATCACTTCTTGATCACTATTAGCTTCTCGAGCGCTCTTTGCTTCTCTTCTCACTCTCTTTTGCGTAAGTTAGCCACCATATATGCTAATGCTTGCTGCAACTCCACCTCATTACCCTTTCCTACCCTTAAGCTTAAATAGTTTTGATCGCGAGGGTGTGAGATTGCTGAGTCCTCATGACTCACAGATACTTCCAAACAGTTGCAGGTGCCAATGATGACAGTGCAGGTGACGCAACCCAGCTCAAGTGGGAGCTCGATGAAGATCTTGATCGTTGTTTTGTTTCGTTTCCTGTTGATCAGTAGTGGAGCCCAGTTGAGATGATCGGGGATCTAGCATTTGGGGTTGTCTTCCTTTATTTTGGTTTCGTAGTCGGACCTTGATTGTACTCTGGACGATGTATGTTTAACTTATATTTGTGTGAAGTGGCGATTGTCAGCCAACTCTTTATCCCTTTCTTATTCAGTACATGGGATGTGTAAAGATTACCCCTCTTGCGACATGCCTACCATGCGGTTATGCCTCTAAGTTGTGCCCCGGCACGTGGGAGATATAGCCACATCGTGGGTGTCCACATCACTCACTGCCCGGTCCGGCAGGTAGTCTCCACCCGACCCTATGACGGCGGCCATAGCCGGAGACATGAAGATCTGCGTTCAAAGGACCGACTGGTCAAGACGGCAAGACCGAGACCAAGTCAAAAACCAAAAAGGAAAGAGTTGAAGAACTTACGGCAGGCGGCGGGTTGTCCTGGGAGTACGGCCGCATGCCGAACCGCCAAGATCCCTCCGACAGCTTGAGGTCGGAGATGTCGTTCACCATGCAGGCGACCTCAACAGCCGACATGTCCTTCGTGCACATCCGGCTTGGTTCCCGATTCCCACTCATCCGACAGATCAGATGAGGTCGGCCTTGGAGCGGGAGAACCCAGCGCTCGACAAAGGCGACCAGCAGGTCGGACGCCTTGAGGTCGGCTGAGTCCGTCAGCACCCGGAGCCGGTTGCTGGCGGCAATGGCATCGGCTGACAGGGGCTTCGGCTTGTAGCCCCGGTTGGCCCGAGGTTCGGCCGGAGGGCCGGCTTCGTAGGGCGGCAAGTTGATGGAGTCCATGGCGGGGTCGACGTTCTCCGCGTAAAAGTATGATTTCTGCCATAGTTTGACCAACTATGACGCTTGATGGTGGGGAAGGCATTCTTCGCCGATGGACGGCGCACCGTGACGAAGGCACCGCACTGGGCCGCCTTCTCCCTGGCGGAGGTGCCCAGCTTGGTGTAGAAGAATGCTCCCCACAACTCGATGGTGGGGAGGATGCCAAGATAGCCCTCACACATCATGACAAAGGCGGACAGCAGCGTCACGGTGTTGGGCGCCAGGTGATGCGGATGGGGGTGGTAAAAGTTGAGGAAGGAGCGAAAGAATCCGCTTGCCGGCAGGCCGAAGCCGCGGAGGAAGTGCAAGCGGAAGATGACCCGCTCGCCTCCCTGCGACGCCGACAAGATCTCCTCCTCCGGCGGAACGTGCACCTTGACGTAGGCCGCGCCGGGCAGCCGTCGTGTGGCGCGAAGGAAGGAGAGGTGTTCGGCGATGACGACCGAGCCATCCTAGTCCCCTCCCTTCTCGCGCTTCATGGAGACTGGACCCGGCGAGGAAACGGCATGGCAGCAGAGGCAAGGTTTGCGGCAAAGCAAGAAGCTTGGCGCTGAGGAGGCTGCCAGCGACGAGCTGCGGCGGTGCTTTGGCAAAGCGCAGGAGTGCGGCGGCAACGAAGAAGAGGGGGATGAAGATGGCAAAGGGGAGGAGGGCGTGCATGCTCTGCCGCTCCCCCTCTTTCCCCCTACTTATAGCCCCTGGGCTGCGAAGCCGAGGGGGCGGGCCGTGGGATCGTGGGATTAACTGCACCCACGACCCCACGTTCCCACAATTATTGCGCGAGTTACTGTGCGCAGTAACTCCGCGCAGAATCACAACGGTCTGCCTCGGCCGCAGCGGATCCGCCAGCACGCCAAGGCCCGGTCGTGGCGGGCCCAGCTTGCTGTCGCGTCCCATCGCGTGCGTGGGGTGGCAGGCTGGCCCGGCTAGCTGGCACCGCATGGCGCGCTCGCTGCGGGTGGTGGGCTAGAGGCTTAGAGGGAACACCACCTATCTTCCCGCCCTGACATTTCAAGATCATCAGACGCATCCGCCTGGTCATGGACGACCTCCAACAGGCGGCACACTAGAAGGCGGATGAAGCATTCGGCAAGAATATGCGGAGAAGGAAACTGCTGAGGCATCTCGGCTCGACAACCGTGCTGCCTCACCAGCTTCGGGGACTACTGTCGGGGTAATGGACCACGGGTAGCGCGCCCGATTCCCTGAGCATTTCAAGACATTTGGGCCGGCTGCGCCCAACAAGCGTCAAGGATGAAGCGCCGCCTTCTGGCAGCTGGTGGGCTCAAAAGCGGTCGGCTGCCAGAGGACGGCCAAAGTACCAGAAGACGGCCCCAAGACGAGCCGCCTCCCAGCAGGCGGCCTCCAGAGAGGCCGGCTCCTGGCAGGCGGCCCACGGCACCCTCAAAGTCTGCGCCCTCATAAAGAAGACAAGACGAGATGAGGCTACAGCATACCGGCCGAGACCTCTGGACGGCGCGACACTGTTGCCATCCCGCCCTTGACGTCGGCACTGTCAAGCGGAACCCTATTCCCACGGCGGCCTGTCGGTACGGCCTGCAGGCGGTGGGCCCTACCAGGCAGCGAGAACCCAGAGAGCGGCGGCACCTGACCAGTCGGACCCAAGGGAGGCCGGCCTCCAGCAGGCGGCCCACTTTTCCCTCGGAGTCCACGCGCCATCAAACCAGAGGAGACATAGTGCGGCTACAGTGATCTCCCACCAGACGGCGGGACTGTAGGCATGCCCCCCGACCAAGCATGCGTCATTAGCATTACGGCTACAGTAACAAGTAGCCAGCCAGACCTATAAGCGGCGGAGGCGGCCTGTCGGCTCCGTACCAGACCAGCCGGCAGGGCCCACCAGGTGGCGGGCCCCAGCGGCCGGCGGAGGAGCCAGTGACAGAAGACACTAACAATCGGGTCCTACACCCGGCGAGATTACCATTGTACCCCTGGGGGGAAGGCCTATATAAACCCCCCAGGGCACCCATGCAAAGGGTTCCGAGCCCTATCTAGACACACATAGAGAGAGGAGGAAGCTAGCCCTGCCTTCTTCCACCTCTCGCATACAACTCGAGGAGCACCATTGTACTTGCTAGTGCCTTAGTGATCATGAGGAGACCCCGCAGAGCACGACTAGGGGTGTTATCTCCTAGGAGAGCCCTGAACTTGGGTAAGATTCGCCGGCGTGCATGTCTTCGCCTCATCCCGTTTCCTGGCACCGACGACGTCTTACTAGCCCCCATCATGATTAGCCATCCTTTGGCATATGTCGCGCCAAACCCCCGACAAATGGCATGGCAGGGCTCGTAGTGTTACTCAGAGAAGACAACATAAAGTTGAAGAAGAAACTGACTGATCTGGAGTGTACAATTAGTACGATAAAGCAAGAAAGAATCAATGACATGCAACAGATCAAAGCAAGAGACAAGAAGCAACTAGCATGTGTAGTTGTGGTTGTCGCATTAGCCATCTTCTATGCGCTGTTTGCAATGATGCTTAGGGGTTTTGTTTGATTATTATTGTCTTCATCAATAAGAAGAGCTCAATGTATTGCTTGCCAACTGTCCTACTCCCTTCATACCGGTGCATAAGTCACATTACGGAAACCAAATAATCCAAAAACGCATTCCCTGTTTTTTGCCCTGAAAAGAGAAATCAGCCAATAGGAGTCGTGGGGCTTGTATGCATTCATTGACTTCAGACTACTTAGCA